>NW_005871181.1:659321-727972 GCF_000147115.1 Myotis lucifugus
GAAAATATCCCTTTCCCCTTCCAAGGGTTGGGGGGGACCTTGGAAAAAAGGATTTTTTAGGGGTTCCCCCTTTCAGGGGGGAAAATTTTTCCCCCCAAGGGGGAACCCCCCAAAGCTTTTTTAAAAAATATATAAGATATATATATATATATATATATATATTTTTGGTTTTTTTTACAGACCAGGAAAGGGAGAGGGATAGAGACTTAGAAGCATTGATGAGAGAGAAACATCAATCAGTTGCCTCCTGCACACCCCCTACTGGGGATGTGCCCACAACCAAGGTACATGCCCTTGACCGGAATCAAACCTGGGACCCTTCAGTCCGCAGGCCTACGCTCTATCCACTGAGCCAAACCGGTTAGGGCCCACCCGATGCTGCTTATTTGTGCCGTGAAAAAAATAAATCTGATGAAGCTACAGGATGTCAAGAACTCAGTATATGAACTTATCAGCATGGTATTTTCTTCATGAAAACTGGCCTGCGACAGAGCAGTACACGATGGAGAGGTGACAGTAGCAGGCATTAGCCTGGCACGAAGAGGTGTACCTGAAACCTATATAGTTTTATTAACCAATGTCACCCCAATGCATTCAATAAAATATTTTTTAAAAAGCTAAATAAAAAAAGAAGTTGGGTGGCTCCTTTCGTCCCTTGGAGCAGAGATTTCTGGGGAACTGGCTCTGTTAATGATGGCTACATTCCAATTTCAAAAGCTTTAAGAGAGGATAATATGAAAAAGACCATTTAATCACACCTTGATTTTTTTTTTTTTCGGTCACAGCTGCACCAGGGTAGCAGGCACCATGCTGGGAGCCCTACCTTTGATTACAAAGCATAAAATTTTTATAGGCTTATTTTTTCTCCCTAATAAGTTAAAATTTGGGGTCTCTTCTATGATTCATTTGGGTAATAATCCATGACAAAATAGTCAAAAGTGCATAAATGGACCCAGCTAAGTGTGTTTTTAAAAAATGATCTTAGATGGACCCTAGTTATTTAGGTTGTGGAAAAATGTGAATTAGTGACTCTTTTAAATGAACTTTACTGTGTAATAGATTTCAAACTGGGCTAGATCAGTAGTAACCAAGGGTAATAAAAAATATTCCTTGAAATGGTTGTTTGATGGCAGAAATATGACAGTATTTTATTATATTTTTGGAATTCATTCTAAAATATTTCCTTTAAGTTTATTTTTATGGAAGATGCTTTTTAAGAGCATGTTGTTTTATAATTATGTGGAAGTGTGCTACACAAAGCAAAAAGGTCGCTCGACTATAAGTGGGTTTTGTTCTTGTTATTAGACCATCAAAAGTGAAAGTAAATGTTGCCACTAATGACTTGTGTTTTCTCCATGAGAAGTGTGATTAACAGAATTTTTCCCCACCTAGAGTGTGATTTACAGAACTTTTCATTTACTTCTATATTTAGGATCTCTGATTCTTTGGTGACTTCTAAAGTCATTGAGATACTTTTTCTAGTTCTTTATAGAATGAGCCATAGGTGTGATATGTTGGTTCCGTAGGGCCACCATAATAAATTAGCACAAACTGGGTTACTTGAAAAGCAAAAGTTTATTCTCTCACAGTTCTGAGGGACTGAAGTGTGAAATCAAATGTGGTCAAGGCCACTGACCCTCCTCAGCTTCTAGGGAAGTATTCCTCCTTGATTCTTTGAGCTTCTGGTGGTTCCAGGCAATCCTTGCTCTTTCTTGGTTTGTACTGCATCACTCCAATCTCTCCCTCTGTTTTCATGTGACATTCTTCCCTGTATTCCTGTCTCGTGTGTGTTTAGGTGTCTCTGTGCCCAACTCTCCCTCTTCTTTCTTTTCTAAGGACCCCAATAGTTGGATTCAGTGTCCATGCTACATCCAGGATGATTTTGTCTAAAATCCTTAACTGATTACATCTGCAGAGACCCCATTTCCAAATAAAGTAACATTCTGAAGTTCTGAATAGACATCAGATTGAGGGGAATGACAATCTCCAACCCACTAAATGTGGGAATAATATTGTCTCATGCTTGCCTTATTTCACATCGGCCCGACCAGCTGTAGAGAGGAGGGCCTCCTGGGATGAGTGGCTGACACTGTGGAGGCCTCAGGACGGAGCACAGGAAGTGATCTGGCAGTACAACCATCCCTTGGGCCCTCCATGTTCCAGGGTGGGTTTATTGGATGAACTCGCAGCAAGATCCTTGGCCTTGCATGAATCTTCCAAAGTCTCCTGATTCTTCTATTTCTGGGAGCATGATCAGTAAATTCTATCCTGATATCTAAGCCTAATTCACCATGTGCTAGACTAGAGTGTAGCCAACCAGACTCGATGTCTATTCAAGGCTATCGTTTGTGTCTTAACAAATACTGCTAATACCCCTGTGTTCTCATTGAGCCTCACTCCTCTCAGGGAGGTGGGTGGATGAGGTGGGATTCAGAGACTTGTGAAAGAACATGATGGTCATCTGTAAGAAGCTCAGTAAATGTTGTGTGAACACGGAGGCTCTGCTAGAAGGTCCCTAAACCAGAAGCAGAGCGAAGATATGCTGGCTTATGCTATGGATCATATCATACGCCTTATGCCTTAGTGGTCATGAAGTGGGGCTTCTGGGATCAGAATCTCAGTTCCTCGATGATTTCTTCAAGCCTCAAATATTTCATATGTAGAATGGGAATAATAATTGTAACTCCTCTTAGACTTGTGGTAAAGATTAAATCAATCTATGCAAGTATTTAGAACAATATCTGACACATAGCATGCATTTAATAATGGTCAATTATTATTACTACTATACACAAGGTACTTTAGTTGAACAAATGTACACTTAAGGGTTAAGTATACGTGACGCTTAACCTCAGGGAGGTGATGAATATTATTAATACTGTATGGTACTTACAATTTGTACGACTCTTTATATGACTATCTTAAAAGCCCTCGATGTAGTCAGTAGACAATGAACTTGAGAGAAGTTAGGTGACTTGTAGTTATAGGCTAGACAATGAACTTGAGAGAAGTTAGGTGACTTGTTTAGGTACACAGAGTTAATGGCAGACTAATGCATCCAAGTCTAGGTTATCTGACCTACAGGCCACACCATACGTATTAAAGGAAAAGAGGAAAAGTTGATGGATAGTCAATAACTCTAGCTCCGGCTTTGGTGATATGGAAAACCGAACTGAGAAGCATCCCGTGTCACAGAAAATACACTGATTTAAAAGTCAGAAAACTTGCATTTTGGTGTGCCCTCCTTCTCTGGAGCACACCTTTCCCTTCCCCTCTTCATCCTTCCCCCTCCCCCAGGCGCCTTACCTTCGCCTGTCCCTCTCCTAAGCTCCCAAAGGGCTCTTCTCTTGCTTCTTTAACTTGTTTCCTGAGCCTACGCAGCCCAGCTGGCTCGCTTCTACTCCCTCTGTAACTTTCTAAATAAACTTTCTCTTATAATTGAAAAAAAAAGAAAGAAAGAAAACTTGCATTTAAGCTCCTCTCTGCCATTTGAGCTGGAGGATGATGTCCAGGCTTTTGCAAAGCGTCCTGACTATTAAGGAGATGAATCGTCACTCCTCAAGTTCACGTGATGGATTTCAACTGGTAGAGCTCTGAGGTGTCGTCACATGCAAATTCCTTCTTCATTTGCTGAGTTTGTGTTTTCTGGGAGACTACAGGCTCTGGCTCCTGGACAACTTGTTTGTGTAACGTTTCGGGTGCCGCGTGTTCCGGAGACATTCCCACGTGCTGTTACCGATGCAGCAGGGACGCGGCTTGTAAATGTTGAGACTATGAAAATGTAATGTGACTGCACTTGGACAGGTGCCTGAGTCAGACCACCCACCGGATTTATTTTGCTGCCAAGCAGGTCAAACAAATTCAGTTGAAGGGGCTTTGAACTTTCTTGATAATGAATAATTCACATTTCATTTTCAGTGCAGGGTGAATTATACTGAAATACAAATGCTGAAAAGTACTTTTTGGTGCATATTCTTTCTTCCCCAAGAACTTTCCCCTTTGTCAACTTTATGTTTAGGATATGCTTTTTTTTAAAAAAAAAATCATCCTACCTTGTTGAGGGAAAGATAATTTTTTAGAAATAAATCTTGCCATGAAATGTTGATCAGCGTTCAAGGCTATCTCTCAGAAAAATGCTCTACGTTATGTCCTTTCCTGTGTTTGTTGACTAGATGTAGTGACCAGAACCTGCCTTATTCCCATTAATTCTTGCCCTATTGGATATTCTTCCATGTGACTTGTAGGACATTCTTCCGCTGGAGACTAGTGTTATGCCTGGAATATGGCAGGCCTTCAAAAAATGCTTGATGACTTAAAGCCGTGGTCGGCAAACTGCGGCTCGCGAGCCACATGCGGCTCTTTGGCCCCTTGAGTGTGACTCTTCCACAAAATACCACGAGTGGGCGCGCACGTACAGTGCGATTGAAACTTTGTGGCCCATGCACAGAAGTCGGTATTTTGTGGAAGAGCCGGTATTTTGTGGAAGAGCCACACTCAAGGGGCCAAAGAGCTGCATGTGGCTCGCGAGCCGCGGTTTGCCGAGCCGCAGTTTGCCGACCACTGCCCTCGACCCAAGTAGTGACTTCCCAACCCCAGGAAACTGCATTCTCCACCAACCTTCAGGCTGGTGAGATTGAATTGGTCTGGAGCCTATACTTCCATGTTTTTTGCATTTTTGATAAATCTTACATAACCTGGTCCAGCAGCCAGGCAAATAAATGCCTTGCTCCCATTTTCTAGTGTGTCCACAGTGAAGACTATGTTAATTTATGTTGCCCTACAATTACATTTTTATTTATGTTCTATATGGAATCTTCAGGTGCCACTTAGATATCGATTCCTATAACTCTTAGCCTCCCCCCACCCTGAGAACCCAAGTCTCCTTGATGACAACTCATACTACGATCAACCAGAGCCACCAACTCCAAGAATGACATTTGTGACAGGGGTGTGTGTGTGTGTGTGTGTGTGTGGGGGGGGGGGGTCAGAACAGCCAAGCAACTGTGGAGAAAAAGGCTATTAAATCATATCTTCACAACAGCTTTTAATAACTCACAGACACAGAAGCACATCACGGCTATTTTCTCAAAGGCTTTTGATGGCAGCACTCTGATCTCTCTCTTCCTTGAACTCCTTAGACCAGTGATGGCGAACCTTTTGAGCTCGGTGTGTCAGCATTTCGAAAAACCCTAACTTCACTCTGGTGCCGTGTCACATATAGAAATCTTTTGATATTTGCAACCATAGTAAAACAAAGACTTATATTTTTTATATTTATTTTATATATTTAAATGCCATTTAACACAGAAAAATCAACCCAAAAAATGAGTTCGCGTGTCACCTCTGACACGCGTGTCATAGGTTCGCCATCACTGCCTTAGACCTTTGTCCTTTACAGCGGCGGTCGCCAACCTTTTGGACATCACCGACCACCAGTAGTCCACAGACCACTGGTTGGCGACCACTGCTTTACAGTGTAGCCTAGTGGTTAAGTGGTTGGGCTTTAGAACCACATTGCCTAGCCTTGAACCCAGTCTCTACCATTTACTAACTGTGTGACCATGGGCAAGTTACATATCCTGTGTGTGTGTGTGTGTGTGTGTGTGTGTGTGCGCGCGCGCCTCAGTTTTCTTATCTGCAAAATGGACCAGATAACAAAACCTAATACATAGGGGTTAATGTGGAGATTGAATCCATAAATCTATGTAAAACATGCTTAAAACAAAATCTGGCATTTTGGGCCTGTTCTTCCAACATCTGTATATTTACCTGTAAGACATATCCATGTACTAAACTAGTGTATTGTTCATGTCATACCATAGATTTTTAAACGAGAAATTTAAAGGATGAGGTTAAAAATAAATAATAAATGGACATCCTAGGAATGTGTTTCCTCTCCCCCCTTTGGAACAGGGCCACTCAGACTTTTATCTTAATAGGGTGGAATGATTTATGTAAACAGGGAAATAAAAAGTCCTTAATGATTATAAATGAGGGGTGACACACTTCCATCCCTTGAGCCTTATTTTCCACAACACCTTGGTCCAGGAATGTTTATTAAATGAGTAGTTCAGGACCCATTTCCGCCCAGATTTCTTTCACTGTATTTTTTTTTTATTTTTCTGATAAGTTATGCCACTCTAGTTTGATAAAAGCAAAAGAATCAGGACCTATGTTTACGAAGCTCAGAAGGTAGATTTTTATGCTTTTCCCCCCTGCAAATACCACACATATCTGTTTCATCTCTCCTTAATTCCAGAGAGAGCCGGTGAGAGAGCTGTTTTTCTCTTTAGGAATTTCCTTCGGATTGTTCTTATTTCAGTAGGCTAATCCTCTGTTTTTGAGTTTCTTCTGCAGAAATTACATATATCTCAGAGCCAGGGGATTCTTATTTCTAATTTGCAGTGAGTAGCAGATAGAAAGGAATGCCTCCAGACCTAAGATCTGGTTTCCAAAGGAGTCCTTAGAAGTAACAGGGAAGTTGTGGGGTTCGGTAATGAAGGAGGTAGTGGGGGCCAGGGGGAGTGGAGGGAAAAGTCGACACCAGCATAAGCAGATTATCTCTAATGTTTTGCAGCGTGTTCAGGGTCTTTATAAATACAAACCACAGGGAAACCGGGCATCTGACAGCTGTTGGAGGAATGCCCTTGAAGGAGGAGGAGGAACAGGAGGTGTGGTTGCTGGTTTCCCCAAAGAGGAGATGTCAGCCATTTCAATGAGAAACATAAAACCCCACGAGCTGATAGACTAATGGCAGAGAGCAACTAGCCATTATGTTGGGACTAAGCATCTTTCATTAATTTCTTAGGCACAGACCTTAATGTATGTTTCCCACGTTGGGAGGGAAAGGGAATGGATGTATCCTTAAGCTCCATGAAAGACGCCAGGGTTAGACTAGGAAACTAAGGCATAATTACCTCGATGAACATAGGCATGAAATAGGCAACTTTATACTTGTTCACTCACTTCCTGGGGAGAGTCGGGTAAAAATTTGTCTTTCTCTCTAAGTAAATAAAGAAATTGTAGCGGGTGGGTCTCGAGAGATTATGGAATTAGGATGCTCGATCCTCTTAATTTCCGACTGGGAGGGGAGAGCCACCCTTTCAGAGTGCCTTGATGGACAGGCTCCTGGGACCATTACAGCGCCTACCTACCCAGGTCTATGTAAACAGAACTGGAGCGGTATCCTCTAGTCCTGACTCACAAGTGTTGTGCCATCAAAGGCTTATACTCTCTAAAGTAAAAGTGACAAGAAATAGAGTGAACGATCAACATAATTCCTCCCAGCTGTAAGATTTGGAGTGAGGCACCAGCAAAGGCAGAGTGTGCCGGGTCCAGTTAAGAACTCTCTCATTCGTTATGGAATTTGAGTATTAAACGAAGCCCCAAGATTTCTGGGTTCAGGTTCCAGTTGTTTACTAACTAAAATAAAAGAGCCCACAAAGACTGTTCACTCCTAGCAAACATGTTGATGAGTTAAGTACAACCGAATCAGAAACATACGGTTCACATTTCTGTGGAAATCCACAGGGTATATTAAGGGAATTAAAGGGAAATGTGTTAGGCCAAACATATTTAAGGACTTAACAAAACCAAAATCCACCAAAATAGTTGAACATTTTTTCTGGTGAGTCTGTTCCAGTTTATTCTTTTTCCAAGTAGTGTGTTTTCTCAATTACTTTAAACTTAAATCTTTAGGTGATGTGATTCATAAATAAAAAATAATATATTACAGTGAATTTACCAATCTGTTTACTTATATTAATCCCAAGTAGTGAAGATTAGCTCAGCTAATGATTCAACTATGTTCAAAACTCAAGGGAATTTGGACCAATTACAAAGAGGCTCAATTGTGAAATGGTGAAGTCAAATTATATAATATATTGAACCGAATCCTTTCAAGTACATGAATTATTTTAACTCCTCCATCAGCGTTCATATTGTTTAAGGCACTGTCCCTACATGTTTGGGGACAGGCACATTTTGAAAAAAATAAATAAAACAGACATGGATCATGCTCTTAAGGAATATATAAGGCTGTTACAGCCCATGCTAAATTATCCTAAAATCAGAGGTATGGTTTTCCTTATGACACAGCTTAAAGCAATTTTACCAGATTTCTTTGTAAAGTGACTCTTATAAAAGCGGGGAAGAGTCCATTACCCATGTGCAGAGATGACAGAAATTCATGCAGTTAATGGTCATGTAATTTAGCATACGCCACAAGAAAATCGTTTTTCACTCTAAAAAGAGGTGGGAATTACCCTCTATTGGAAACTCTTGAAGATAATCTGGTTTTTTATTAATATTCCCCTGAGTGAAAGAGAAAATTGGATTAATTAGATTGTATTCTGGTCATTGGCATTTTGGGGTTGTCCAGTGAATATGTCTAATTTCACTATAGAACATTATGCAAAAGTGAATGCATAATGAAGAGAAGGCAGATTAACTTTCTGTTTACTTTCTAACAGCAATATAAAAACAACAACACACTAAGGACCATAATTTAGAAATTGAAAAGACTGTAGGGGAAAACTAGACTTTAAGTGTCAGAAAGCAATACATGATAACTCTAAAAAAAAATCTCATTAAGTTATATTACTGATCTACACTGATGAATATATGCAAGGCAGTGCTAACCTCTGCTGCAAAATACAGGTGTCATGCTGTTCATTATTTTCAGGCTCTCTAGCTGTCTTGAAGAGACCAAACCTTCATTTTTCTTGGAAAAGGCAACATCCTAGGCCAGTGATGGCGAACCTATGACACGCGTGTCAGAGGTGACACGCGAACTCTTTTTTTGGTTGATTTTTCTTTGTTAAATGGCATTTAAATATATAAAATAAATATCAAAAATATGTCTTTGTTTTACTATGGTTGCAAATATCAAAAAATTTCTATATGTGACACGGCACCAGAGTTAAGTTAGGGTTTTTCAAAATGCTGACACGCCGAGCTCAAAAGGTTCGCCATCACTGGCCTAGGCTGACAGTATCCATCAGCCAGTGGCCTTTGATAGAGGCAGCTTCTTGAACCTGAGTCTCTTTGGGGGCTGTGGTAGTTCCGGGCCCTGCCACGAGTTGGTGTCTAGGCAATTGTATGATCTGATTGAGTCCCATCCCATTGGAGCAGCGGTTCTCAACCTGTGGGTCTCGACCCCTTTGGTGGTCGAACGACCCTTTCACAGGGGTCGCCTAAGACCATCCTGCATATCATATATTTACATGACGATTCATAATAGTAACAACATTACAG
This sequence comes from Myotis lucifugus, assembly GCF_000147115.1. Classification (NCBI taxonomy): domain Eukaryota; kingdom Metazoa; phylum Chordata; class Mammalia; order Chiroptera; family Vespertilionidae; genus Myotis; species Myotis lucifugus. Next base: position 668,577 of record NW_005871181.1, read on the forward strand.
TTATGAAGTGGCAACGAAAATAATTTTATGGTTGGGGTCACAACGTGAGGAACTGTATTTAAAGGGCCAGAAGGTTGAGAACCACTGCATTAGAGGGATGGCTGTCATCAAAACCCGAAGGTGGTGGCTGCTGGCTTGAAGCAGGTTGTAGTAGGGAGATAGGGAGCCACTCCAGGCCCCAGGGCAGGGGGGCAACTCTGAAGGGGAGAGGAGCAGAGCCCCAGCACTCTCAGTCTGCACAGGAAGTCAAGTAGGGGTGTGTGTTTTGTTCAGCTACAAAGTGCATGATTTGAGGGCCTTATGGCACTAACATTTGGAGGCAGTTGGGAGGATGAAGTGTGTAGCAGAAACTGGGAGCTCTCTCAAGAGCATGATGAAGATTCTGGCTTAACTGGTGTCCATACCTGAGATCTTACCCGTGGGTCTGAGTAAGTACAGCAGCAGCATCTTGAAGGAGCTCTGGTTCTTGACAAAGGTGTGCTGGGTGTTGTCAATGAGGAAGACCTCAGTAAGTCATTGCCCACAGAAGGATGATCGCGGTGGGGTGGGAGCGGGGAATGGTGGAAATAGTGGCAGGAAATAAGAGGCCCAGTCATGCTTCAAAATTCAGGTCCTCTTTCATTTCAGGAAAATATCAAAGAATTCAAACAGGAGGGGAGTGGGAGTAGAGCCTTGGGATGCTAGTGAGTAGTGGAAGTGAAATTTGGTCAATCTCTAACTGTCCAGTTCTGTTTATTGGGGACACCAGTTACGTATAGAGCATTAAACATGAAGTCTTTTCTTAGAGAAAATTTTAAAGCGTTCCAAGAAGCCTATCTTATTGGGAATATGATTCAATATTTAAAAAGTAAAGAAAAGAGACCCCAATGATTTTATAGAAAGACTTCAAATATAGCAGCCTCGTCTACCTTAATCATATGGAGTTACTTCATAATATTGTTGCCATTATTTGTATTCTGATTTCACTAAAGATTCTGTTAGAAAAATAGAATGTATTGTGGTATTTTATAAAAATGCTTGAATAATTTGAAAACAGGAACTATAAAAACAGACATGCGAATGGAAACAAAAAGAGCTGTGTTCCATAGGAAGGCTGGATCCCATAGATAGGATGTAAAAAACCCAATTTTTGGAATGATCTGTCTCTTTACAGTTCAGACTGACCAGTACACTGAATCAAATGTTTTATCTATTTTGCTTTTGGGGAAAATCACAGTACATGGGATTTAAAATGATTAGCCAGTCCCCTTCGTCATCCTGATCATATACCTTCAGCCTACCAATCGATATCATCTCTCTAAGTTAACAAGAAAGTCTACTTCACTTGAAGGGAATACATTTTTTTGGCTTCAGATTAAGAAGGGTAAGTTGAGCATATTGAAAACTCTCTTTGTGTGCCACAGATTTGTAAAAATAAACTAGTGAATGTGCATGGTTCAGTTTTGTGTTCTCGCGACTCTGAAGCATTTGTAACCCCTCCTTCTCCAAAGGCATGCTCTCTCTTCCACACCATGTACTTGTATCTTGACAAGAAATGTCCTTCTACAACTGACGACCTAAGAGAATTCCTACTTATCTTTTCAAGCAAGACTTTCCCAACCCTCCTTTCCTCCCATCATGCAGTTAGATACGCCTTCCTTTGCTCTCATGACATGCTTTTCATATTTTTAACAGAGCGATTTCATAAGCATATAGACCTCCCTGTTTGTTTGATGGCTACATAACACAGTCTTAAGAGACCAGGAACGCCAGACAGCCTAGATTCAAATCTAAGCTCCTGGCTCTGTGATCTTGGGCAGTTCACTCTAATCTTGGGGGCTTTTGTGTGCTCACTTGTAAGATGTGGATGATAATAAAATTTACCTTATAGGCATTTTCTAAGGAATGAATAAATTCATAAATATAAAGGACTTAGATGTTTAAGTATTCTCTCATGCATATTGTATCCACAGGATTTAATACAGAATATTTGTATAATATATATATATATCATAATTTATTGGTACAAATATTGCTGAAAAATGTTAAATTATACATCCATGCTTGTGCTATTCATGAAGAACAAAAGGGAAACTTGCCAATACATTGTTAATATTATGGAAAAATAATTTTAACAGGACCAGTTAAAAAAATACATTTGGAGGCTCTCCACATTAAACAAATTAACCAGAAAATTGCCCGATCTTCAGTACATACCGCCTGGGCTCCTCCTTTGATTTTAAATTCCTAACCTTTAGAAAAATAATGTTTACCTCTGTTTTGAATTTCTACTAATCTAACCTGGCCAAAGAGACCTAAACAAGCTTAAATCTTCACTAATTTTTTCTTCATTTCCTCTAAAACATATGGAATATGTTTGCTTTATTGTTTTAAGGAGTTGTTTTATTGATCCTTTTATATGATCCTGTAGCACAAAAGGTTTTGATATAGTGGAACAGCATGCTGTTAATCTAGTAATAACCATGATATACTATCAAGACCTGGTGTATATGTGGCCTTATCAGTTCCTAGCCTTTTCACTGCTGCTTTAATTTCTACCCTCTAACTTTAAAACATTTCCCCAGTTGTTCCAGGAAATGGATTCCCAGTGCTGGCCAGCTCTCCTTCTCTTGCTATTGCTTCTCAGGGAAGTAACAATCCCTGGGCTTAGTATCCCTGTCGTTTCTCTTCCCGTCTTTAATTTCTCATTAGTGCTTTGTCAGGAGGACAACTTTTACCTTTGCTCCTTTATTCTGAAAATATATTTCAAGACCCCATTATTTTCCACTGAAATATTTCCCTGTGGTTTGGCTTATAACCCTTTCACTCATGGCTAACACTAAAATCTCTCCTTCTTCTGCTTATTTTTACACATGGCACCTCCAAGCCCCTTGTACTAAATTTCTCTCTATATTTTTGAAGGCTTTCTGCATATAAAAGTTTTATATCCCTTTCTCCACTTTACTGTAGTGGCCTGCATTATTCTGACTCTGGTGAGTTTTAACTTTAAACATTTTCAATGGCTGGATCTTTAGCAGTTTCTTAACTATATTTCTTTTTTAAAAAATTTTTTATAGTATGTGTCCCAGGAGCTCTCAGAAAAACCAATCAGGGTGCTTTTGTCTCTCTTTCAAAGCCAGTTCTTTACTGATTCCTGTCATATTCTTAGCTGGCTATTGCACTCATATTTAGTCATCTTATGTACATTCTCCTGAAAGTTGGATAAAATACATGAATGTTTCTTTCTCTTTTTCCTTGTGGTTTCTTGCCCTCAAATACATTTTATATAATGTAAAATTTGGCCTCTGAAACCAGGACTCTTGTGTTTTCTCAATCTAGTTGTTACCATGACTTTCTGAAATGTTATTATATAAAAAATATTTGGGCTCATCTTTTATCCCATAGATATTTTAAAATGAAGAAAAAAGCATTAGGGGAGAGAGGGAGGGGGGAGAGAGAGAGAGAGGGAGGGAGAAGGGAAGAGAAGAGAAGAGAGAGAGAACAAGGACAAGGAAGAAAGAAGAGCATACATAAAGGGTAAAGCAAATGAGGCAAAATGTTAAAAAAAAAGACATGAATAAAAAACATCTCATGCTAAAATAAAGCACTATATTCCCACAAAGGAATTGGGAGAACAATGACTATAGATGACTTTCCAAATAATATGGGGCATCAGATTTAGGCTAAGAAAAACAGAAAGCCAAGAAAGAGTATGATTAAAGAATTTAAAATTATAGAAAATACTAGAGGCCCGGTGCACAAAAATTTGTGCACTCGGGTGGGGGGAGGGTTCCTCAGCCCGGCCTGTGCCTTCTCGCAGTCTGGGACCCCTCGGGGGATAACAACTTGCTGGCTTAGGCCTGCTCCCTGGGGGATTGGGCCTAAGATGGCAATCAGACATCCCTCTGGCAGCCCGGCAGCCCTCGGGGGATGTCCACTTGCCATCGGGGAGCAGACCTAAGCTGCAGTCGGACATCCTTAGTGCTGCTGAGGAGGCAGGAGAGGCTCCTGTCACCACTGCTGTGCTAGCACCCATCAGCCTGGCTTGTGGCTGAGCAGAGCTCCCCCTGTGGGAGCACAATGACCACCAGGGGGCAGCTCCTGCATTGAGCGTCTGCCCCCTGGTGGTCAGTGTGTGTCATAGTGACCAATCATTCCCAGTCTTTCTGCTGTTAGGGTCAGTTTTCATATTACCATTTTTCTATATAGGATAGAGGCCTGGTGTGCAGGTGGGGGCCGGCTGGTTTGCCTTGAAGGGTGTCCCGGATTAGGATGGGGGTCCCCACTGGGGTGTCTGGCCAGTCTGGGTGAGGGGCTGAGGGCCGTTTTCAGGCTGGCGGGCGACTGAAGCTCCCAGCCTCTCCTTTTTTTCTTTTTTTTTTAATTCTGGGATTTATTTACCTTCTATGATTGAAACATTGTTGCCGTCACTGGCGCTCCCAGCTCTGAGGCTGCAGCGGGCTGAAAGCAGGTATCTGGGATTTGTTTAGGTTCTATAATTGAAACATTGTTGTTTTCGGGCTCAGAGCCGGGCCCCGGCAGGCGGGGAACCTTGGCTTCCTCCATCACTGGAGCAAGGAAGCCTCCTGTTCTCTTCAGCTGCATGGTTGCCGGCCGCCATCTTTGTTGGCAGTTAATTTGCAGATTGCCCTGATTAGCCAATGGGAAGCGTAGCGGAGGTACAGTTAATTACCCTTTTTGTCTTTTATTAAGATAGGATTCTTGTTCTTCACTACAAAGATCTCCATAGTAAAAAACAAACAAACAAAGCAACAACAAAAAACAACAAAAACCTTTCGTTTCTTTAAGGAAGTCAGTATCCTGGTATTTCATTGGCCATGGAGGTTACTCTACTATCCTGTTATTTTCACTCCTGCAAAAATCACATGGCATCATTTCTCCTCCTCGCTCCTCTCTCTCCTCCTCCTCCACTGCCATTTTAGTATCTATTATATACAAGCACCCTGTGCACATTATTTCATTTAATCTTCATTATTATCTGCAAGTTAGTAATTATCCCATTTTTTGTTTGTCTGTTTTGTTTTGTTAATTCTCACCTGAGGATATTTTCCCATTGATTTTTAAGGAGAATGGAAGAGAGAGGAAAAGACAGAGAGAAACATCGATGTGAGAGAAACACATCAATTGGTTACCTCTCTGGTCGGCAAACCACGGCTTGCGAGCCACATGCGGTTCTTTGGCCTCTTCGGTGTGGCTCTTCCACAAAATACCACGTGCGGGCGCATGTACAGTGCGATTGAAACTTCGCGCCCATGAGCAGATATCAGTATTTTGTGGAAGAGCCACACTGAAGGGGCCAAAGAGCCGCATGCGGCTCGCGAGCTGCAATTTGCCGAGCCGCAGTTTGCTGACCACTGGGTTACCTCCTTCATGAGCCCCGACCAGGGCCCAGGCTGGGGAGGGGTCTGCAACCAAGGTACGTACCCTTGACCGGAATTGAACCCAGGGCCCTTTGGTCCGCAGGCCAAAGCTCTATCCACTGAGCCAAACCTGCCAGGGCTAACCCATTTTTCAAATGAGGAAACTAAGGCCTCAAAGGCTAATTTCTCAAACTGATTCAGCTAGACCCTGATTTGGGACAAATACTAAGACATATATATCTACATATACCCTCTTTCCTCTGTCCGGCTCCAATAACAACAATAAATTTTAAGAGAGGACTTTTGCAAAAAGTCAGAGAGATGAAAGCCACAAACAGATAAGCCATACAATCAGTAGTGACATCAGCCTGTTCTCTGGCCGTGACATGTGCCACACATCACAGTCTCAGCTCAGTGTCTTCACCTGATCAATGGCCTTTGTCTTTTCTCCCTCCCCTTCCCATGTTCCTCCCCTGTAGTGAACACATCCAGTCTGTTTTGGCTACATCTGTATACAAGTGTTATTCCTCCTGTGATCAGCCCCATTCGATATGAGATAGCAATGACTGCTGTCCATTCATTCACCCAACAAATACCTATTGAACATGAGCCAAATGCCATAACCTGTGCTAGGTGCTCTGGTATCTAGACTCACCATCCCCATCCTGAGTCTCCTGGGAGTTGCAAACAAATGAACAAGGAATGTATTTAATGAGAGGAGTACTGTGTGCAATAAGGTAGTTGAAAAGGACTCTAGGAGGAGAGGGTATTTACCTGAAAGCTGAGAGATGAAAATGATACGAGCAGGGGAAAAATGGTAGAGGCAAGACTGTTTGATGGAGGTTTTTTAATAGACTCAGCAGCATGAGAAAACCATGACATGTTCAAGGAATTTAGAAAAGTCAGTATGCAGGGTAGGAAGTATGAGGGATGAAATGATGAAGTATTTCCATGACTGTTCATATTGTGGTCATCTTTTTCACTGATTAAATTAGTATCTGAAATGGTCTTCATTTTCACCTGATGTCCCTTGCGTTTCATCTGTGGAGCCTCTAGCCCTTGGCTTGGCTTGAAATCATGGTTGGCAGATATCTGCTCTGCTTTTCAAGACATAAATCAATACTCCTTCTGAAGAGGAAGCCTTTGTTCTCTTTCATTGGGAAAAGCTTCACCAACCGCAAAGATGTTTATTTGTGTTGTTCCAACTTTCTGCCTGGACAAGCAGGACCTAAGGGAGAGTCCCTAGAGGCTGGGCTGGACGCAGGCTGGAGTGTTTCTGGCCAGTGGGTAGAAGAGCAACTTGCTCAAGGAGATCCAAGGATGGAATGGAAACCCAAAGCCAGGGAGAAAGTTTAAAGGCTCAGCCTCAAGAGGCAAGGCCAGAGAGGCAGAACCCACCCGTTCATCCAGGAACAAGGCGTTTGGCTAGGAGGCGAGTGAGTACTAGCCTAGAACAAGGGATTTGGACAAGAGAGTGGGAGCGGACCCTGGGCATGCTCCAGGAAAAGTTGGAGTCGTCCCAGGGACATTTTTACAGGGCACATATGGTCTCAGCTGTGAGTGAGGAAGGAGCTGTTAAGGGCTAAGCCAGTCCTTCAGGAGGTATCAGTCTTTTTGGGGTAAACATATGTGCGAACAAAAAAAGAAAATTACAATGTTATCTGAGAAGTTCGATAATCAAGGCATGTGCCAAGTGGGAGCAAACTTGAGGGTTTTAATGAAGATTTTGTAGGAGTGGCATGTGAAAGACTGGTAGGAGTCAGATGATGGTACAAAGGTAAGAAAAGCCTAGGCAGAGCAAACCACTTGGACCAGAGTTGATGTAAAAGACCATCATGTTGTATTCAAGGATCAGTGGCTAGTCTGTAGAGCCATCATTTATGTGGAGTACACAGAAAGCATGTTGGGACCTCTTAGGTATAAACTAAGGAGCCAGCCTGGATTGAGAAAATTCACCATACTTTTGTCTTCAGAAGATCATTTGGAGAGAACAACATAGACTGATGAACAGGGACAGATCCAAAGACAGAAAAACAGCGATCAGACTATCAATCCCCAGAGGGAAAGTAGGGGAGGGTGGGTGTAAGGGGAAGAGATCAACCAAAGGACTTGTATGCATGCATATAAGCCAAACCAATGGACACGGACAACAGGGGGATGAGAGCATGAGTGGGGGGAGGGAGGTTGGGGGTTAATGGGGGGATGAGGACACATTTGTAATACCTTAACCAATAAAGAATTTTTTTTTTTAAAAAAAGATAATTTGGTGCCATCTGGGTTAGCATTGACATGCTAAAGAATTGGACCTATTGACTAGCACCGGAGTCTCAAGATGGTGATAACCAAGTTCCTCGTAAAGTGATGATTAAGATGGGTTTGATCTCCAGCCGTCACTGAGGTTCTGGTCATATAGCATCTGCCTTGGGTTTATAGGGTTTTATAGGCCTATACAAATAGGATGAGCTTCTGGACAAGGCTGGAGTCCTGGTGGTAGAAGTGTAGGGTAAAATAGGAAATTAAAGCCTAGATACAGTAATAAGTAGAAGACAAATATTGGGAGGTCATTGACAAGGCTGATTCTTGGTGGGCTTGTAACATGGGGAGGGTTAAACCAACATATACCAGTTGCCAATCTTAGGGCAACAAGGCTAGTTCCAGACCCCAAGGGCCCCGATGCTCCCAAAAGATATGACTGGTTCATGCAGGATCATTTCCAAACCTGAGCAGGACTGAGACTTTGGAGTGAAAAATCTTTGGAACCTGTGACTGAATAGGAGCCAAAGAGGCTGTGCTGATATTAATCAAAGGGTTTTCTGTGCCATCATGAAAAATCTAGGCTTTATTGTTTGGGCAACTAGTAATTTTTGAAGAAGTTTGAGAAGTGAACAAACATAGTACTTATTTTTGGAAGACGACTCTGGTGGTGCTATGGAGGGCTTGGAAACTTGGAATCCCAGGAGGCTTTTTGCCTTCCTAAGAGCTACGTGATAATGGGTTGAATTGAGTTAATGGCAATGGGGGTGGAAATAGGGTATACCAATTTATTCCTTTATGAATTATTTTATTTGAAAAAGATGTGGTTTAAGGCTTTTTGAAAAGACAGTTGCATGACATGTGTTCCTTTACAGATCATTGAGCTTCACCTTTAAATGGAGAGATGGATTCTTTAGATGTTTATCCATCTTTCTCCTAAACCTATATTAAAATCCTTCTATTAATTGGGAAATACCCTTGATTGCCATTAGTGTCTTTTTTCTCTTCTTTTAAATGTAAGACTTAGCTCAGTTACTGTTAGGTCTGATCAAATAATTGAATGGATCTCCCTTCCCCATGGAACTAACCTTTAGATCAGCGGTTCTCAACCTGTGGGTCGAGACCCCTTTGGGGGTCGAACGACCCTTTCACAGGGGTCACCTAAGACCATCAGAAAACACATATATAATTACATACTGTTTTTGTGATTAATCACTATGCTTTAATTATGTTCAGTTTGTAACAGTGAGAATACATCCTGCACATCAGATATTTACATTACGATTCATAACAGTAGCAAAATTACAGTTATGAAGTAGCAACGAAAATAATTTTATGGTTGGGGATAACCACAACATGAGGAACTGTATTGAAGGGTAGTGGCATTAGGAAGGTTGAGAACCACTGCTTTAGATCATTTCACAACCAATGTTCCCTTTTGCTTAGACCAGTGGTCGGCAAACCGTGGCTCGCGAGCCACATGTGGCTCTTTGGCCCCTTGAGTGTGGCTCTTTCACAAAATACCATGTGCGGGCGCGCACATACAGTGCGATTGAAACTTCGTGGCCCATGCGCAGAAGTTGGTTTTAAGCCTGGGCGAGTCTATTTTGAAGACGTGGCGTTAGAAGAAGTGGGGGTACGTTCGCTGAGGTTGACCCCTCAGATTGAGGACGTTTTTAGTGAAGGCCAGCTTAGGAGTACCCTAATTAAGTTAATAACAATGTACCTACCTATATAGTTTAAAAACTTGGCTCTCAAAAGAAATTTCCATCGTTGTACTGTTGATATTTGGCTCTGTTGACTAATGATTTTGCTGACCAATGGTTTAGACCACATTCCCCTTGCTAAGACCATTATCTTTCCACCCAGAGAATTCTCCACCCAGAAAAAGCCCGCCTAGAGTCCTTTAAAATCTCTGTCTCCCTGTCCCTCGTTGCTGGCACCGCTTTGGGGCTCAGCCCATCTGGTTTTCCAGATGACCTAATAAATTCACAATTCTTCACCCCTTTCGGCCTGTGTATTCCTCCTTCGGTGACCCTAACAGTTCCCTCCTGATAGGATATTGAACCTTAAGCTACCAGTTGCCTTTTCCTTGACATGAATGAAATCAGGCAATAGATTGGGGATGAAGGATAAGGTAGATGCTTAAAGTTCCTGGTCCCCTAGGTGGAGCAAAGGGCCTAGTTATGCTCTGAGTCAGGGAGACTAAGATGACTGAGAATAAAGATTTTTGGCTACTTCCAGTCTTGGCCAGGTGATGCAATACGGAGAGAAAAACCTTTCACAAGAATGAAGTTTGAGCAGATTGGGTTTCATGAGATGACTTGGGAAGTTTTCCTCACGGGCACATGCAGGGATCTCAATAGCAAGTGATAATGGGCTCCCGGAAGCTCTGCACATGCATTGAATTTGTACTAGATAATTCACATGAGAGGCAATGAGCTAAGCCCCGTATTAATTTCAAGCCACCTCCCTTTCTGTTTAAAGGAAACCCATGCTGCTTTATGTAATTATCACATTTGGCTGAACTTTGTCTATTTTTTTCATTGGCATCCATCCCAGATGTCAGGTAGCTTTGTCTAAACCAGTGGTTCTCAACTTTGGCTGCACATTAGAATCACCTGGGAATCTTTTTAAAATCCTGATTTCTGGGCCTCATCCTCCGAAAATTCTGTTTCTTTGTTACTAATGTTGTGGCCCCACCCCCGATGCAACTAAAAAATGCTGAAGATTCTGGCTTAACTGGTGTCCATACCTGAGATCTTACCCGTGGGTCTGAGTAAGGACAGCAGCAGCATCTTGAAGGAGCTCTGGTTACTCATAGTCCCGATGCAACTAAAAAATGTGCAAGCGTTGATTTTGAAGCCGCTGTGATGCTTCGAGGAACACCTAGGGATTTTGCTGTTCCATTTCAGGATACTCCACAAAAAGCAAAATGCATTTTAGGGGTGTTTCGGGATGCAAAACCTTAATCATTGTAATGTCTTACCTAGTATAGGGCACCAGCGACCCCCAAACTTTGGAGCACACCGTGTCTACACGTGTATAGTTCCCTACGGGTAGACCCTACTCTCCCAGGCAGAACCTCTCCCTGCTGGGAACAAACATTTAATATGGTTTCGAGAAATCGGAAGCAGCAGAGGAGGACTCTGGTTTGGAAGTGAATCATGCAGAGAAAACCAATGGGTGTGATGCCTCCATTTCTGCAAGCGGGCTGTGGCAGAGCTGTTAACAGCAGCTACTTCCTTATTTTGGCAGGAGCATCCGCTTCCTGGGTGGGCCCCTTGGAAGTGTGATTCTGGGAGTCATTCCTGGAACTGAGCCTGAAGTCTGTTTCCTTGGCCTCTCAGGATTCTGTGAGCCACCCAAATCTCCTAATAAAACCCTTTCTTCTTCAAGTAAGTAGAATGGATTCTGTTATCACAACTAAGCAGATTAGTCTATCTGATAATTGCTCTTGTAGGGCTGACAACAACGCTGGCAGATATTTTCAACTGGGACCAAACCAAACCGAATAATAGCAAGAACATAATAGGCAGGAAGGGAAATGCTTGGGGGGAGGGGGGTGGGAGAGAGGAGGAGGGAGAGGGGGATCTAACTCCTTTGGCCGCACTCATTTAATTTTGTATGGCCAACAAGATGATTTGAGCATCCAAAGGAGGCTCTCTTCTATTCATTTCTTGTAAAATAATGCCCCTGATGTGATGTAGAATATGTATCTTGAAAATAGTTGCCCATGGAGATATTCTGATATTAGTCTGGTATTTTGATGGTGGCATCTCATTTTGTAAAGTGGTAATCGCAGACATCACTTCTCCATGATCTTGAATAGTGCCTGAGACAGTATACATTTGTCTAGAGAATAAAACATTTTTCAGTCATAGAAAAACAACAACAGCAAACTACCTACATAAATGCCTTTGCTCCACCCCTGAATCTGAAATTCTGGGGCTAAGGACTGGAACCCTGTATTTTGAACAAAGTTGCAAATTCATCCTTCAGCATGCTGAGTCCCAGGATCAGTGCTTTAGAATACCAAGCAAATATTATTTTTAGAGAACTCTAATAACTTTATTTTAAAATTGTTAAAAGTTGTTAACAAATTGACCACCTGGTTTTCAGTTCAGTAACTTTCACTCTGCAAGTTAAACATTGCATATCAAAAAGCTGTTCTTCTCCCAGAGATGAAACTTTAATAATCTTTGCAACTATCTATTAAAATTCACAGCCAATAGTTTAAATTTTGAAAACAAACAAAAACATTCAACTTCTACCCAGTCATCTTTTCCCAACTACTTTTTTTGAGCCTTTTCTGGTTTGTATCATAGGAAAAAATCATCTCGAGGAATCTGGAGCAATTTACAATTCTCTTTCATTTAATTTAACATTTTTTGAGTGCTTAGCATATGGTATTCATTGTGCTATACTCTAGTGACATGAAGTAAATAATATAAAGTAGGGGAGATGGCCACATGGATAGACAGGTTTGATATAATGTGCCGAGGACTGTGACAAGGATCAGCACATGGTGTGTAAGAGCCTAGATCAGTGGTCGGCAAACTGCGGCTCGCGAGCCACATGCGGCTCTTTGGCACCTTGAGTGTGTGGCTCTTCCACAAAATACCAACTTCTGCGCATGGGCCACGAAGTTTCAATCGCACTATATGTGCGCGCCAGCACATGGTATTTTGTGGAAGAGCCACACTCAAGGGGCCAAAGAGCCGCATGTGGCTCGCGAGCCGCAGTTTGCCGACCAGGGGCCTAGATCATTGATGCTCATGTGTGGCCACACACTGAAATCATTTGAGATGCTTTTAAAAAATGCCGATGCCTGGCTCCCACTTCCAGAATTTCTAACGTATTGCTCTGAGGTGTGTGGCCTGGGCATCAGGATTTTTAAAAGCCCCCTTGACTGACTGTAAAATGCAGCTACGATGAGAATCCAGGTTTCACAGTAGTAGGTTCTTAGAGGGCATGATTCCTTGAGACAAGCCTTGAAGTGGATAAAGCAGATGTCACCATTAATCAGTCGCTCTGCATCCCAATCTAACACGCCATTTGCTCAAGTTACCGTTCTCCAGATGAACAAAGCTAATTCAAATAAAGAACAAAGCCACAAGAAAGTGATCCCTCCCCCCTAATATTTTTACAGCGTACAAAGCAGTTTCACATATTGGATCTCCTTTGACTCTCTCCACCAGGCTGTGGGGAGTGAAAGAAAATGGGTGGGGCTGTTTGCAGAACTGAGGGTGAAGTTGCCATGCATGTGAGCGAGTTCTACTACCTAGATTTCCCCGTGCAGGAGTGGGCTCTGTTCCAGCAGCTTTTCTTATTCTTGGGTTAAGTCAAGAAAATTCAAGTGAAAATACTTTGGACTTGAGTTTAAAAGAAAAAAAAAAAGAGAGACATCTGGAGAAAAGAGTGATGCAAGGCTGTATACTTGGGTGGAGGTCAAAGGAAAGGCAAGGGATTTGGTGGCCAAAAAGCAAGTGAAAGGGGTTTTGATGGGCCGTGCTACCATGACTTCGCAATAACAGAGAGCACTTGGGAAAATCAGCAGGTCATGTTGAAAACAACACATTCTGAGAAATGATGACAGATCCATTTATTTGCAACTTGGATTAAACTCCTAAAAATGAACAAAGGAGGCTGCTGAGAGAAATTGTGCTACAAGAAGAACCCTCGGAAAATGCAAACTCAGGCTTTGCTTATCGAAGAGCCTGGTCTTAGTTTTAAGATAAATAAAAATACCTAAAAGGCAGCTGTCAGTGCGTGCACTTTGCACAAGCAATTGACTGGTAACCTCTTTGTTCAAGGTTAAGACATATATTTTCTGTTTAACGGGGCCTGGGTTAGCTTTGTGTGATATAACTTAATTGTGCCATAAAATAATCAGGCTCTTTAAAAAATATTAGGCTGCAGAGTCATGCTAAGTCATCTATCCAGGGAGAGCCTGCATTTCCTAAGTAGAAACAGATGGTGTAAGGGTGGTGCCACTAGTAACCATTTAGCAGCACGCCCTTTTGGGTTCATATGGAGATGAGGGAAATATTAAAATGGAGACAAACCTATATGTCAAGAAAACAAAATCATTTGGGGTAGAAAAAAAAATTGTTTTCTATAATTCTCCCTGGAGTCTATATGGGGAGAGGAAAATGGAAGTTACAATTGACTGCCTCCTTTTTTTTTTTGTCATTTGTTTAAGATGGATGGCTTCTCTGACCTCTGCTTGCCCTTCCCCCATTTGCTCCATCTCCCCAATCTTATAACGATTGGGATTGCCCACTGGTGTGGCTCAGTTGTTGAGCATGGACCTATGAACAAGTAGGTCATGGTTTCATTCCTGGTCAGGGCACAGGCCCAGATGGTGGGCTCGATCCCCAGTAGGGGGCATGCAGGAGGCAGCCAATCAATGACTCTCTCAGCATCGATGTTTCTCTCTCTCTCTCTCCCTCTCCCTTCCTCTCTGAAATCAATAAAAAAAAATTATCTATCTATCTATCTATCTATCTATCTATCTATCTATCTATCTATCTATCTATATAAAAGCCAAGCCACTGGACCGATGGGACTGACCGGAACGACTGGTCACTATGACGCGCACTGCGCTTGCCAACCAGCCTCCCGCAGCCCCTCCCCCGGGCTGGCCCAGCCCCCGATTGGCCCCCCAAACCCTGATTAGCGGTGGGGCCGGCTGGCCAACTTCCAGCGGCCCCTCCCCATGGCCGGATTGGCCTGAGTGGGGTGGGCTGGCTGGACCCCACCCGTGCACGAATTTGTGGACCGTGCCTCTAGTATATATATAAAAAGATGGGAACTGGTGACTCTCCCAGATGCCCCCTCACTCCCTATGCTTAATACTCTTAGTGCTTAACTCCCTAAATTGTGATTGTGTTTATATTACCTCAGCAACTGAACTTAGCTCTTTGTAGGCTTTTACTAAATATTGGTTGCAAAATTGAATGTTTTGGCAATTCCTATTTGTATTCTTTGCTGAGACTGTTCTTTTTCTATCCAACACTGTCTTCTTAACCTCCATTATCCCTCTTGACCACATCTGGAATATGCCTATTCTGAACATCATTGCTGAAGTCTAGCAGAAATGCTGTCATCTCTATCAAAGCTTTCTTGTTTCAAAGAAGGCAGCATAAAGTAAGAGATCAGAGTATGGCCTCTGGTGCCAGCTGTCTACCTCCACCATTTGTTAGGGATGGGGATTTGGACAAGTAACTCAATCTTTTTGCACTTCAGTTTACCCTTCTGCAATGGAGAGAATGGTCGTTTCTATCTCATAACACCATTATTAGAATTAGATGAGCAAATTTTTATAAAGCATATAGAACAGTGCCTGGTACATATAAAGTGCTATAAAATATTTGTTAAATAAGTTTTTATTGTATACGATCAATTAGCAGTGGACTCATCTTCTATTTTCTTTTATGTTTGACTTTTGTGAAATTGTTTCTTATGAATCCTTCAGTGTGTGTTGATCACATAACTCCAAAAATGCAATTGAATAAAAACAATTCAACGGGGTGAGGGTATAAAGAATGCAAATAGGTGAATTTGGAGGAAAATATGATGGTGCCAGGAAGAATGATTCTGCTTTCTCTCTCTAACATTTATTGCCCTGATGGTACTTAAAAGGATTGGAAAAAGTAGGTTTATAGTTGTTTGTATGGAAAAAAATGCAAGTTATGATTATTGCAATAGCTATATTCACTCAAAAAATGTCACAATGCAACTGTAAACCTACTTTCATCCTGCTTTAATTATTTATTTGCTATAAAACTCACCACACTAGAATATGAGCTCCATGAAGACAAGCAGTTTGTTTTGTTCACTGTTATACCCTCACTGCTGTATTGGGTGCTTGTCTCAAGGATTTCTTGAGTGAACCGTGAATGAAAAAGTGGCAGTCATTGTATCCTTAGCTGAGTTTTAGTGGGTTTTGGGGTAGCTTAGAGTTTGATCAATATCTGGAATGGAGTTCCTTTTCTCTTTCTTATAATATATTTACTATTTTTAACACCACTCAAGTATAGTAAAAATACAATAAACCAAAGAGGTTGAAAGGGAATTATTTTGTAAGGGTTGACATTTGTGTACACCTATGAAATGATCACTGTAAACAAGAGAGCAAATATAACATTTCCATTATCCCCAAATGTTCTGTGCTCTTTGTAATCTCTGCCCCACACTCCCCAGGCAACCACTGCTCTGCTGCCGTCACTATAGATTAGTTTGCATTTCTGTTTCTTAATCAATATTATTAGAAGTCTGTTTATTTTATTAATTCTTTCAAGTAAGCAACTTTTGGTTTGTTGTTACTCCATATTAATCAGTTTTCTATTCATTGATTTCCCGTAGTAGTTTATTTGACCATTCTTGTCTTAATTTCTTAACTGGATAGTCAAGTCACTAATTTTCAGACTCTATTTCTTTCTAAAATTTAAGGCTATAAATTTCCCTGAAATTACCAGTTTTGTTGTACCCTATGTTTTGCTATTTTTATTATCATCCATTTCTAAGTAGTTCATAATTTTCATTAGGATTTCTTTTTTGACTGAATCAATTCAAAAGCACTTTTAAAAAATTTACCAATATATGGGGTTTTAAAATCTATCCCTTATTTACCACGTTCTAGTTTAATGGAATTAGAATTGCAGTCAGAGAATCCATTTAGTTGATGTTGATTCCTTGACATTTAGTGCGTCTTGTTTTACAGGCTAGTGGTGTGTCCTGAATCCCATTCTAGTCCTATTTGGAGGAATTACAAGATGGGGAAACAGGTTCTACCCATCTTCCATTATAGAAACACAAGGGGTCCCTGCCCTCTGAACTATAGAATATGGAAATATGTCTTAAGCTTAGCCAGTAAGGTTCCCTTGCCCATGGCTTTGAATAAAGCAGGACTGGGGTCAGTTAGAGATTTTCCCCCAGCCAATATGGAGGAGTTGAGAGGCCAGTGGTGTGGCAGCCAGAATCTAGTATCCATTCCTGTGTTCTGAGCGGACTATGTGCCTATGACCAGCTTCCCTTGATTTTCTGCCAGAGCCTCATTCCCCACCCTTTCAGTTGATTCTCTAAGTTACAGATGATATTGCCAATTCATTCCTTTTCTGTTTAATTGAACCAAAGTCAGTTACTATTATTTAAAACCCCAACAAGTGTAGAAAGGTAATACTCTGAGGGAATGAAAGTCTATTAATTTTTGTTTTAGTTTGCTTACTCTTACAACTTTCTCCCCAACAGGCCCTATTTATTTTCTTCAATGAGCAGATAAAGAAACTGGGGCTTCAAGACTTTAAATAGTGTGCCACACAGCTTGTAAATAAATAGTGGAGTCAGGACACAAGTCAGCTCTTCCTGATTCTTGAACTGCGATCTTAACCCTTCCATATTTTTAATAATTTTTCAGCTTTTTTCCTGACACTAATCTACACTAATAAAAGAGAAAGATGCAAATCGACTGTACCTTCGTGACACCCACCAGCCAATCAAGAATGAGTATGCAAATTAACCCAACAAAGATGGTGGGTGAATTTGCATACACAGACGCTGCTCCGGGCCTCTGGTCAGCATGGGAAGGCAGAAAGGTGGCTCTGGCCGGAGCGAAGGTGGTGCTGGCAGCCAGGGGAAGGAAGGCCCATTCTTGCACGAATCTTCGTGCATCAGGCCTCTAGTATTTAATAAACTGAAAGGTTCCATACAGGTTGACAAGTGCAATCAAGGAATCCCTGAGGTACTGCGAGTTCAAAGACTAGATGCTGCAAATATTCATACATTCTTCCATTGTAATTGAGAAAGAGTATTTCTCCCAGGCATTTTATTTAATGCATGCTGTGAGATACGTGTTTAGGGACTGACCTTCTCTTACCTGCCTACCCCAGTCCCCCAATCTACACATTTGCTACACGTGCCTTGGCAGCATACATAGCATCACCCAGAGGACTTGGTGACTTAACTTACTTCATCATCTCCCTAGCCTAACAGAGAGGTCCTTTTAGGTCATGCGCCACTTTTCCTCCTGTTGGTTTATTGACAGTTTGTGTGTTCATGCTCATTAAGTAACTTCTTGCAACCTTGGCTAAATAAATTGGTAAAAGGCTGAACTCATAGTCAGCATTGCTTCATAGCACACACATGCAGAGCTCATAATATATGTGACAGTTGACTCACTTAAATCACCCAATTAATTTTTTGTAGTCTTGTATAAATATAATAAAGTAGCTATAGAAATGAAAGATGTTTTCAAGTTAAATTTGACTCCACTGGACTCATAGAACCAGAGTTAACTTAGGTTTCATTTTAGGTGATTTTACAGAAAGTTTTTTGTGTTTTTTTTTTTGAAGGCAAAATATTCTAAAAGGATTGAAGTTGTTTCTGCCTCCATTTTTCTTAATTGCCTTCTTGAAAAGCCTACTGATTTTATAATCTATTAATTTGCAGGGGAAAAACTGTGCTCTTTTGTTGATATAGAAAGTTTACTTGACCAATAATGCACATATGTATATAGAACTCAACCTCATCTTAAATATATTTGGTTTCAAATCACATTTTATTGGCATTTTCGTTATTTCTTGGCTTTTCCCATTAGAAGAATACTTCAGTGCCTTAAGTGGCACATTCAAACTTAAGTGAAATAGAGCGGTGAGGACATTTGACGAGAGGTTAATTTAGATAAGTTCTAATGGTTGGTCTTCCTCTCTCGTTGTTGATGGAGACACTGATGTTGCCATGACAATTCAGGCTTTGCCAGGAGACAGAAGTAACAAGGGTCCCACAAATGGTAGCCAGGCGCACAAATCAAATTCACCTCTTCTCTGTCAACAGAGCTTTGTTTTTGGAGAGGAGTAAAATGAGAATATAGAGTTAAAGGAGAAGATGTAATTTCAGCTGTCACGTACCCGTTGAATTATTCTGGTAAAAATGCTAGTGTCTTCCACGTGACTTAGGGAGCCATGAAAATTAGGCACACGGATTATAAATCTGTACAAAGAGAGGGAGAAATGGCACAGGAGTGGCCGAGGGAAATCCATTTTGGGATGAAAACCAAGAATCCCTCATTCTGACTGACTGCATTGTTATTCCCTCAGCAACTGATGATATAATTTGTTGGACTTGGCTTTAGGAAAAGCTTATCTCTCCTAAATATGTAGGAAGTGAAGTAGAAACAGGTAGGGAGTGGATATGCAAGAGCTGCAAGAATCTTCCTTTGATTCCCCCCCGCCTTTATAATGGCCTCTAAAGGGACTCTGATTGCCTATACATTATTTCATTCTGGCTTAGACTCTGTTTATGGCAGACAAGTAAAATAGTAGATTTGGTTGTTCTGCCCAATTAACCAATCTTAAAGGAGGAATAACAACAATGGTTGCTGATACAATTACATGAAAATTACTGAAAGTATTTACTATACTTTACTTACTATTTATTTACTTTTTAGTTTGTCATGTACACCAGGCTTATTAGGAATAAAACTGCCTTAGAAATGCAACTTGGACTTTTTTCCTCATTGAACTGTACTTCCTCACAAATACACTTTGTCATGTCTGAATGAGAATTTACTATGTCTGTAAATTACTTTTAGTTCTGCAAATAAACAGAACACAATTATTGGGCTGTTGCCTATATGTTATAGGCAACATGTGCTAAAGAGCGTGAGATTTGGGTTCAGAAGACTGACATTCTAGCTTAGCCACTTACTAGCTCTGTATTTCCAAGAAAAGAAAAAATCTGGGAGCTGTTTTTTCTGATCTGTGAAACAGGATGCATACTTTTCAGGACTGTAATGAGAAATTAATCAGACAATATGCATGAAAGTTGCCTCTGAACTGCCAGGTACTTTATAATACTGTCACTATTACTAGACTTTGTTGGTTTTTACCTGCCTATTTAGCAAGTAAAGACACCGCATTTGACTTTCACCAGCTCTGAAAACCAAAAGGATGTGCAAATCCTGCAACTTGGACTTCTCCCCTAACTTCATCCTGTGATACCGAAGATGATTTGAAGGGAAAAGCCAGACACAGATTCATAAACTGCCCAGGAGACATACTATAAACACAAGACAAAACCAGGCTTATGTCAGAGCAGGTGATTGAAAAATTAGAGGACTTTGGGCTGGAAAAGTCTGCAATCCCAGATGGTCTCCATCTAAGGAGCATTGTTCTCAGGGTGATAAGTGACTCGGGGAGGCCTGTGGCCGACACATGCACGGCATCTCTGAAAACCAAGGACACACAGGTGGCTGGTGCTGGGGGGAATGCTACACCTGTCTTTGTAATAATGCTCGCGGCCCTGCCCTGCCTTTCATCGGCGCTTCTTGACAAGCTTTGCAGACCTATCACTGCAGCTTTGAGAGGAGATGGTAAACCCATTTGGGAGAGAGAAACTTTAGAATCTTGTGATCAAGTAAATGTTTAAGGGTCTCCCCATGGATTGGAACAGATCAAAGACATCCTGAGAATCCTCTTTAAGTGAATACGGTATATGATTTGTTTTTAATTTTATTAAAACCTATCTCTGTTTAGATTTGGCTTAGAAATTAAACATTTAAAAGCACTTACTATGTGTGGGACAAAGTGAAAGGCATGAGGATTATATAGAAACTAGAGGCCCGGTGCACAAAAATTTGTGCACTTGGGGCGTCTCTCAGCCCGGCCTATGTCCTCTTGCATTGTGGGACCCCTTGGAGGATGTCCACCCCAGTGGGGACCCTCACCCCATGGAGGTTTGGCCAGCCTGGGTGAGGGGCTGATGGCTGTTTTCAGGCTGGCCACACCACCTTTAGGGTGGGGGGTCCCCACTGGGGTGCCTGGCCAGTCTGGGTGAGGGGCTGAGGGCCGTTTTCAGGCTGGCCAAGCACGCTGGCGATGTAAGCTCCCAGCCTCTCCTTTTTTTCTTTCTTTTTTTTTATTCTGGGATTTATTTACCTTCTATAATTGAAACTTTGTTGCCTTTAGCGGAGGCCTGTGGAAAGCTTGGCTTCCTCCATCGCCAGGGGCAACCCACTCCTGCTCGCTCCAGCTCCGTGGCCACGGCTGGCTGAAAGCAAGTATCTGGGGTTTATTTACCTTGGCATCACTGGAGCAAGCAAGCCTCCTGCTTGCTCCAGCTCCGTGGCTGCCGGCTGCCATCTTGGTTGGGTTAATTTGCATATAGTCGCTCTGATTGGCTGGTGGGCGTGGCTTAAGGTGTAGTGAAAGTACGGTCAATTTTCATGTTTGTCTTTTATTAGTATAGGATGAGTACACACCAGTTATGCATTAAAGGAATTTGTACTTAAGGGATAGAAAGGCATCCATTCATAACTTGCAAAAATGTAAGCATTGTAAAAGTGGCATACATTAATGTTAGGTGAACATAGGAAAGGAAGTGATTTTGGTGGAGTAATTGTGGAAGGCTTCATGGAGGAAATGGCGATAGAATAGTTAGTTGGATTTTTATAGAAGTACAAGGAATATGGACAAAAGGAATAGCTTAAGTAAATGTACATGTATGTCAAAGTTTATGACAAATTTATAAATTAGCAAGTCATCTGGGATCAGCAAGTACTTGGGATTGACTAGATTAAAGAGCACTTGTGTATGACTGTATGGATGGGTTTGAAGACTAAGAGACAAGTGTGATTGTGGGAGGTTGGAAGGTTAGGCTAGAGCAGTGGTTGCCAGCCAGCCAGTGGTCCTCGAGGTCTGAAAGGTTGGCAACCGCTGGGCTAGAGGACAGATTATTAAGACCTTGAAACTGAAAACGAATTTGTTTTCTAATCTATAGAAAATAGGGGCAGGGATGGTGGTCAGCTGATGAGTGGGAACCCAATAATTCTGGTGGAAATGTGGTCAGTGATTTAAGGAGGGAGGGACAGAAAGAGAAGGCAGTCGAATGACTATTATAATGAATCAACTGAATGATGTGGCTTGAAAAAGTCAGATATTTCAGACGTCAGCTACATTTTATCTCTTATTAAATCCTGAGGATTAGGGAAGAGGAAAGTCAATGACGACTCCAAGACCTTTAGCTGGTAACTGAGCGGATGGTGATGCTGTTAATTAAGAAAAGACACAAATTTGGACAAGTGGGTGCAAGATGAGAAGGAAGAGATTAACTTAGCTTTGGATGTTTTAAGTTGGATGTGCACCTTTGAAAAGAATGAAGTTACTATGAGGTTAGAAATTAATCTTGACTTAGAAAAGGCTCATGTCTTTCCCTAAGGTTGGTAGGTCCTTAGATAAGAGTGAAAATGGAGGACCACATGCCATTTGTTAAATAAAATATAATCTAACCTCCCATTATGGCAAAATTGCCTTCATGTCTACCTGGAAGGCCGGGTGTGAGTTAGAATTCTGTGCTAGAACCTGGTGGCTGTAGCTTAGGAAGAACCTCCCCATTCCCCTTGCCCCCCACTCTGACCCTTCCCATGAATGGCATGGCCTCAGGTGCACTTCTGGGAAGCTCCAGTCTACAGACTCAAGCTGTGTCCTGCATCCCCACTGCCTGCAACCCCCTTTCTCACAAACAGCCACTTTTTGGCCACTTGCAGGACCTGGATACATTGTGCACATCAGGAGCGTGGTCCCAAAGTCCAGAAGAAGACACTTGAGCCCTGGCAGCAGGCACAGCAAGATTCAGATAAGGAATCTGAAGTCCTGGGTATCCGGAGTGGGGTTCAGATGGGAAGGGTAGGCTCCAGGTGAGCACATCCCATGTGCACTGTGGACTACATACCCTGTAGAGCAGCGGTTCTCAACCTGTGGGTCTCGACCCCTTTGGCGATCGAATGACCCTTTCACAGGGGTCGCCTAAGACCATCCTGCATCTCAGATATTTACATGACGATTCAGAACAGTAGCAACATGACAGTTATGAAGTAGCAACGAAAATAATTTGATGGTTGGGTCACAATATGAGGAACTGTATTTAAAGGGCCAGAAGGTTGAGAACCACTGCTGTAGAGGTCAGGGTGGAATCCAGAAGACGCGCTCCTCTTACCCTGCTCTAAAGGCAGTGATGAGGAGAGCGGATGAAATAGACTGCGTAGAGGGAGAACAGAGATGGAGGAAAAGTACCTACATTGAAGAGGTAAATAATATAGAACCTGAAGATGGAAGGAGAGAGGAGACAAAGGTAGCATGTGCAGGGTACACTTTCAGGAAGTTTATCAGGAGAAAGGAGCAGCGGGAGGAAAGAGCTTATAGTCGATGAAGAATAGAAGTGTTTTTAATTATTTAAAAAAAATTAAAAGCATTTTTATCAGAGGTCAGCTTTTCTTGTTGAAGTGTTGTGTCGCAATTGTAAAAGGTCACCAAAGCAAGATTTGAGGGGTGAAAACACAATGGAACTTAGAATAAGGAGTGTAATTGATGACGTCTAGATTTTCAATGCTAATCAGGGCACAAATATAAATGAGGACGGAAATATCACTTTTTGTGTCAAAAAAGTCTGTATTGACTACGCTTTATGCCAACTTGAGTGAATAAAGTTGGGATACGGAAGAGCGTGTCTATGTAGGATGGCGTTTATGCTATTTCTGTCAATACCCTCATGTTGATCTTTTGAATGTTGCTTTGCCTAATTATATATATAAATCAGGAATGTCCGTGCTTCTGAGAAGGGAATATAGGACATGTGTATTCTCTGAACCTAGGGCTGGGCTAGGAGAAGAACAAAGAGCATAAGTTATGCCTTGGCATGGGCCAGCCACAGCCTCACTCAGTGTATTGGACAGACAACAGTCAAATGTATAAATAACACAAGACACCAGAGAACCATCAATAGGAAATAAGATTTTAGTTATAAAGAAAATAGATCGGTGTAGCTGGGCCGTGAGTCCAAAGATCTTAAATTTTAGTTTACATTTCCTCCTGGACTGTTTGAAAACCAGGATAAGATATTCCACTGACCACCTTCATTTCTTCATTTATCATGTTGGACTTGAGGTTTCCCTCCCTCAAAGCTCTGGGACCTATTGTCCTGCAATTTCTTTCTTGGAAAGGCAAAATGATGAAAATGATGGAATCAGTGCTAGAATAGAGTGTGAGAGACCCTGGACTCTGCTGTCCACTTACACTCCCCCCCCTCCTATTTCTGACTCTCCTTCGAAAGGCTTCTGAGTGTCTCTGTGTTGCCCAATCGGAAAATATATGAAGTAGATAATCTCTGAGGCCCATTCCAAGTATAAAATCCTGTGACTCTACTAAGTCAGGTACAACATAGCAGATGAGGTCGAGCTCGAGTGGGCCTTTGAAGCCGGGCCATGTATTTGGATTAGTGGGTAGGACGAGTGGAGATATTTCAAACAGGAAGAGAAGCAAAAGGAAAGGAGTAGTGAGAGGGATAATAGTGGTTTCCTTGGCAGAGGATGTGTGGAATCATAAAGAGTCTTTTCTAACTCAACTGTAGGGATTGTAAGGTAGAGCAGTGGGAAATAAAATTTAAGTACTTGCTTTTCAAAGGAGGGAAATGTTATTCCTGGAGACTCTGTCCAACTTAAAACTCAAATAGTTCAAAACAAATTCTCCCCAAGAAGGAATGCGTTTTTGGAGCATATACATCGATAATTATTTCAGTGTCCATTTGCGTTGAAGTTAACTTTTTACATTTTCTTACTTTGCTGAGGGCTCCTTCCCAAATCGATGTCGGCGCTCTTTTGCTCTCTGCGGTGCTGTATCCCATCTCATTTCTATTCCCAAGTTATCCACTTGGGATTTGTTTTCAGCACTAACTTGAGCAGCACCATTTAATGCATTTGGATACCATCGTGAAAAGATTTTTAAAAAAATGAGATTTGAAATGATAATCACGGTGCTTGCTCACATCAGAAAACCCACAGTCACTTTCAGAAATTCTGATGCCAGGGATCAAGAGAGGGTCTGAGGCCCCTGACAAAAGAGGGCTTGTGCTTCTCTTCACTGTGTTGTAGGTGACGGCGGGCGCATAAACAGGGTGCAATTAACTCTGTTTGCAAATTCTGCAATTCTGCAAGAATTCAGCAAAGTGGATTTCTCATCCGTTCCAAGGTTAGCACACACATTTCTTTAACCCCACAATTTCAACTTTTTCATAATTTCGGATTTCATACACATAGGAGTATTGTGAAACCGGCCCGAAGGCAGGGGAGGGATGCTATTTATCTTTGTAACTCCTGAGGGATCTTAGCAGTGTGCCCTTGAGTCCACAGTGGCCAAATGACATTGTTCCATGCAGCTCACGATGGGAGGCGGTGAGGTAAGGTGAGAGAGAGGAGAGCCAGAATTCAGGGGCTCAGGACCTGGTTGCCTGCTACACGTACCAAGGCGTATTGGCTGCTGCATTAGGTGGTGAGCATTTCTAATCACACGGGTCCTACCCATTGCTATCTCCTATGAAGCTGTAAAGGAGCAATTAGAGCCAGTGACTTGTGAGTGAGCAGGATTGGAGGCAAATGTGTGTCTTGGACGGGGAGCAGAATGAGGCTTGGTTGGCAGTTAGGCTACGATGACACAGGGGAGGTGTGTGTGTGTGGGGGGGAGGGGGAACATATGGAGGCCGGGCCGAGCGTAGCCAAGAAGAAAGGTGAATCAGAGTGTAGTACAAAGCTTACAGCTGGAAGCAAGTTGCAGCCCAAAGCCCACAGTGATAGAGCTCTGTGTAGCCCATGCCAGAAGTCTAGGTGAAGAGTGGGAAAATCAAATCAATCATCGGGGTGATTCAGAGCCTCCAGATGTGTGTTGTCATCGGGGCCATCAATGGGGGGGGGTGTGGGGTGCTCCCCCCAGATATTTTCATTAGTTGAAATCATACTGAACTAGAGGCTTAAGTAGGAATAAGCCATAAAAGCCATCTGTACATTCCGTTTATAAGGAACTTGCACAAGGATGAGGAGTAGTTCCCGTTCTCTGCTTCAGTAGCCCTGACAGCATGAACAGGGGCTTCGACTTGAATCCCAGTGATAGAATTGTGTATAAGAAATGATAGAGTAGTTACTTTTCAAAAATAAATGTTATCTAGTTCCTTTAATCCTACTATCTGAAAGACAAATGTGTTTTATTTAACACACAGTGGTAGCAGACATATAGGAAGGTAGCTATAAATGAATTGAATGAGCTGGAATAATTCAGCAGAGACCTACATGTGCAAATTTAAAAATGAATTCTTAGATCAAACTTAGGGCAAAACAAGTGTATCATCAGAAATGAGGCTATGGAGGGTTTTTGTGTGTGTGTGTGTGTGTGTGTGTGTGTGTGTGTGTGTGTGTTTAAAGAGGATCTCATTGACAAATTTAATTTCTTCCTAAGGCCAAAGGCTGTGACTTACAAAACCCTTATAGTGCATAATAGAATGTTTTGTTTGGCCGAAATAGAATTTTGAATGCACAGTAGTAGACATGGGAAAGACCTTTGATCTTTTGGTTTGGCCACCAGAACACCAGTGCTCAGAATTTATTGCCAGGTCAGACCTTAGGTTCCCAAGCCAAACTATCAAGCAAATAGTTCAATTGGGAATATGGGGTTAGGTTTTCAGACTGGGTTCTGAAACACTTGAAGAGATCTCTGAGTGAAGCAGACATAGAAAGCAGAGGATGAAGTTAGGGATAGTGACATTTGGAACACTTAGGGCCAGGGATGCAGAAGAGCTCAATGATGATGTCCCCAGGGATATGGGCATGTCACCTTCCGAAAGGAGGGGGGGGGCGGGGACGGGCGGGGTATTCGATATTCTTGACTTTAGGTAGTGGATAACTCTACCATTTTTATTCTTTCTCATCATCTCATGGGAGAAAAAACTTACTCCAGTTTTTTTTTTCTCCCCACAAACACTTCTTCGGTGCCTACCTTGCTCTGTGCCAAAACCAGCTTCCTGGTTCATGGGGGCTGACATTCTAGAGGGGAAGATAGTCAATAAGCAACTAACAAAAATGAATAGATACATCATTTGTCTCATTTTTATAAGAATAATCAAGGAAGCAGTAAGTGAAGGGATAGTGAAGAGGTATGTTCCCAGAGAAGTCACCACTGAGTTAGGAAAAGGTGGTTGAGTACATTGGCATATACCATTCAGGTTGTTTTTCTAGAACCTCCTTTAGGGTCTAGCCAATTTGACTCTCAGTCACGTGAACCATTTCTTGACACAGCAGGATAGAAAGATATCACTTAAAACCCTATTTTGCATTGAATCAGTTGGAAGAAAGAGGTAATTACAGCTTTGGTCTAGTAAGTTGAATGGTAACTGGTACTTTTTCTTTAATATCAAATAAATTGAGGTACAGTACACATACCAAAAATTCATCCTTTAAAGGTTGCATCTCGTTTTTAGCATATTTACAAGGTTGTGTAAATTTTCATTAACCCCCCAAAACTGTGTACCTATTAGCAGTCATATCCCATTATTTCCCCCCATCACCCTGTGGTCTGCTTTCTATCTGTATGGATATACTTGTTCTGGGCACTTCCTGTAAATGTCACATATTCTGTGGCCTTCAGTGTATGATTTCTTAGCATGTTTTCAAGTTCATCGCATAGTATGTATTAGTGCTTTAGCTCCTTTTACGGATTTTATTCCGTCCATTGTATGGATGTACCATATTTTGTTTGTCCAGTCATCAGTTGGTGGACATTTGGATAGTTTGTAGTTTTGGGCCAGATTTTTTTTTAATGAACTTTGGCACTTGGTGACGTTCATGGGGGAATCAGGATGGCTTTGACCTCCTGGCTGGGTCCAGTGGCCCAGCTCAATATTGGAAGTGTTTTCTTTCAGCTTGTTGGCCATCCAGCTTTTGAGCCCCTAAGAGCGGGAAGAGCCTTGTCATCCCTCTGTCCTGTCCCACGCCTAGCATTCGTTTCTCTCTCTCTAAATCCGTGAATAATGTCCGCCTATGCAGCTGAGAGAAACTTGTCATCTTCTCAGTTGTAATGTGTCATTGTTTTCATGCCCTACCTCCAGCACGTGGTGGCCGTGGGGGGCTTGAATGCAAATGCACTTGAGCTTGTCAAACCGTCTACAACAGTGGTTCTCAACCTTCTTAATGCCGCGACCCTCTAATCCAGTTCTTCATGTTGTGGTGACCCCCAATTTCATTGTTACAAATTGGACATCATTAAAGCATAGTGATTAATCACAAAAACAATATGTCATTATATATGTGTTTTCTGGTGGTCTTAGGCGACCCCTGTGAAAGGGTCGTTCGACCCCCCAAAGGGGTCGCGACCCACAGGTTGAGAACCGCTGGTCTACCAGAATAGACATGGGTTTTGGAGGCAACCCCTTTCTCACACCTCAAAAGAATGGCATAGAGACAAGAGCCCTACAAATCATTCATTGAACTTGGATTTTTTAATCATTTCCAAGGGACAATAATGCCTTCTCTTGGTGGTTGTTTTTTTCCTTTTTTTTTTTCCCCTCTCGGCATTACAGTACTTCATTATTGCCACAGGGGGAACTGTTGGCTTAATTTTGCTATGGAAACACGGCTGCTGAAATTATGAAGCTAATGATTTATGCCCCGTGTGATATAGCAATCTCTTGTGCTTAAAACGGTTACTACGTTTTGTTTACTGTTTATAACTACCAGCGGTTGTGCCCTGAGAAACCCTGGCCAGCTCGCAGCGTTTATTTATCCCTCTGGATCTTTAGAAACCACTGATTAATATAGGAAAAAAAATCTGAAAGGTGGATATTTTTAAAAACCCCATAAGCTATGAATTAAACCACTGTGCTCTGCTCCATAGGAGAGAGAAAGTTCAGGGAGAATGAACAATGGATGTCAAAGCCGACTGCCTCTCGCGTTGGCTCCTGGTTTTATCAAAATGGAAAGTCTGAGTGCTTTTCAGGAACACGGCACTGTGACTCCATCAGCTTTGGGCTATGAGATCACCAGCCCTTCCCCCTGGGTGCTGCACAGTTGACCATATTAAGGAACCAATTTGCTTGGAGAAATGTTGCACATGTTTAAAGGCTGTTAAGTTTGATGGTTGGCAGAACGCTCCCATTCAGCCCGAGGCCGGGCCTTGGTGAAAGAAAGAAACCTTTACATCCAGCCTGCATTGTTGTTGTTTGTTGTTCTGAAATGCTTTCTGTAACCAGAGGATGACACAGGGCAGATAAGCCATGGGGCAGGGAGAGAGGTGATTGGTGGGTGTTGATTTCTTTAAAATGGCAAAGGGTTCTTAATTTTTTTAAAATATATTTTTATTGATTTTTTGCAGAGAGGAAGGGAGAGGGATAGAGAGCTAGAAACATCGATGAGAGAGAAACATCGATCAGCTGCTTCCTGCACATCTCCTACTGGGGATGTGCCCGCAACCCAGGTACATGCCCTTGACCGGAATCGAACCTGGGACCCTTGAGTCCGCAGGCCGACGTTCTATCCACTGAGCCAAACCGGTTTCGGCGGCAAAGGGTTCTTATCTGACGTTTAAGTCTTGACCTCTGCTGCCTCCCCCAAGAGAAGTACAGAAAACATCACCATGGTTTCCGACAGCTTCGGCCCCATTGCTCACCTTCAGTCTTAGGCATCCCTTGCTTGTACTTCAGTCACACCTTCCTGCTGGCTCCTCCATCCCATCAGTCCACCGGTCTTTGTTTCTACTGCAAAATGGTACCCCCGCCCCCTTGGACAGCCCCACATCTCTGCTCCCCCACTACTGGGCCAGCTCTGAGTATCCTCTGGGGTTCATTCAAACAAGGAATGCTCTTCCTTGAGTGGACCTCAGACATTTCCCACACCAAGCCAGGCCAAGGAACAAGACCGGTCCATCAATTGTATAACAGGGCTGGGTACAATGACCAAGCAAGTCTCAGTCAGGGGTCTGTCTATAAATGTGATGAAGTCAGACAATCCTACCCAAAAGGCAGGACTTGAGCAAATCAATGTGCAAGAAGGAAAGCGAGAACAAGGCCCCGAGTATGGGAACAAGAACTATAGTTCTAATAGGAACATCTGTGTACAGCTCTGGCCTCAGATAATCCCTTGATACAGAACTTCCTATACCAAAGTGCAGCCAGACATTTAAGAGGAAGAGATAAGTAGGTCACTGAAACACCAAATAATAAGATCGGTTTTATGCCTCCTCATAACCCATTATTTTTCTTTATGAAGATGCACACGTTGAGCATAAAAAATATTTATAATACTGTAACATGTGTGAATATGGAAAACATGTTATCCAAGTAGCAATTTTAATTGGAATTACTTACCTAATTTCATAGGTGTTTTTATTTGGCCTGTATTTGCAGTGAAGTCTTGGCATTTCTCCCCCTTCTTGCATTAGAAAAGTAAAATGAAAGAAATGGAAATTCTCTAAAGCTTTTCTGATGTGTTTCATGTTTGATTTTGTTTTAACACAGTGTTTAAGAAACTGAATTCTATACAGTTTATCGTAAATGTCTTGCTGATCATTTTTTAAACTCAAACTGTGATTTAGTTACAAATTATTTTTAAATCTTAGAAAGTCTAAACACCAATACGGTACGTGATTTGAAATTTTATACAAGCACAAAACAGATTAAATGTAATGTTTAGTGAGCATGACAGGCAAAATATCTGTAATGTATAGGATTTTATAACATTAAACATTCCGGGTTTTACCAGATAGATAAGGAGATTAGATTTCTCAGAGTTAATCAACAGAATAAATTTTCAAGTATCCCGTGAAAAAGAGTGAAAATAATTTGAAAATCAAATGCTTTTCTGGGGAAACCAGTGATCAACAATTAGGTATGTCAACAAAAAGCAATTGGTGTTCCTTTCTAGACATGACTTATGATGATATATTTTCAGTTGAGCATTGTAACATTGCCTTGTAATGTTCATTTACTACATGATCCTAGACATAATAAGCAGAGTAGCTTTTGAGTGTCTTTTGTACCCTAGCAGCTCCTCTTGTTGCTCTAAGACCACAGGAGTTTGAAGGTAGAGTGTGCAATCTACGGGTGTCAGACACACCTTAACATTTAACCTCAACTTCAGAACACATAAAACTTTATTACTGAAGAAGTGGAGAATCTAGAGGACCTCTCTCACTTGGTGCCTCTGGGGGTTAAACAGAAATAGGAGATTGAAGCCGTGGGTTTACTCTGATTTTTAAAATTTAATTAGCTTTTATTGAACTATAATAGACACACGAAAAACAGCAACATTAAGAGTATGCTTTGATAGGTTTGCACAAATTTAGTTGTATACCACCACCATCAGGATATAAAACCTTGCCATCATCCCCAAATTTTCCTTCATGTCCTTTGATTTAATCTTCTAATTCCCAGTAACTCCTCTCCTTCTGTTATTTCTATAAATAAGCTTTCTGCTCCTTTGTTTCTTCTTATAGGACTCCCATAATTAGTATATTAGTTTGATTGATGGTATCTCATAAGTCCCTTAGACTTCCTTAAATCCAAGACTTTTGGTTAATACTGAATCCTTAAAGATTCTTCTTTTCTCTCTTTCTTCTTTGGAAAGGGCTTGGTGGTGGGTTATAGTCCAGTTCTCATTGTCCTGTGATGGTATCCTGTCTTATTTAATACAATCAGCTAAGCTGAGTCTTGGGTGCTTTGTGCTGTCATTTACTGTTAGTTGTAGGTGATCCTTTCGGGATATTTCAAAAAATTTCCCGCTATTCCTAGTTCCTGCAATGGCTTCAGATAATCTCATCCCAAGCATTTTGAATAATGTTTGATCAACTATCCGGGCACCTGATGGCCTAGCCAGTTTGGCACATAAAAGTAACTATCACAATGCCCAAGCAAGATGCAGGATACATTTCTCCCTCAGGTTCCCATGTGGAAGACAAATCCAATGTGAAGTGAATTACCGATTTTGCAAGGGAGGGTCTATTCCAGCCATCCCCCTTCTCTGCTGTTTCACTTCCCACAGCCTCAGTTACCCATGCTCAACCCCAGTCCAAAAAAGCTCAAATGGACAATTCCAGAAATAAGCAATTTGTAAGTTTTCGATTGCGCTCCACTCTGAGTAGGGCGATGAAACGTCTCACTGTCCTGCTAGGATGTGAATCATCCCTTTGTCCAGCACCTCTTTGCCATTTATGCTACCCACCCTTCAAGTCACTGAGTGGCCATCTCAATCATCAGATTGCCTACAGCAGCGGTTCTCAACCTGTGGGTCGCGACCCCTTTGGGGGTCGACCGACCCTTTCACAGGGGCCGCCTAAGACCATCGGAAAACACATATATAATTACATATTGTTTTTGTGATTATCACTATGCTTTAATTATGTTCAATTGGTAACAATGAAAATACATCCTGCATATCCAATATTTACATTGCGATTCATAACAGTAGCAAAATTACAGTGATGAA
The DNA here is from genome assembly GCF_000147115.1 of Myotis lucifugus. NCBI lineage: Eukaryota > Metazoa > Chordata > Mammalia > Chiroptera > Vespertilionidae > Myotis > Myotis lucifugus. Next base: position 700,482 of record NW_005871181.1, read on the forward strand.
GTAGCAACGAAAATAATTTTATGGTTGGGGGTCACCACAGCATGAGGAACTGATTTAAAGGGTCACGGCATTAGGAAGCTTGAGGACCACTGGCCTACAGGATCATAGTACTAGTGTTCGAGTCACCCTTATTTTACTAATAATGCCACATTCACATTTCTTACAGTGTATTGTTACCATTTTTCTGTTTTATTATTAGCTTTTGTTCATCTGTTACTGTGTCCTAACTTATAAATTAAACTGTATGTATGCATAGGAAAAAAAATTATACATATATATTTGTGGTTTGGTACTATCCACAGTTTCAGGCATCCATTGGGGGTCTTGGAACATATCCCCTGCAAATAAGGTGGGGGAGGGGGTTTCTGTGTAGGCTAGTCTTCTGGGGGTTTACCAAGAATAAGAAATTCCTAACAGAGAGAACTTATAAGTGAAGTATACCGCATGAGAAAGTCACAGTGCTTCGAATGTCCCCAAAGAGCTATAATTTCCTGCAACTTGCATCCTCAGAGGTAAAATGAAAAGGATCCGTGTCAGCAGGAAAACTAGATAATTTATACCAGCAACAAAAATTCCTTTATCTTAAGTTGTGTGGTAGCTCACCACACAAATATCGCCTGTCTAGATCACAGCTGAGCTTAGCTCTACAATTCATTTTACAAAGGCATTTTTAAAATGTTTTAGACTAAAGCATTTTAATATTTGCGGTGAACACAGTTATTATAAAGACAAGATTATCTGCACATTCACTCAGTTCCTTAACTTCATGTTGCCAATATATTTCTCGTTGGCATTTCACCAGGGCAAATTTAACCTAAAAACAACCAAACAAGCAACAGTTCTTTTTGCACATTTTAAAAAGATGATTGTTATTTGGGTAGAAAAGGATGGTGAAAATTCGACATATTTTTCTACTTCCATTAAGTGCTATGAACATTTAAGAGAGCAGCATAGAGCAGTATTTTTATAATTCAAAATGCATTACTCTTTTCAAGTGTATTTTGTCCTTTTTATTTGTTTATGAAATCCACAATATTGCATGAGTCGTGATGACTGTACCTTGGATATTTCACTAAAATATCAGAGGCAAGGGCTCTTAGCTGCCCAGGTCCCATTATAGTATATAAATAACTGCAAATATGGCTCTTAAAACTTTTAATCACATAATGTCATAAAAGTAGACTTGGCAACAGAGACTCATTTTAGAAAACTTGGTCTTGAACACTAAAAACACCTTATCCAATAAGGCTTTCAGGATAATTCCTTTTATATTTTTCTTTTCCTAAAAGCGTTCCTGTACTTTAGATTATAGGCCCATTATGGTCCCTGAGGCAAATCTCTGATCTATCAATGTCTGCCCTTAAAAACCTCAGGACATACAAATCAACCCTCATGTCATCATCATAATAGCTTTAAGTCCTTGACTTCTCATTTCAGACCCCCCTGTTTGTGTGTGTGTGTGTGTGTGTGTGTGTGTGTGTCTTCTCGATTTTGGGAGTAGGGCAGGGGAGATCTTTTTGAGGTCATTTTGTATTTGTATTTTATTACTATTTTTTAGAACTCTGAAGAGCAAGATATCCTTAAGGAACTTTTCAAATGTAGTGAACAATTTAGCTTTATCACAGAGCACCCATCTCTTCATTAACCCCAAATCCACTGGTGACTCAAACAAACATAGGACATAATAGGATAATATCTTGTCTGGTGGCTATAAAAGGAAGAAATACCGAGATGAACGCTAACCATTGAGCAACACTGAGTGGGGGGAAGGGAGGGCCCCTGTGGTATGCAGGTACCACACTGTCTGTGCCATTATCATTTCCACCTGAACTGTGGTTTGTATCTCAAATGGTTGTTCTGTATTCTGTATCCTCCAAGGAAAGGAATGAGCAGAAATTCACTAGGTGTACTTATATTGAAATGTTTAGCTCCAGAAAACAGCCCAGACAGTTAAGGCCATATTAAGCATGCCCCTCAGATTTGAAGTAAAGAACACCAAGTTGGGTATAAAAGAAAAGTACTACACATCAGATTGGTCATTGTGCCAGATTGGGAAATTAAGAAAAGAAAGAGCCCTAGCTGGTTTGCCTGAGTGGATAGAGCATTGGCCTGTGGACTGAAGGGTCCCGGGTTTGATTCCAGTCAAGGGCACATGCATGGGTTGTGGGATCGATCCTCAGTGGGGGGCGTGCAGGAAGCAGCCGATCAATGATTCTCTCTCATAATTGATGTTTCTATCTCCCCCTCTCCCTTCCTCTCTGAAATAAAAAAAAACATATATTAAAGAAAAAAAAGAAGAGAAAGCAATGTTAAGTCTTCTCTAATAAAGATAGCAGGTTTCACTGGACATACTAAGGGGTTGGGCTAACATAATTTTTTTTAATAACTTCCCCAAGGGGCTATGCATCATTTCGATCACTGTGGTAATGAGCTTTACGCTAGGCCATGTTACAGGAACAAACCAACTACAGATTCTCAGTGGCTTAACACACAAAGGTTGATTTCTCACTCCTGAAAAGTCTGATGTATGTGGGTATGCTGGTCTTCATCTGGCAACTTCACCATCCAGAGGGTGTGTGGCCTCCTAGGGTGCTGTGGCCAAGGAAGAGAGATCTGGAGGGTGTCTGGGTGGTCCCGGGGGGAGCATCTGCCACTTTCTCCCAGGCATTGGCCAGACCCTAGTAGCTACATGGTCCCAGTTAACTGCAAGGACATACATATGGTCTACTGCAGAGGTCCTCCAACTTTTTAAACAGGGGGACAGTTCACTGTCCCTCAGACCGTTGGAGGGCCGGACTATAGTTTAAAAAAAAAACTATGAACAAATTCCTATGCACACTGCACATACCTTATTTTGAAGTAAAAAAACAAAAGGGGAACAAATACAATATTTGTATTTGCATGTGGCCCGCGGGCCGTAGTTTGAGGACCCCTCGTCTACTGTAAGGACTATTCTGTAAGGATTGTGTCTCTGCCACAATCACAGACGGAAATTAGACAGTCAGATAATGGGCTTTGTGTATATGGGGAGGAACAGATTCAGTCGAGGTTCATTTATTAATATGCGTTCCCCAACCAATGACATGTCATGAGATAATCATAATAATAACTATGAGGTACTGAAAAGTTACTGAATTTCAGATACCATTCCAAACTCTACTCTTGCATTTTCTCATTGAATCTTCACTAATGCCTTCATGGTCGGCATTGCTGTTATTACTTCTATTGTACAGGTGAGGAAACTGTGGCAAGAGATGGTAAATGACTTGCCCAAGGTCACATGGTGCATAAGTGGGGGAGCCATTTTTGAACCCAGGGTGCCTGGCTCTAAGCTGGGTGCTTTGCTTTTTTTTTTTTTAAGGTGAAAGCAATAGCAAGCCATCCAAAAAGCAAACTAAAAGCTTGCGTTTCTGCAATTACCGGCATCTCATGGAAAGAGCAGATCAGTGGACAGGTGTGTGTGGGTGGTGACTCAGTAGGGAATGAAGAATATTAAAGATGTTTCTACCATTAACTATCATTTCTCAAAATAAGGGGATGGATTCAATGAGAAACTGAAAATCCAAAATCTTTAATATATTTTTAGTGATTTCAGAGAGGAAGGGAGAGGGCCAGAGAAAAAGAAACATCAGTGATGAGAGAGAATCATTGATCAGCTACCTCCTGCACGTACCCTACAGGGCGTTGAGCCCACAACCCGGGCATGTGCTCTGACTGGAATTGAACTGTGACCTCCTAGGTTCATAGGTCGATGCCCAACCGCACAAGCAGGGCAAAATCAAATGTTTTTTTTTATTAGCATAAACCATTTCCTTAGATAACTTACCTCTATGCCTTGATAACTTACCTCCTTAGGTAAGTTACCTCTATGCCTTGCACCTTCAATTATTGCTACTGTCACCAAAGAATAAAAAATTCAGCATTAGAAATTTCATCTTGGCACTCTCAAAGTTATTCCTGACTAGAAAAGTAAAATTTTAAAAAAAATCTCTCTCCTTTGTCTTCTGAATTCACTTCTTATAAACTTATCTTTCTCATTTTTCTTTCTTTTGAACTCATTTCTGCTCATACTCTCTGTTTCTCATCTACTTGCCAAATTTTAATCTATTTTAATAGTCCTTGGTAACACATAGTTTCTGTTGAAATTAAACATTTAATGCTTTTTTCAACCAGTAAATTTCACATAATGAGTTTCTATAATCATACTTCTTTGTTCAAAGGGAATAAAAACGTAATGAAGGTTACCATTATCTGCTAAGAATTAAAACTTGCTTTTAACTCTTTTTTTCCCCATCATCCTACTACATTGACATGCACACGTTCTAAGATGGTGAGAAAGCCTGTGACATGGGATCATAGTAAGTCCAGCTTTTCTATGAAAATGGCAATTTTCTGCTTTTGCTCTGGACCACTGAAGAGTGCGCTGCGATTCGAGCCACGTTTCCTCTGCTTTGCTTTGTCCAATCTGTGGTGTTTACATTCAGGATCTCTCTACATCATGTTTAAATGTAAACAACTGAAATTTGTTTCCCTCCGTTGGAAATTCCTAAATAACAGTTCTGCCTGTTACAACTTTAAAGACGTGTCACGGCAGCTGCAAATGACTTTTAGAAAGAAACTTTGTGCAGCAAACGATCAAATTTCATCTCCACTCTGGCAAATGGTGCTTGCTTTCTGGCCCCAGTTCAGCCTTTGTTTTGCAAACCAACTTCCTGCGGCATGAGAATATACATTTTCCTGGGCCAAATACTCCAAAGTGGACACCAATTTGGGACTCCCAGCATTTTCCAGCAATCCAGCTTTGGGACATATGAGCTTTTTGCAAACGCCAGATTTCTGCTCCTCGTGCCAAACCTGTAGGCTTTGGAGGCTGAGAAGTCTCCATCGTGGTATAGAATGCCAGAAGCAAGCCGTCCTTTTGAAACAGTTCCTCGCTGGCAGTGGGTCAGCACGCCTCCACCGTTCAGGCAATCTCAATGTCCTCTGCTCAGCACCCCCAGAACGGCCAGTTACTTCCAGCTCTGGCCGGAAAATTGGATAATCTGAAGGGTGTGGGGAGGGTAGTGGACATGGGCAGCGAGGCTGTTTCATAAAAGGGAAGCTAACTTCTTTAGTTTTTCATTTTTGTTCTCTTGGTCAGCTGATGTTTCATTTCCTTTCTCTACACCTTCATCTTTGGGGACTGGGGACCTAGTTGCTAGACCATTCTGCCATCCTATTGAGTCTCAGGGCTTTCAAATGTAATTGTGTCATGGGATAGGTTCTGGGGGACAATTGCAGAGTAATCCCAGGGGGAGTCTCTTTAAGGGGGTGACATTCAAAATGAGGCCTGGGCGACAAAAAGGAAGAAGTCATGAGCAGTTCTGGGGGAAAAGCATTCCTGGGAATGGAATAGTTCCTGCAAAGCCTTACAGAAACGTCTAATATATTCTCTAATTTATTTTTTTGCTTATCGATTAGTCCCACCAGAAGTTACATTCCACGAGAGCAGGATTTCGCTTGTTTCCTGCTTTGTTTGTTGCCACCACAGTGTTAGGCACATAGAAAATGCCGAAGGTATACTTATTGTGAGAATTAAGAGCCTGGGAAATCCAAAACACAGAGCAGGTATTCAGATGAGGCAAAGCTCAATGCAGAAACTGAGAAGAGGAGACCAGAAGGCCAGAAGAGGGAGGATTGGATACCAGGAAAGAAAAGGGCTGAAATCCCACATGGATAAAAGCAATGACAGGTTTTGATTTGAATGGGGGAAGCCGCCCCGGCCTCGCGCAGCCAGCCTCCGCATGCCTGTCGGAATTTCTGTGGAGACCTCGCTCTTACAATGAAGCAGGAAGTAAGGGAACGCTACGAGAGCATCTGTTCTCATGAGATTTTCAGGCTTGAATCACAAGCCAGAGGAAGTTTGGATAGTTCGGATAAAGTTCAGATACCGATCTGAACTTTGGGGCTGGTTATTTCAACTGACCCGAATACAATATACTGCAGTTCATCCCCTATAGACTTAGCATTCGCTTGAGAACATTGGCCACAATGGTATTCGCAGCACACATTTCGTTAACTAGCCTTTCCTATGTGCCGTACGTAATAAAGTGGAAATGGAGACAAGATACAGGTTTTCTGCTATCATATTTGTGAGAGGTGACATCCAAGAATCATGTTCTTCTGTGTTTGCCCTGTGCTGAGCAAGCCAACATGTTTATGTACATCTTAGTTTTCTAGTAATATTCCAGTGAACTGTGCAAGTAAAATCAGAGGCACTAAAACAGCACCGCGAATTACTTTACATGTCTCCAGGTACAGTTTAATGAGTATTTTTTATTGTAATGCAAAACAATGGCTCGCCAATGATTTTATTTAAAAGATATTTGTTTTTGACCTACATCAGAAAACAAGGCCAACAACATGGAGTATGAATTATATGTTGGATACTATTTCATGTTTAGTGCAGGAGAACGGGATAATTCCCTTCTGTTTATATAATGTTCTGCTGAAGTTGGTCTATATTTTAAAGCAACCAACAGATAATGCACACGGTGGGCAGCAGCCCAATTGGAAGTGGGTTTAATACAGGGTATAAATCAGAATTGGGTAAACTTAACTGCATTTTTGGTTTGGCTAACACCTTAAGCCGGTTTTCAAGTATGTGGATTGAGCAAAATTTGAAAGACATTTTGCACAGTCCAGTTCTTTCCTCCTCTTTAAGCTGATGTGCATTTTCTAGGAAATGGAATCTGTAAAGCCTTATGCTTTTATGGCGAACTCATCATCCTAGCTCGTAAAATCTATGGAATGTTCAGAAAGTCAGCGGGCCCAGTTTTCTTCAAGAGCAGCTTTCCGAAGGAATGCCCAACTCTGAAATCTTAAGCTCAAAATGTATGACCTATTCAAGCCTACATGGACTCCCCGGGCATTGGGCTTTAAGAAACAGTCTTTTATGTGGAATTGAATTATATGACAAAAGGAAGCCCCCTCCCTGCCCCCCAGCAGGAACCCAAACATAGAGAGATGTCCTTGAGAGCTGGGCGACTCTATTTTCTTCACCGGTCTCTAAGAAGCTTGCTGTCCTGATGCCGAAAAGGCTGGTGACCCAGAAAATTTTGTTACAAACAAATGAAGCAAGCAGGATGACAGACAATGGCATTCTTCTGTTCTAACGGAAGAGAAGGGACCCCTTAGTACCATTTAGTGTGTCCCTGAGAGGTCAGGGAAGGGCTAAGGCCCCATCCTCACTGCTCTAGTGAACTTTCCATCTCCAAGGCTCTTAGGGGAAAAGGGTGTCACAGGGAAGGTGAAGGGAAGACATGGAAACGAAGAGGATCCCAGGGAGGAGTCTAAGTCAGCAAAGGAAAGAAAACAAGGCTGGGGATTCTTCTAATTAATTATTCTAATTTCTAGATTTTTTTAAAAGTGCTTATCAGAAAGTGAGAGTTCAAGAAGTATAGGAGTTTGAGAGATTCAGTAAAGAGATTTAGGACATCCTATATAATAAAAGCCTAATAGGCAAAACAACCGAACAGGAGAATGACTGGTGGAATGACCGGTCACTATAACGCACACTGACCACCAGGGGGCAGACACTCAATGCAGGAACTGCCCCCATCTCTCAGGCCCCAGGCCAGCCAAGGCGGGTGCCAGCAGGGGCCCCCCAATCGCCCTGCTGGTCACCCCACAGAGGGAGGTGACTGGCAGCAGCGAGCGGGCGGCACCAGGCCAGCCAAGGTGGGTGCCAGCTAGGGCCCCTGATAGCCCTGTTGGTTGCCCCATAGATTGGCCCTGATCGTCGGCCGGGCCTAGTGACTCTACCCATGTATGAATTTCATGCATCGGGCCTCTTGTCTATATAATAAAAGCCTAAGCAACCGTTACAGCGGAATGACTGGAACGACCGGTCGCTATGATGTGCACTGACCACCAAGGGGCAGACGTTCAACACAGGAGCTGCCCCCTGATGGTCAGTGCGCTCCCATAGGGGGAGCACCACTCAGCCAGAAGCTGGGCTCATGGCTGGTGAGTGCAGCTGCCACGGTGGGAGCCTCTCCCGACTGTGTGGCCAATTCGGGCTCCTCCCTGGCTGCCTGCTGCTTGGTGCACTGCTACATCCCCCAGAGGGGTCCCGGCCTGCGAGAGGGTGCAGGCCGGGCTGAGGGCCCTCCCCCTCCACCCCTCCAGTGCATGAATTTCGTGCACCGGGCCTCTAGTTACAGATAATTAATTTGTAACCTTCTGTGTTAAGGTTTTCAAGTTTCTGTTAAACCTGCACCTTGGGTAGTTATACAGCTGTATTTGAACAAGTCAGGGTTCTGTGATTTTACTGAGCATGCTTCTCTGAGGATTAGGGACTAGGAGAATGTCACTAATGTAAGGGAAGAGAAGAAATTTATATCCACAATGCTCCGACATCACTAGATAGCGCTGTCAAAATAGCCAGGTTTAGTTGTTGTTGATATTGATGAGAAATATTTAAATACAACAATCACATACTCCCAATTCTTCCTTTAAGTAACCCCCATCTATTTACTTGTTCTTTCTGTAAAGTGGTCTGTCACATCCAACTGTGAAAAGTTCTCCAGAAAAGCACAAAGGATAGAAGAGACTTAAATAGAAAGATAAAGGTTTTGAAGAGTTAAAAGATGTTAAGAGAATAACAAGTGATAGACAATTAGTTGGTGTAAAAAATTTAAGGAAACCAATAGGGATCACTTGAAGATGAAAGAATAATTTAGAAAACAGCTAAAACAGCTAAAAACAAACAAACACAAAAACCATCCAGCAGTGGTTGAGTGTTGACCTATGAACCCGGTCATGGTTGGATTCCTGGTCAGGGCACATGCCAGGGTTGTGGGCTCGATCCCCAGTAGGGGGTGTGCAGGAGGCAGCTGATCCATGATTCTGTTTCTGACTCTCTCTCTTCCTCTCCCTTCCTGTTCGATATTTGGATTGCCAACACAGGGTCAGGTCAATTTTCAGTTTAATTTCTAGTCTGTAGATTTATTTCTTGTGTGAGATATCTTGTATTCTCTTTCTTTCTCCGAGCTTTCAATCTGGCAACTTTGTGGTTACCTTCTTTCAGCTGCCTGTGCTCCAAGGCCACGCTGGGTACATAAAGGCAATTCAGGAGGCCTCCTCCCTGGTGACATTAAGTAGGTTAAAAATTAAGTTACCAAGCCAGAGGAGCACCGTTCATTCAGGTCCAGGCAGCATGCTTTGTCCACTAGGCTCTTTAATATGTAACTTGTTAAAAGAGGTAGCTGCAGGCTTTGGTCGTCACCCTTTGTTTTAATCCTCTTTTCATGATATGGGGAATATAACTCAGTTCCTTGATACAAATAGTGAGCCTTGTTTGGGGGACATGCCTTGACTTTCGAGTGAATCTCCTTTAGTCCACTGAGCCAGATTCTGAATTCAAAATACTATCTTTAGCCCAACCGGAGTAAGGTTGCTGGTTCGATTCCCGGTCAGGGCACATGCCTGGGTTGTAGATTTAGTCTCTGGTTGGGGCACATATGGAAGGCAACTGATATATATTTCTCTCTCTCTCTCTCTCTCTCTCTCTCTCTCTCTCTCTCTCTCTCTCTCGGCATGTCCTCGGGTGAGGATTGAAAAGCCCCAAAACAACCACCTTTATAAGATATCTGTTGACTAGCTATGAACAAATTATTTTAACACCTAACCCCTAGATCAGGGGTGGGCAACCTTTTTGTGAGTGTGTGCCAAAACCAGCAAAATCTCTGACTCAAAATTCTTCTGTGTGCCAACCCTAATTTTTTGAGAACATGTTACGCCTACTTGATATCTCTTAAGGTGTAAGTATGTGAAGAACCTTGAAGAAATAATAAAATTCATTAAGCGACAAAAACACAGTATATGATGATGAAAAATACATTTATTTTTTAATGTATACATGTTCTGTAAAATTATTTATTTATCTAAGATGCACCTACACTGAATTTATCTGAAAAATAAAAAAGTCGATACTAAGAAAAAAAAATTGTAAATGGAAGATTATAAGAGAGGTTTTCGCGTGCCAGCAAAAGTTACTGGTGTGCCATGTTTGGCACGTGTGCCAGGGGTTGCCCACCCCTGCTCTAGATCATCATGTTCCTCCCCACGTTTTTAATGTGTTTTGATTCCTGGAACATGCCAAGCTCTTTCCCACCTCAAGATCTGAATAAACAGTTTCCTCTCCCTAAAACACTTGTCCAAGCTCTACATAGGGCTGGCATTTCATTTTTCAGGGCTTAAGACGACTCATCAGAGAGACAGTCTCTGACCATTAGTGGGTCCTCCTCCACTTCCCCATTATTTTTTTTTAACTCAGAATTTTGTTAGGTTCCTTGGAACCTTCCTTAAGATGTATAATTAATTAAGTTATTTGTTTATTGGCCAGTGATATGACCCTGTTCCCCTGTCAGAAGTTAAGCTCCATTCACTGCATGTCTATGAAAGTTGTGTGGTTCAGCCACTGTCAGGCACTTGTTGAATGAATGTCCAAAATCCGTCTTTTCTATGAATGATGTATACCACTGCTAAACAGGAGTTGACTTTACACACACAACATTTATAAGAGCCTACATTGTGGAAACATTCTCTTTTCCCCTCATGAATATAATGGACACACTAAACTCCAAATCGGCCGAGTCTGTAGATACCATGTGGTAAAGAGATCTACATTTACAGGTTACAAATCAGGCATAATTATTGAAAATGCATTGAGAATTATCCTAAGAAACAAGCCCTTGCATCGAAAGGTAATCCTTGAAGTGATTGAGGTTGTCGTTCTCCGTATTTGCTTTAGGTTTTCAGAAACACCTTTATTTTCTCAACTCAAAAGACTATAAAATTTGAGACCTGGTGATTGGAAAATTATGGTAAGATTTACTTTGAGCTCAGAAGCAGAATTTTAGGTACTTGTTCAAGAATTATCTTATTCACTGAAGCATAACACCTTGACATGATTAAAAGCCTTCAGAGACTAATTCCCACGTGACTTTTCTAGGTCATTCTTTTCAGAAATATTTTGGAATCTCTTAAAGGTATAGACTGAGTCCAAAAAAATGAATTACTTAGTTTCTAAAAGTTTCAGTACGAATGAGTTAGATTTCCAAATTGAAAAAGTGAATGATATTATTCAATAGCATCTTTTCCTGTTGACAAATATAATTGATGAAAATATGCTGGTGGGTCACGTGTTCTGTTTTCTTACCAAAATATGTGAATTATAACTGGAATTCTATGGTTTGGAACAAACATAAACTTGGATTCGGAAATTTAATTAAAAGGAGAACAGTAGGGAAATTGTGCAAAGGGCGATAAAGAGAACCCAAACTCTTACACTCTTATACTGTGTGCAGTGTTTACTGAAACCTGCCAGATTTTGACTGTATACCGTGTGATAAAATACAATATGAAAATTCAGCTCCTGTCTTAGTCATCGACTCGTGTACGCTGTATTAGCTTGGGACGTTAAAGCAATATTTTAGCAACACCGCAAGAATTGCAGCCAACCATCTTTTCCGGGTTATGTGCAAAGTAAATAGTGACTAGGAAGAAAACGTATTCAGGGAGAGAACTGTTAAATGTTGTAACTAGAACTTTCGGCGTAGGGAGAGGAAACGAAATTAAATTGGTAGGCTGGTAATGAACTCTGGTTTTGTTTAGGTGTAGTATCTTGTCACCCAGAGGATATGCTGCCAGTCTTGTAGAGTGATGAGATCATAGCAAACAGAATAAGGGTGATTTAATTGGGGCACACATATTCAAGGAGCTGTTTGTGGATTGGAAAATGTAACAGTTGCAAACCAAGAGAGGAGTTCCTTTGAGGACAAGGAGGTTTCCACCTCTGACTTCTATGAAGAAGAGCCAATGGATAGGTTTTTGCACCAAAAGCTGTTGCCATAAAAGAATTGGGCTTTTAAAAATATATATTTTTTTATTGACTTCAGAGAAGAGGGGAGATAGAGATAGAGATAGAGATAGAGAGAGAGGAGAGAGAATCATTGATCGGCTGCCTCCTGCGTGCCCCACACCGGGGATTGAGCCCGAAACCCAGGCCTGTGCCCTGACGGGAAATCGAACCACGACCTCCTGGTTCATAGGTGGACATTCAACCACTGAACCACACTGGCGGGGTGAATTGGGCTTTTTAATATTTAATATTATTTTGTTCCTGGGTGTTTTTTTTATGTCTTCGTGCCCTCTCATTGTTTATCTGTGTCATTTCTGTTTGGGGCAGAGCAAATAGGAGGCTCATTCATTTCTCTTTATAAATCACTTCCTGTTGTTGCCAATCAAATAATGAAAACTTTTTAAAACACCCCGAAATGTAAGAGGCTCATTGGGTTCTTCACATGTTATTTTCTGGCGTTTTGAGACACGTTGCTTATATTTCCTCCTCCCCGTGCCATATGGATTCCTCTTGCAGGGAATGTTCATTTTCCCTCCGATTACACCTCCATCGCCCAAGCTTCCAGGTTCGCTGGGAGCCACGGTAGATAAAAAGAGATCGGAAGACTTGCTCGTTTTATTCCTTCAGCTTTTCCACTCAGGACTTCCCATGTCATTTTCCCTGTCATCGAGGTTGGTTTCATTGTGCAGATCCAGGCAAACAAAGTCAGATTCCAAACAGCCTCATTTTTCATAGGTGATTCTTGTCCCCGCACAGGCCTCGGATGTCCTGAGCTCTGGGCCGCGGTGGTGACTTTGTCACATCATTATCCCCATTGCTTTTACCTTCACACTCACCCCATGTCTAGGGATGTTCATTTCCAATGAGAAGGGCTGGGAAGGAGTCAAGAAAATATTTACTTCATAACCAGGGAGCACATTGGCTGACACCCCGAAAACCTACCACACCTGAGCCCAGAGAAAGAGCCAACCACGCCCCTTGGCTCATTGTATTAAAAATAAAAGCATCAGCCCTGGCCGGTTTGGCTCAGTGGCTCGAGCGTTGGCCTGTGGACTGAAGGGTCCCAGGTTCAATTCCGGTCAAGGGCACGTACCTCCGTTGCAGGCAACCAATCAATGCGTCTCTCTCACATCGGTGTTACTCTCTGTCTCTTTCTTTCCTTTCCATTCTCTCTAAAAATTAATGGAAAAAATATCCTTGGGTGAGGATTTAAGGATTTAAAAATTAAATTAAATTAAATTAAAATTAAAATTAAAGCATCAGTATTCATTCAACATTGTTCCCCCAGATTGGAAGTAGTCCAGCCATGGAATTGAGAGCCCAGCTCAGGACTGTTTTGACAACTGAAATGTTAATCCTGGACCCAGCACTTCCCATCTAGGTCATAGTAAACCTATTCTTTACTTTTATTTTTTAAAAATGTGTTTATTGATTTCAGAGAGAGGAAGGGAGAGGGAGAGAGAAATAGAAACATCAGTGATGAGAGAGAATCATTGGTCGGCTGCCTCCTGCACGCCCCCTACTGGGGATCAAGCCTCCCACCTGGGCATGTGCCCTGACTGAGAATCAAATGGTGACATCCTGGTTCATGGGTCGATGCTCAACCACTGAGCCACACCATTTGATTATTCTTTACTATTAAAAATATGAAGATCTACAGTTCTCCCTATAAAAAATGGGGTCATACCATCCCTTCTGATGAATAACCTCCCTCTCTCTACATCCTTATAAATTGAGCCTTCATAACCATGCACTTTCACTTCACACCTCTTTTTTTTCCTACTAGGATGAAAACACATGCACACACAAATAGGAACAAAACGAAATTTTAAAAACTTAAAAGTAGATTATGAAAGAAAATCCTGGTAAGTAGGCAAAACCAGTTAAGACCTGAAACATAATTTACCACATGAATAAAATTTAAAGTCTTACTTAAAAAAAATAAGACAGGAGAATACGAAGATTGAAGAGTCCCATTCAGTAGGAATCTATGGGATGTAGTCTATGTGTTATGACTAAATTCTGAAGGAGAAAAGTAGGAGGAAAGAAAGGATGGGGAATATAGTTATATGGTTGAAGGTTGAACTTGTCTTGAGTTTAGATGTGATGACTGCAGAGTTAAGGAACTCAAGAATGATTCATACTCAAATCTGTCATATTTTGTCAGTAAATGATCACATTATCTTGACAAAAATCTCATCTTATAACCTTAACATCTCCAATAGGAAATATTTGTTGGCTCCTTGCCTGACTACTTAGTTTGATTATTGCATGATAATGGATACATAAGTGATCATGGAAATAAAATGAACGCCTGAAACTGAGATTTCTATTTTGATCATCAGTAATACTCCTGATAACTCTTTCCTGAAAAGGTAAACAAATGAATAAAGTGACTGCTGTTTAAGAAGATGTGTGAATGATTAGTACCTAATTTCTTTGAGTGCAACAAGAATAGCTGAATTTACTCATACCTTAAAAGTATTTGAAGTCAAAGCATGGATGAAATAAAAAATGATCAAAATTGATTCCGGTCAAGGGCATGTACCTGGGTTGCGGGCACATCCCCAGTGGGAGATGTGCAGGAGGCAGCTGATCGATGTTTCTCTCTCATCGATGTTTCTAACTCTCTATCTCTCTCCCTTCCTCTCTGTAAAAAATCAATAAAATATATTTAAAAAAAAATAAAATAAAAATAAAATTATTTAAAAAAAAAGAATAGCTGAATTTACTCATACCTTAAAAGTATTTGAAGTCAAAGCATGGATGAAATAAAAAGCGATCAAAATAGTTAGTTTTACCCATATATTCCAGTGGGAAAGGTCTAGTGTTCAGATAGGACTCCCGGAGAATGGGACCCGATCCAATTTGACAGTCGAACCTGATACTCAGTTCATCCTCAAGATTTCACTCATCTGGGTTTTGTAATTCCGGTGAGTTTTGTAGCAAAAGCAACTGTTCTGTGAGAGACGAAACTTTGCCATTTTCTCCTGTTTTATTTTTTCAAGTCTGTCTTAGAATCGTTCCGGCTGGTTGACGAATGCAGAGGGATTTTTCTATTCCACTGGTATCATCCCATACGTGAATTATTAATATATGTTGTTGTGTGTGTTTTTTTTTATAATCCATTACCTTTTAAAAAAGAGTCACGGATGAGCAAGATCCAGCTGCACTTGGGCTCATCAAATGTCTAACGATTTTTCAAAGTTGGAGTGTATTCCCAAACATATTTGCACGAACATTTTCCCTCTATTTACATCCCTTGTGTGTTGACGGGAAATGCAAGCCTTATGTTGCTTTTTCATTTATACTTAACTCATGAGAATGTTTTGTGAAGCAATTTAAATGTCCAAGAGCATTTTTATTACTGATTTTCTTAGAAATAGAAAGTCCCATTTTTGCCAATAGAAGAGGAGAGAAAACCCCATAGAAACCCCAACAACCCAAGTTTGGTTCAGAACTTGAAACGAGCAAAAATCGAGTGGTTTCTAAACTTGGCACATCTTGTCCTAAATCCCTTGTAGGAGATCTTCATTTGCTACCTACAAATGAGTAGTTTTATGTATAAACAGGTAATTATAAGCTTTACTGCCCTGTTAGCTGATGCTTGTATCTAGCCATGGGCCAAACTCTAGTATTTCAGAAACTATAAAATAGAGGTACAGAGCAGGTGGGCATGTTATAGAATGTATTTATCAGCTAGCTAGCTGGGATGAATGAGATTGAAATTCTAGTTTGTGAAGAAACAAAACGAAACTGAATTTTTCTGTGTCTTTATAGAGTTTTCCTTGCTGATTTACTTAAAGAATAAGACTGAGATGAGTTAGAGATGTTTTGCTTACTTAAAAGATGCCTTTCAAGTCTCTTAGCAGCTTTTATATGGGCAGTCAATATAACAACTCATATTAATCCAGGCTAGTCATTAAAGTAAGTTAATTAAGACTTCATTATGACAGTACTGTTAACAGATTTAAGGAGTATACTGGGGAGTGAAATAGGGACACATCCTGAACTTTTGGGGGGAAAAAGATACTATTTATGAAGTACTATCATTATATCTCTAGTTTCTCCAAATTAGTAAAATTGATTTTGATTTATTAAATAGTGAGGTCTGTTCTTGCTTTCATAAACTTTGAGGTTTGGGTGCTGAGTTATGACATCATAAAACAAGTCATATCTGTTTGATTTCAAATCCTGGCTCATCTGTATTAGCACTGGGCATCTACATAGAGAAAAGTTGCCTCTGTATAGTAGTAAAGGATTTATTAGCATAATATCTGAAAGTTGGCAGGCACTCAGCAAACCCAAGTTCTCTGACAACCTGAGAGCGCCAGTGAATGGTGGTGCTCAAATCACCATAACCTCGGTGAGACCATTACCTGGTGGAGGTGACGTGGAAATGGCCTCAGCAGCCCCTGGGTCCCTGGACTCAATTTCAAGGCTCCTTCCAGCACCAATCTATTTCTTTCTGATTCCCCCTCAGCCGGGGATGTGTCCATAACTGTTGTTAAGTTAGTGTGCCGCAGCCTAACACAGGATCATTTTGACATCTGCTCTGTAACCTAACAGCCCCTTCAAAACAGCCACTAAAGTCACTTGAGAATCTGCCTGTGCGAGTTTGAGGAAGGTTAACAAGGCAGGTGAAGGGATCCCATTGTGACGAGACCTGAAAAGGATCTAGAAGGAAGGTCAGGGAAGTGAGTTCCTCTCTCAAAAGTACTCAAAGAGGCATCTTTTGAATACTCCCGGGCTGGTAGGCGAGGAGTCGAGTTCCACGAGGAACTGGTGTTTGTTTGTTTAAAGGACCTTTAAAAGCATGAGTTAATTAAAAGAAACACAAAACAACTTTCTTTTTTTATTTATTTTATTTTATTTTTTATTATTTTCCCTTTATTGAATAGGATATTACAAATGTGTCCTTATCTTTCTTTAGTAAGCCGTAGACATAGAAGGGACCTTCATAGGAACCAGTAAGAGGGCGTCGTCCATTTTGCACACATCACCCCATTCCCTAGATGGTCTTTTTCACCAAACTTTGTAAACCACTTGTCAAAAACAACCAACACAGTGAATCAGTTCCATGCTGATGTGCCTCTCATCACGCAGGGCCGTCAGTCTCAGAGCTCATGTCAGGGCTCCGAGCACCTTGGAGTGAACCCCTCATTCTGTGAAATCACTACAGGTTTATGGGTGCTCACCCTGGACTTTTGTTTTTAATCTAGCTAGGCCATGCTTTCACTCATGATGTATTCTAAGACACATATTTCTCAACTTCATCCCCATCGTTAGAAAAACACATTTAGGTCGCTAGTTTTCTTTTATAATTAATTCTCAAATGAGGGATTCTACAAAGAAATTTCTCGTTGGTAATTGGCAGAGGTGACTCAAATTGTTGCCGTGACGACTATGTATGTCAAGAAAATACAGTGTGATCAGAAAAATCCTGGAGGGGCTTGGCAAGGATCAGTGTCCTCACAAAAATGTATACTTTCTCGTTTGTGTTAAAATAAGAATTTCTTTATCATTCTACTTGTTACATGAGATGAACATCAGCATGGCACTGATTTATTGTGTTGGTTGTTTTTGACAAGTGGTTTAAAAAGTTTGATGAAAAAGACCATCTACACTTTATCTATAATAATAAAAGGGTAATATGCTAATTAGAACCGGGAATCCTTCCGGATGTCCTTCCTGATGAGCCGGGGCCAGAGGGAAGCCAGCCTGGGTCCCGGGTGCCTGCTGGTGGCGGGAGGAGGGAAGCCTGGGTCCCAGGTGCCAGAGGGAAGCTGGTGCCAGCAGCCAGGGGAAGGAAGGCCTACTCTTGCACAAATTTTCATGCATTGGGCCTCTAGTATACGTGTGTGTGTGTGTGTGTGTGTGTGTGTGTGTGTGTGTGTGTGTGTGTATATATATATATATATATATATATATAGAAACCATGAAGGAGAAATGGAATGTTTTAACTACCTGAAAATTGAAGAATTCATATGAAATATATAAAGAGAAAAATGTCATCCCAGAACTTGGATATATGTCTGATTCTGAATGCTACACGCTCGTGCGTATACTCGAATCTCAGAATGGAGAAGGAACAGTTTTTCCATTTCCCTGAGCAGAATTGAGTCACGCTGACAGCGGATGGCAGAGGTGGGCGGACGGAGGCGAGGCAGGCAGGGTTTTTAAGTCCCTGGTATCTGTTTGTCATTAGCAATTGTTTTTCTTTCCTCCTAAGACCTAAATATCTTTTAATTATAGGTCAACTGATTCTGTAACTGAAACATTGAGTAGCAGATTAAGCACAGCCTGCTGTTACTGTAATGAGGAATGATTAGGATCTCAAATAGTTTTCTCTCTTGCATGGAAAAAAGCACCAATTAGTATTAATGAATCACTGCTTGAATGAGGAAGCCAGGTTTCTGGTTTTCCCAAAACACGAGAATGACTTAATTTTGGCCAAGATATTTTGTTTCCTCCTTCTTGTTGTTATTGTATTATTTATATTATTTTTAATGAAATCTTTGCACATAAATGTCTGAAGTTTTTAGGGGTACTCTTTAGACATGATGATGAGTCGGTTTAACTTTCGCACTGAATACAAGGGTACTGAGGTTGAAAACAAGGGGAGTTCTGCTGTTGTTTATTGGTTACATGTCTGAAATAACCTGTTTATGTTTATGTTGCTACCTTGGTGAAAGGGGAATTTTGTCTTAATTAGAAAAGAGAAAGATACGGTGTGTCATGGAGTGTTGAAATGGTCATAGTTGCTCATCTGTGGCACATGATAGAAATTCTATGAGCCTTTTGGAAGGTACTTTTTCTTTCCTCCTAAGACCTAAATATCTTTTAATTATAGGTCAACTGATTCTGTAACTGAAACATTGAGTAGCAGATTAAGCACAGCCTGCTGTGACAAAAGGCACATTTGTCAAAAATACCTTTAAAATGTTTATACTCTTGATGCAGTAAAATCGGTTCTAGAAATATATCCTAAGGAAATAATTATAAACACACAAAGATTCAGAGTTGCATTGTGGAAAGTTGGAAACAACCTAGAATGTGCGATTAGCGATTCCTGTCACACAGGAGTTTTTTCCTGTCCTGTGCACTGTAATATCCCATGTGCAAGGACCAGGGCCTGTTACATAATAGGTGCTCACTAAACATTTGCTGTATGATTGAATATAGGCATGCAGTCAACAAAAGTCATTTTCTCTGAAAATATTTAAGAGACATTAAAAAGCTATGTGAAGGGGGGTGGGTAAGAGATCAACCGAAGGACTTGTATGCATGCATATAAGCATAACCAATGGACACAAGACACTGGGGGGGTAGGGGAGGCCAGGGGAAGGTTAAGGGGGTGGGGAAAGGAGACATATGTAATACTCTTTGTAATACTTTAAGCAATAAAACAAAATTTTTAAAAAAAGCTATGTGAAAAGGCAAGAGGAAATTGTAAGTAGAGTATGTTATAAAACCCATTGGGAAGTAAACATATTTGTAACTTGCGGGCTTCTATTTGCCAGTAAACATTTTGGAAGGGTACAGAAAACAGGGATCAAATCAACCTGAGAAGCTTTCCCAGAATGCAAAGGAAAGGAGATGAAAATGATAAAAGAGAATATGAAAGACGTGAAGGACAGAGAACAGGCATCTGACATAAGGATTATGAGTTTTCCACGACACAAAGTCAAAAATCAAAATAATTGGAACAGAAGAACTAACACAATTAAGGAAAATTTTGTGGAGCAAAAAATGTTTACTTATAAAATTCAAAAGCCTCAACACATTCTTGGCAAAATTAATAAAGAAAAAGAATGTGCATGTTATTTGGGTAAAAATATAAGCTAGCATGAAGAAACAAAAAAAAATCATACTGGCTTTTAACTTTTTGCCATATTTACAGTGTTTGAGGCAAAAATTTTGTGATAGAAACATTTTACTCACAGCCAGTTAGTAATTCACATATGAAAGCAATAGAAAAATATCATCAGGTATACAAGGGTCCAGAAAAAAATTGTTCAAAAACATTTTGGCAGTTTTTCTAAAGCTATATAGTTCATCTTAAATATGGTATGAGTGAAAATGAATGCTCAAACTAGGGAGAGTAATATTACAAAAGGCCTCAGAAATCAGCCTACAAGTCTATCACCAGCCACTATATACCCAGATCACAGGAGTTATGATAACGATTTGTATCTCAGCATTACTAATTGACTGAGCTGACCACAAAAATGAAACTAAGAAAGTGGAGAGAGGGGTGGGGGGAGAGAAAGAGAGGGAGAGAAACATCAGTGTGAGATACATTGATAGATTATCTCCCAAAGGCACCCCAACCAGGGCTAGCGATGGAACCTGCAACCCAGGTACGTGCCCTTGACCAGGAATCAAACCCTAGACCTTTGGTGCATGAGCCAATGCTCTAACCACTGAGTGACATTGGCCGTGGCAACACATTTTATTTTCGTACCTGGACAAAGATTAAACTAAAGCAATCTCATTGCTTGTTCTTTGATTTATTATGGAAATAAACAGGTGATTGGACACATTTATCCCTGGCGTGATAGGATCCTCTCTCAGGTAGAATGTATCTAAAAGATTAATAGCTTCCATGAAATAATGCTACAACTCTTTTTTAAATATATCATGGGATTTAGAGTAATCTCTGGACTATAGGTTTATGAGTTTCGATCTTTCCCTCTCTTGGTTTACTTGTATTTTCTAACTTTCCCACACTGATGAGCAACTATTTTGCAATTAAAAAACGATTTAAATTTTCAAATGTAGTTTAAATGTTCTAAGAAAAGTGATTCGCCATAGCAATATCATTTGGAAAGGGGCACCAAAGAGAACTTACAGATGAGAGATTAAAGAGTGGGTGAGGCAAAGATGGTTCACAGATTTTGATAATACTTTGAGAAAAATGAAATAATACCAGAAATATTTATTGGAAATAACAGGATGGGCATCACGAAGCCACACCTGGGAATAACTTACTTAAACACTAAAATGTGGATCGTTTTCTACAGTTCTGAGATGTAATTTTCCTCTTTTATCTTTCCTAAATGAAAATAACAGGAATGACTCAAGCCAGGTTGCAATTTTCTACCAAGAAACTAAAGGCTTTTTTATGTTTTTGAAACAGTGAAATTTTAACAGTTATTTCCAGATAACTCATGGTCATCAAAAGAAAAATTGTAATTATATATATATTTCATCATTTTGAGAAGTACATTAATACATATATATCTAAAAAAGTAATGCTTAAAGCAATTATCCATTTCTCACAATTATTTCTGTAAAAAAATGTATGAAGTACAGAAAATTTCAAAATATAAGCCACAATATCCATATTTTTACTGCTCAGGGAAAATGACTATTAACATTTTAAAGATTATATATACTTTAATCTTTTAATATATATACAATGACCCCAATACTGGGTCATTGTCATCCTTATGTACATTTTAAAAATATTAGGATATAGTAAACATACTGTTTCATAAATTAATTTTTATTTAAAATATACTCAGAACATTTTTTTGTATCAGAAAGGTCTTAGAAAACGAAAGTGTTATTTTCTAGTAATCTATTAAATAATTTTTAGGCTGTTGTTTAATGTTTTAGTTTAAAACTTCACTACTAAAACAATGCTTAGTGGATCATGTTCGTACATGAAACTTTGAGCATCTGTAATTATTTTCTTAGAATAAATTCCAAAACTAGAATGGGTCACTAGGTACACAGTTTAAAGATATTTACACATCATCTCTCGTTTTCCTCCTGGGAGACTAGATGTCTGTGAACACATCAAATTTTCTCTAGCCCATGCTAAGTACCTTGAAGGAAGAATCTGAAGACTCTAATTTCTACGCCCCTCTATTCTTGGTATTCATTCAGACATAAGGAGGAAGTAGAAAGTTATAGTAATTCCAAGTTCTTACAGAGTTTCATCACCAATCAGAAAGAATGATGGAAATATTACAAAGGAAGAATCTCCCCACCGCAGTTTTGTGGGAAGACATCAAGTTTGATAGTTATCAGAGCTGACAACCCCATCACTGTAGTTTCTGAGGAAAACGGAGGACAGGGCAGGGACCGTCCATCCTTCGCAGTTGACGGCCATTTTCCAGAGAACAATGAACATCCCAGGCTATGCTCTTGAACTAAGTCAGATATTAAGACCCCCAAGGCCTGGAAACCATTTAATTGCGATTCAAGCATTTCTGGAAGTGCGTGGAGACCCTCACAGGGAGGAAAATGTCCATTTGCAGAAGTGAAAGGAATTGCTAATAACAGAGAGTGGGAGGAAAGCCATTTTTAAAGATCAGAATTGGCTTGGGATGGCAGAGATAAAACGTTCAGTGTGTCAAGTCAACCTTTATATTAAGTATAAATTTTAAAGTTTTCCTTTTCGTACAAGAAGCAGAAACCCATTTGTTCCTTTGTTTATTTTATAAAATATTTTACTTATTTCAGAGAGGCAGGGAGAGGGAGAGAGAGAAATATCAGTGATGAGAATGAATCAGTGATCAGCTGCCTCTTGCACGCCCCCTACTGGGGATTGAGCCTGCAACCTGGGCATGTACCCCAACTGGGAATCAAATCGTGACCTCCTTCACAGATCAATGCTCAACCACTGAGCCACACTGCCTGGGCTCGTTGCTTACTTTTAATGTTGAGTAAGAGGAAAAGTACTGCATTTTCTGACCTTGGTCCTGACCTCACATCTGGGGGTGTTCTAAAGAGAACCTTTACTGTGTGAACCTTGTGTCTTTCCACTGAACTATACATCGCATGCACCTGCAAAAGATTGGGTTGCAACCTTGCTAACCCATGTCCACACCACAGGGATAGGAGACGGTGTATGCCCTACTCTACAGCTACACTTACAGCCTTCAAAGGCTTTGACTGTTTAATGCCTATCCCTGCTCATTGTTTTCCCAGAAGGCCTCGAGTTCCATGGGGGCTGGGTCTGTCCGTCTCATTCACCCTTGTTGTTTCAGCTACATAGAAACGCAGTTGAACTGGCTCTGTACAAGAATGCCTGCTTTCTCTTAATCTTACCATCAAAGGGAATTCATCCTGGTTTTTAACCTTTGCCAAATTGATAGCCAAAAGCGAAACTCATTGTGTGATGCTGGTAAAATTGAACATAAACTCCCATGTTTATTTTTCTTTTGTAATTTGCCTCTTTGTGTCCTTTGTCTATTTTTTTCAATTAAGCACTCCTCTTTTTCCTGTTGATGTAAAAGAACATGTTCTTAAATGAATTAAGGCTAATAACCTTTTGTCTACCATATATTTTGCAAATATTGCATCCTCAGTGTATTATTAATAGTGTTTTTAACATAGGGAGTTTTAACTTTTTAAAAATATATTGTTTTTGTTTTTATGGTTTTGCTTTATGCTTATAAAGCCCTTCTCTGCTACATGTTTGTTATTTTTTTCCTTAAAATTAACCCAACGTTTTATGTTTAACAAAAAATTTTTCTAAGAACTTAATTTTTTTGCCTCAAATAATTTAATTTGCGCAGTTGACTTTTTATGTATTTTCAGGCTTGCTAATCTGCAAATGGCATGAGATGAGAAACCCATTCTGAAATTTCTTTTTAGAAATTTGAAATTCTAAAGAGAAACCATGGCTTTGGGGAACATTTTGGGTGTTCTTACACAGAAGGCTGATACTTTGAATCAGATCATCATTAAAAAGCAAGCTATTCCATTTGGGTCCTCTTCTTTTTCAAATACATAATTTTTTTAAAAACCACAAGTTTCTGGTTAGTATAGTCTAACTTTTATTTCATTGTACCTGTGTCAAAACAGTTTTTTTAAAAATATATATTTTATTGATTTTTTACAGAGAGGAAGGGAGAGGGATAGAGAGTTAGAAACATCAATGAGAGAGAAACAGATCAGCTGCCTCCTGCACACTCCCTACTGGGTATGTGCCTACAACCAAGGTACATGCCCTTGACTAGAATTGAACCTGGGACCCTTGAGTTCGCAGGCCGACGCTCTATCCACTGAGCCAAACTGGTCAGGGCTCAAAACAGTTTTTGATGCACTTTGGTATTGGGAGACTGAAAGAGTCGATACTTTTAATTAGTTAAATGAATTTGGAGCTCTATCCAAATTAAAAGTTACCAAATGGAAGCCAATAACAATGTTCATATACTTGTTCTCTAAGGGAGATGTATGGAGCCGTGTGCTTACACTAGGACCTGTGGAGAGAATGCTCTTAAGATGGATAGAAAACACCCAGCTAACCAGGAGGCAGGGTCTGGCTATGGAGTTCCCTTCGTTTCGGATGAATTTCCTTGAAGCCTGACTCTTACCTTTGGCTTGTGATTTGCATAGACTTTGTTTTTCAGAACCATATAGTTCAAAACACTTGGTCAGTCTTCATGGGAACAAGGTATTTTGCATCCCTTCCATTTCTTCTTCCTTGTGTTTGGACATGTTGACTGGGGCCGTGGGAACATGGAGACAGGTGGGCCAGACACAAAGACCTGTGGAGCACAGGCCACCTGGGTCCAGTGGGATGCACCACCTGTTGGATGAACTCAGTCGTGAGAAGTAAGCTGAAGGGCTTTCTTGCTTGATTGTGGGTGTGGGTGTGGGTGTGAGATGAGAGCCAAGATGAGAGCCATGTATGCCTCTGACCAAATAGCCTTTCTGATGGGTCTCACTTTGGGTCTTAGTCATATTCTGCTTACTGATGTCTTCATGGATGTGAGTGGGTTCTCTGAGGCAACTCACTTTTCTTTGAACACTGGCTGGTTCAGAGACTGGTGGGTTCTCTGTGGCAGGACTAGCAGTGTTGGATTGGCTCTGTTCCCTGCCCATCAGTGCAAATGAATCCTCCCACTCCAGGTTGAGGGGGCCATTTCAGTGATGTAGTGAGACTGGATTATATAGGGTGTGGCAAAAGATTCACAGTTGAGTATGGGAAACACAGAGTTTATTCTTGTATTTTTATGTATTAACGAGTGGCCCGGTGCACAAAATTTGTGCATTTTGGGGACGGGGGCAGTCCCTCAGCCCGGCCTGCACCCTCTCGAAGTCCAGGAGCCCTCAGGGGATGTCTGACATCCTTAGCGCTGCCACGGAGGTGGGAGAGGCTCCTGCCACTGCCGCTGGGCTCGCCAGCCATGAGCCCGGCTTCTGTGGGAGCGCACTGACCACCAGGGGGCAGCTCCTGAGTTGAGCATCTGCCCCCTGGTGATCAGTGCATGTTATAGCGGCCGGTCGTTCCACTGTTTGGTTGATTTGCATATTAGCCTTTTATACTATAGGATCATTAACATTGTCAGGTATTTTCTTCCCTCACTCTCGTTCTCAGGTTGGTCAACTCTTTGAGAGGGTTTCTGTCAGATTCATTTACTGACAACGTGTTGTGTTTGAATATCTATGCTAGTTTACAGTCTTACAGAAATAAGGGTCAGAGAATAATTCACTAGGAAGAACATTGAACCAGATATCAAAGGATGTTCATTAGCTGTGATTCTGACAGAGTCTCTAATGAACCTTGAGGAAGACCTTCTCCTTCTCTGTTGAAGTTGCTTCAGGTATAAAAGGAAGAAAAGAATGCTTGCCTTTCCCTGGCTGGTGTGGCTCAGTTGGTTGGGCATTGTCCCATGCACCGAAGGGTTGCCGGTTCAATTCCTGGTCAGGACACATGCCCAGATGGCAGGCTGGATCCTCAGTGGGGAGTGTACGAGAGGCAGCCGATTAAAGTTTTGCGCTTACATTGATGTTTCTCTCTCTCCCTCTCCCTTCCTCTCTATAAATCAATAAAAATTCTTAAAAAAAAAAAAGATTGCTTGCCTTCACCACTTCAGAGGCTTGTCCTCAGAATCCTAAATGTGAAAGTACTTTTGTGAACCTCAAAAGCCCTCCTTCAATGCATGGTTTTCTTCTTAGGAGGCTCTGCGACCTCCCTACCTGAGGGAGCCTTTAACAGAACCTCCCACCCTCACCCAACACGGGCACTTCTGCTGCTCTGTTTAGAGAAACACATTTTATGGCAGCACAGATACAGACCTGGATCACGGGGTCACTGCTGTGTTTCCATTACAAACACACAGGCTGCAGGCTACAGCCCTTTCCACATGCGGAACTTCATCGGAGTCCCGTGTGTTGAGAGCCTGCTGGCACAGAACCAAGAGCTACAGGGGAGTACACCACGCAGGCTTGGCCCGAGTGTAACTTCAGCCTGAACTCGCTGGCGATTGTTAGGAGGTCCCATCCTGCAGTCTTTCAACATGAACAACTCTCCTGGGCCCGGACGGTTTGGAAATCCGTCAAGAGGCAGGAGGACCACGGCTAGGGTTGACCATCAGGGAGGACCCTTTAACCAGATGGAACTGACATCATGTTTCGTGAGTCTGCTGCTGCTTTTCAGCATCTGTGTGGCCTCCTGCTTGAAATAAATAAGCAAAGGATGTAGCTGTAAGTGCAGTGGTTTCCACACTCCTGGGCCCGATTGTTTCTTTGCCCCACTCCAGGTTGATGGTAGTAGTCAAAGAAATGGATCCAAATGGATTTTGCAGAGATAGTCACAAAGCCATGCCAACTTGGCCTGTTTAGAACAGTAAGTACAGTAGAAGAAGCTGCCAGAGAGAGAGAGAGAGAGAGAGAGAGAGAGAGAGAGAGAGAGAGAGGAGAGGACCTCACCTCAATTACGGATTGTGTTAGCTACTCCTTAGGGTCAGCTGGCCACAGCTGCAGATGTGTTCCAGCATCCAGGAGGTGTCCGTGGAGAATTAGGGGCTCACGTACACAGTATTCTACCCCAAGCAGGGGTGTCAGCCCTGATGTAGAATGAATGGTAGTACGACGGCTCTAATCTACATCTCAGGTTTCCAGAAAGCTGTCTCTTTCACCACATCATTGCCCAGTATCTCTATGTGGTGACTTTGTCCATGTAGACACAGACCCAGGGAAGGGCTGCGAATGAAAATGAAGTCAGTGGTATCCACTTGTCATCCGTGGTGACCCCAGTGTTGAAAGACCACTGACAGTCAGCATGGAGAGGCCGACTCCAGGACCCCTGGTCATCCTCTGCGTGACGGTACCCTTCATTCATCTTCCCAGGATGCCTGCTGGGGTTGGTAGAATGTCTCTGCACATCACAGGCTCTCTTTCTTCTCACGTACAGGTGACATTCAATATTATATTAGTTTCAGGTGTACAGCATGGTGGTTAGACATTTATTCAACTTACAAAGTGTTCCCCCCGCTACGTCTAGTGCCCACCTGGCGCCATACATAGTTATGACAGTATTATCTATATATATAAAAACCTAAGCGACCGTTACAACCGGTCGACTGGAATGACCGGTCGACTGGTCACTATGATGCGCACTGACCACCAGGGGGCAGATGCTCAATGCAGGAGCTGCCCCTTGGTGGTCAGTGCACTCTCACAGCCAATGTCCTGTGGCCATCCAACCTCCCTCGGTTCCCCCCCCCCCGCCCCCGGCCAGCCATCCTCCCACGGGGAGGACGACTAGGCTAGAAGGCCCTGATCGGCCTGATCACATGGCCAGGCCAAGGGACCCCACCCATGCACAAATTTGTGCACC
>NW_005871181.1:728582-788202 GCF_000147115.1 Myotis lucifugus
GAAAATGATGATGTCATCCTGGAATAGACAACAGATTCGTGTTAGCTCTGTGAGGCAGTGGCACCTGCATTCTCTTTATCTTCAAGTCAATCCCATGAAGTAAACTCCATCACTCCTAGTTACAAATGAGGACCATGTAGCCTCAGAGAAAGTCAAGTCTTGTCTCCCAAGAATTCTACGCTATTTGGTTAGGGGAGCTGGGGCTCAGCCTAGACCCCAACAACATTACTACATGTGTCCTACATGGCACATTTTCTTCGAGCACAAATAGTTTATTTGGAGTAAGAGGAGAAAGATAGGAAACATCTTGAATTCCAATAAGGGAGCTGAGAGGAGGCTGGCTGGGTGTCCAGATCACTATTAGGGTGGGTTTTTGTTTTGTTTTATTTTGCTTTGTTTGAACATTAACATTGTGGCTGTGTTCTGGAAAGGACACGCATTCTTCATTCTTTTTTCATTACTTGGGAATCGTTGCAACCATTATGCAAAACCAGTAAAAGGAAAACTTAAAAAAAAAAAAGTCATCTGGCAGGCGATGCCCAGCCGAAGAACAGCGCGGGTCTCACGGGAGAACAATATGCATTTTGTAAACTTTCTTAAGAGACAATTTATGGTTTCGAGAAAACAAAACAGGAAATCGAATTAAAAGGAGAAACATACTTAAATAATGCTCGAGTGATGACATAACCCACCCAATCTAACAATCACAACTTAAGGTCAGGCATGGTCAGCTACAGGAATTTTCTGGCCTTGGTTGGTAGTGACCTTAAGTGAAGAGAGATGTTTACTTATTCGAGTGGTACTGCCTCACAACTTTGCAATAGATGAGAACTATTTTTTTTAAAACTGGAAATAAGGCTCCTGAAACAACATCTTTTACTGAAAACACAGAAAGAGGGCCTGCCTTCTGACATCATGAATGTTGGTGCTGGACTCTGGATTAGCGGAGCCTCACGCTGGAATGAATTCAGGGTATGTCAAGTAGGTGTTCTTTCTTCCCATAATCCCATGCTCAATACCTCCTGGGGAGTGAGGGACTAAAAAAAAATCCATTACAAAAAGCTGAGTTTTTATAAAGATACCATCCTAGTGAATACACACACACACACACACACACACACACACACACTATGTTGTGTCTGGTAAAAAAATGGTTTCAAGGAAAGAAAGTGGATTCCTAATTTAAACCAGTATGCTATGTCTGCAGTCTCCTTATAGTAATGTTTGTTTAGTTTTCCAAGATTCTTGAAGAGCAGGGGGCAAAACAGAGAAACTGTGGACACTTGAGTGAATTTAAATGTTGGATCTTTACTCAAACATTTTATAAAGAAGGTTCTTTTTCTTCCCTGGTTGTAAAACAACACTGTTATGTATGAAAACTAAGATTTTGACACTGTCCATTTTCTTTTCTATATTTCACAATATAATAGCATGATTATAGTATAGCCCAGCCGTGGGCAAACTACAGCCCGCGGGCCGGATCCGGCCCGTTTGAAATGAATAAAACTAAAAAAAAAAAAGACTGTTCCCTTTTATGTAATGATGTTTACTTTGAATTTATATTAGTTCACACAAACACTCCATCCATGCTTTTGTTCCGGCCCTCCGGTCCAGTTTAAGAACCCATTGTGGCCCTCGAGTCAAAAAGTTTGCCCACCCCTGGTATAGCCTCTATTTTATAGTGAGGATATTGAGATGATGATGATGATGATGATGATTTTCCATAACAAAGCTCTTAACCACTACCCTAATCTGCCTCAAATGTGGATCAAAAACCTGTGCTATCATTTAATTGTGATAATATAATTAACTTGGTCTAAGCCCGTGGTCGGCAAACTGTGGTTCTCGAGCCACATGCGGCTCTTTGGCCCCTTGAGTGTGGCTCTTCCTAAGCCTTAGGAGTACCCTAATTAAGTTAATAACAATGTACCTACCTATATAGTTTAAGTTTAAAAAATTTGGCTCTCAAAAGAAATTTCAATCGTTGTACTGTTGATATTTGGCTCTGTTGACTAATGAGTTTGCCAACCACTGGTAAGAAAAAAAAAATTTCAGGACTTGCTTGTCTCTATGAATTTGTTGTAATGAGGTTGGGTTTATAAACAACACACAGAAGTCTTCTTGTTCAATCTGTGTTGTGATGGATGGCACACATCTCTGGGTTATCTGACCAGATTCATCAGTTCAACCAAACACAAGTTACCGCATCACAGGATCATTGAGCCACTCACCACCCAGAGATGAAATTCCTTAGAGCATCAGCCATATACAGGGTGTCCCCCCAAAATAGCTATACACTTTAACAGCTGATAGCTCAATTTTGAAAATGAAATGTATTCAGAGTGTGTGTATACATTGTTGGGGGACACCCTATCCATCCCTCTTGTATCACTGGTACCTGATCCCAGTATAGACTAAAAGTCAGCTAAACGAATCAGGAAGATGAGGTTTATGGCTTAATTTACTCTCGTAAAGGTTTATGTGGTGTGGTAGATTATTTGCAACCTGGCTGCTATAATTCCTCTCTGTGTATGCGTGACTCTTGGCTTGGCCATGTGATTTGCCTTAACCAACAGATGCAGCAGAAGTGGTGGCATGTGAACCTGTCCACAGAGGTCTTGCAGCTTCTACTCTTGAGCTCTGGGGCCTTGCTACCAGCCCAGACTATCCCACTGACTATGACCACCCATTTCCACACGTACCAGTGAGGCCTAATCAGTCCATAAGGCCCCAATTTCATCACTGGGACATATACATGACCCCATCTGAACCCAGCCCACATGACTGACCTGTAGAATGATGAGCAAATAAGAGGACTAAAATGGTCCCCCTTTTTAAGTCACTGAAATTTGGAATAGAAAATAGGAATTTTTTTAAGATAGGAATAGAAAACTGATACCTATGAGCTTTGAAAGCTGAATATTTTCATCTAGCTCATCGTTAAAGTGAATAAAACCAGACAAATTATGAATAAGAAACCCACTAAAAAGATCCATTTTAAAAAACCTCTTATAGTTGAACACATCTCCAGCACATGAGGGAGGTTCTTCAGAGGTAATCAGCGGGGACGTTCTGTTCTTATTTTGTTTCTTTTTCTTAGAGGAGCGGGTGCTATGAAACCAAATTTGCAGGTCAACCTGGGGGCATGTCTTCACAGACTGAGGACACATGTTTGGTTACACCTGTGTCTTTTATTGTTTGATAATACGTCAAGTGAAACGAAATCGCCTGATGCTGTTTTTCTTTGGAATTTGATGTGCAACAATAATAGTTCCGTGATAATAAACTTGGATTCGAGGAGTGGTCATAAGGGTAGAGTGGAAATAAAATGAAACATTGGAATAAAGCCCTGCCCATGAAGATATGGAGCGCTCAGTCCACTGAGGGGTGGGTGGGTTTCAGAGGAGAGCAGGTTGAAGGTACTTGATAGAAGAGTAATAACCCATTGACCGGGTATAGGAAGAGGTCAGTAACTACAAGTTGGTTGGCTGAGGGTGTTGTCCTGGGGTGAGGAAAAGGGGTTTCCTCGTTTTAAAAGGCTGTGTGGTTTTTTTTTTCTCCTAGCCAGAATGCCAAAAGCAGCAGAAAATCATTCTCTTGTTCTCAAAACTTTGCCAATGTAATATTAAATATAGTGCAATTACCATATTTTTGGCAGTGAGTGAAGCACTTCTACACATTGTCTCAATTCCACAACCATTTTGGAAGAAATGTTGTCACTACTTTTTATCAATAAGGAAACTGAGGCTCAAGAAGGCTGAGTAACTTGCCAAGCCGACAGCTACTAAGCGATTGATTGGGGTCTCCCCTCGGAGCACCTCCACTAACCACAAGGCTAGACTCTTGGATTCCTGGAAACGAGAATGTGATGAGAGACTTGGAGAAGGAAAAACATCCAAACAGCTAGACATCCATCCATCATAGACACGCATGACATGTAACCAGGAGGCTCTTCTGCCCATATCTTCGTCACTGTGCCTACATTGTCCCAGATGAAAATTCGATTTGTTATGACGAAGACACCAATTCTCTCCAGTGCATATTTTTTTCTTTCAAAATACAAAGTGGGAGGCTTTATTGAAAAAAAAAAAGTCTCCCCCTAAACTAAAACAATGTTATTTTCAGCTAGGATTTGCCATTGTGTAGAAATACTTTTTGTTCATTGTGTAGACTGTAATCAAGATTGAAGCAAATTCAAGAATCTGTCCTGGGGATATTGTTGAAAAGTCCCAACAGATATGAATTCTTGAAGAATTCGGCGGGACTGTTAGCTGTGTTTTCTACTTGCAGTGGAACTGGGAAGACTTCGGGTCTGAGAAAGCAAATTGAGAAAATACACCCCCTTCTTAAACTCTTCCTACTAGGAGATCTCTCCGTGTCCCACCATGTACACATCCTTCTTTTTGTAATTCAATCGCAAGCCATAGTTTCTCTGTTCTGAATGTTCTGGACAAGAGGGCCACATACACATGGAGTAACTATGGAGGTGTCAGAGATGGCAGATGACATGAGCAGGCTGAAAAAGCTTTCCGAATCCCCATTTATGTAACACCAAACAAAGTTTTGATGTCCAATCAGATAAGGGCTTATAAATTATAGTAAAATTTGGGTAGCATGGACAAGTTTTCATGAACAAGTTTCTTTTTGTATTTTTTTTTCAGTTGCCTACAAAGATAGGAAAAGTTTCCAATCCAAAACCAATTGGCTATCATTGAGGAGCTCATGACCCATAATTGGGGTGTTCATGCTCCCTCCTGAAGCAAATCTGTGCTGTAACAGACACTCCGATATGAGGGTAGGATCCATACTATTAATTAATTGGTTCAGGATGCTGTTCTAACATGCCTTTGATATCGACTATCTTTTTTTTTTAATTGTTCACTTGATTCAAATACAGACAACTAGGGGATCGGAAAAAAAGGACAGAACGCAACTGGGAGCAATTTGGAAAGCTTGCATCATGTAATGAAGTCACATCTATGGAGCTGAAATGAACCAGACTACTGGCTGCTCACGCTGGGACCACTTCAGGTTATCTGGAGACGATGACATCATCGCGAAGGGGACAGGACCACCCGCCTCTGGAGGGCTGACCCGACTCAATCCCCCAGTTACTGTCCCAGCTGGCTTTTCAATTTTTATTCCTCAGGTTTTGTTTCAGTTTGAGTCATCTTTGATCATTTCCAACATAACGGTCAATACTCCTCTATCAGAGAGGGAAACCTTTCTACCACCAGTGGCTCTTTGGTGATCATGGGGAAGACAAAGGGGACAGTACGCAAGCTGAAAATGGACTCTCTCTGTCCCAGATGGAGGGGGTGTGAATCTTGGGGGAGAGAAGATGAAAGTAGAAGACGATGCGTCTTCTCACCAGCGTGGATGCTGAAATGTACAGAACACGTTGTTTACGGCATCTCCGGGCTGCGAACCAGCCTGTGATCGCAGCTGGCTGGGGGCAGAGCCGAAAGGGCAGCAAAACCCAACTCGTTTGAAAAAACACACACACAAATCCTTTTCACTGCCCGTGGACGAAATTACCGACTGACATGCTAAACCTATTAAATAGGTATTTTGCAAATTTTGAAATGAGGAAAAATGCTATGTAGAAATTTTTACAGATGCTGAATGATTATAAATGTGGTTAAAGATGTGGGACTCGCTCCAACTTTGTTCTTTCGTGGATTGCTATTAGCTTACATGTGAAATCTCTGTTGGCCACGAATTTCACATTGTTCTTCCAAATGTAATCATTTCTCTCTTTTATCTGATCTCCTACAGTCTCTCTGTTTTCATCAATATCTGACAGCAATTCCCAGAGATCCAATATAGTCCACTCTCATATCCTTATGTGTACTTCTCTCTTTGAAATCTAATCCCTTAGCAGTGAAATAATTTATTGTGCTTTATTTAGACTTTTATTTTTTGCATGTGTTTTGATACTGTCCTTTGGAAAAGAGTTGTTTGGAAATTTAAACCAACTGTTCACTAAAAGTTATGAAAGCATGATTAAGAAATTTTCTCTCTTTTTAAATGCCCTTTTTTGATCCTTTTTTTTTTTTAGTGTGCTATGGCAAATGCCACAAAGTCCATGGGTCTGGCAACGATGGGAAAATGAAGATGAAAACTTCTTGGAGCTCAGCTAACGGGTAAGCCATACAGAGGATATAATGAGCCAGAAAAATTAGTGACAGTCTTATTGTTCTCGAAAACCCTTAGATCTTGTGGTTGTTAGAACTGGGAGATGTTGACTTCATTGAATGTGACTTTCTCGTGATATGACGATGGCCTGACATATTCACCTAGTTAACAAGTGGGAGCTACTCGGTTCCAAATTTCATGAGACTATATTTCTCTCCGTCTTGAGTCCTAAAGAAATGCATTTTGTGAGCACTATCTGAGGAGAAGTTTTTATGGGTACATTACAGTCTAATAGGTGCGTTGTTAAGTTAAAGGGGGAACTTGTTCCAGCGAAGTAGTTGGCAGAAAACCATAAATCTTAATGGATAGGAAAATATGCCTTTCAATAAAAAAGGAAAGAGAGAAACAGACCCAGGAAGCAAACAGGCAGGAAACCCTGCTTCAGGGCTCCTTGAAATATCAGGCTTCTGAGTAGCATCTAGCAGCACGCAGCCTCTTCCAGTGTTTATGGTCACCCCACCCACATATTATCATTGTCCTCTTCCCGAGTCCCTTCTAGTCCTTCAGAAAATTGTCCCTTGGTGGTGCCAAAAATTTGAGGCAAGAAGGAAGAATGCCTCGCTTTAGGGCTAACCTGTGAAAATGTGTTCTGTTGCCAGTGTGGTGGTGGTTGGGATTTATTTTTTTTCTCCTCTTCTCACATGGCCCTCATATCCTGGCTCAATAGATCTTGACGTGCAAATAAAATTCCATCCTGAATAAGTAAGCTTTGTTTATTGGTTGGAGGCTGAAAAACTCTATTTCTTATTCTTCTGTTCATCGTGGAAGATATACGTACCACTGCTTATTCCTGAAGTTCACTCCTCACCAGTAAAATGGACAAGCAGAGGGAGGATCTGGGTACAAAGAAAGCTCCTGCTCTTCTGTAACCAAGAAGTGAGAATGTGAATTAAATAGCTCCTGGGGTACTTCCTGCAGCCCTAAGCATCCTTGAGATACTTGCAGGACATTCACTGTGTTGATAAAATTTTGTCTGTAGAGACCGTGTGTACCCTACACAGACACGAGTGACCATACTTGCCCATCCGTGAAAGCTGGTTGAGTGTTTTTGGTGCTCTGGAGTCAGATGTGGACAGAACAGAGGTAGCCTCCTTCATGGAGCTATTTACATTTGCATAATGTTCAA
This sequence comes from Myotis lucifugus, assembly GCF_000147115.1. Classification (NCBI taxonomy): domain Eukaryota; kingdom Metazoa; phylum Chordata; class Mammalia; order Chiroptera; family Vespertilionidae; genus Myotis; species Myotis lucifugus. Next base: position 735,907 of record NW_005871181.1, read on the forward strand.
CACTTTGAACGAATTGTTCAACCAACCAATTAATTATTTGACAAGGTTGATTGAACCTGCATTATGTGCCACAGTTACGTGACTATGTGAGGTGTTAGGATTCAAAGACTTGATCCTGACTCTCAAGGAACTCTTGAGTTTAGTGGGTGAAAATCTGAGCCAGTACATACAATAAATTATAACTGCCCTGGTGATAGGGCTAGCGTGAGCGTTCAACCATAGTGGGTCATGTGATTAGGGTAGATGGAATTTTTTAATCTGACTCCATCATCTCCAGTAGCCAATCTTTTCTCTAGACCTGTCGTGATAGAACTTGGCATTATCCTGATATGACGTGTGCTTTTTTCATGTGCTCCCCTAATGCTTTACAAAACTTGCACTGTGGATATTGACTGTTTTTCTATATCAAGTTTAGTTCATCTCATAACTTCAGACCCCACTAGTTCAAGGATTGTGCTGCACCGGGTACTTGCTATAAGAATTACTGTAAAGAGATACATTTAAATCAGACAGTGCTTAATCTTAAAAGTTTATACTTCTATTGGTTCTGAGTCAGCTTCAGGCTAGTAGCCTTGCCACTCAAAGGACCTCACAAAGTCATCTTGAATTTGGGACATCAAGGAATAAATTCAAGATGTTTGCCACGTTTGAGGCAAAGGGAATGTACTGAATATTGGGAGGGAGGGAATGTCATCTCTCGTCCCTGGTAAACTGCTAACCTACCAAGATGTGCCCAAGGAGAAAAATCAAAACATATTTCAACAGGGTTTCTATTTAGTGGTCACATTCTTGAATATTTCATCTTGTCACTATTTTGTCCCAAAATAGATGTACAAAGTGGTCCCAGAGGTTTTCTTTGTTTTTCTTCCTGTGAGATGGAAGAACTATTTTGCTCAACTTGAAGTAGCACAAACTTAGTTTTTTCTTACACTTTTTAAATTAAAAATTTTTTTCAGCCTAGAATTTCTTTACCTTCCTTCCAACAAAAGCAATGGATAAAAGGAAGGGTATATAACAATCTTATATTTATGCAAAAAAGAGCTTGTGGCGGGGGATGGGGGTAAGAGATCAACCAAAGGACTTGTATGCATGCATATAAGCATAACCAATGGATACAGACTAGGGGGGTGAGGGCATGTGTTGGGAGGCGGGAGTGGCTGGGGAGAGGTCAATGGGGGAAAAGGAGACATATGTAATACTTTAAACAATAAATAATTTTTTAAAAGAGCTTGTTAGCATCTACCAAGTGTGAGAGAGCAGGAGGAATTGCCATATAAAAACGAAATTGCAAAATTAATTCAACACGGTTCCTTAGAGCAAGCATGTCAAACTTGCTTTAGAGCAGCGGTTCTCAACCTGTGGGTGGCGACCCCTTTGGCGGTTGAAAGACCCTTTCACAGGGGTCGCCTAAGACCATCCTGCATATCAGATATTTACATTATGATTCATCACAGTAGCAACATTACAGTGATGAAGTAGCAACGAAAATAATTTGATGGTTGGGTCACAACATGAGGAACTGTATTTAAAGGGCCAGAAGGTTGAGAACCACTGCTTTAGAGGTTCCTCATCTAATGGAGATGATAGACATACAAACAAGTAACTATGTTATACTCCACTTAGTCAATAACTGTTTATTGAGCAGCTGCTATGCACTAGATGTGAGATGGGCTCCGGGAATATAATACGGAACAAGACTCAGATTCCTGCCCTCATGGAGTTTACCTTCAAGATGGGAAGACAGGCCACAAATGAATGCATATAAAAATGATCAAATACATACATACATGAAGGTGATTAACTCCAGGAAGTAAACGAAGTGGGAGCTCTGATAGTGAATGTAGAGTTTTTCATCACAGAACGTGTGAACATGAAGGTTTCTGTAGTTAGTACTCACTGGAATAGTTGTCAGTCATGTAATGAGAGAGCTGGGGCATGGATGCTCCAGTGGCTTATGGTGAGGGCTACAGGTGAGAGCCAATCCAAATGTCATATCCTCGTGTTAAAAACTTGTCTGAAACCCGCAAGGCCGAGTAGCAGTTACTTCTCTTACCAGACACTTGATTTGATGGTGATGGAAATATTGCTGCTCTGATCAATTCCAAAGCAGGTTAAAATTATTTGTATATAAAAAAGTATTTGTATATACACCTGGCTTCCCACCAGGCTGAGTTTTCATTCACCATTTTCCATTGTACCTTGTGCCAGACCTGGGGTAGGTGTCACAGTGCTTTTGGTTTTGGCTCATTCTCCTCTCTTCCATCAGCTGGGACCACACCCCAGGTGAGACTATGAGCAGGGTGCAGACTCCGGCACAAAGCCAGCGGAATAATGAGCCTAGGAAGCTAAAGATCTGTCTCACTGGTCCCACAGCCCGAGGGCAGACTCGCTTTCTTTTCTCTTTCACTGTAAAATAGAACCTATAATAACCAGGAGGGAGCCACGGGGAGCAGAGCTGACAACCAGCCAGAGAAAGGGGGACCACAGGGCTGAGAACCAGAAAGGACAGGGAGAAAATGGAAGAATGGAAGGAGAGACAGGAGATCGACGGGAGCAAAGTCTCTGTTCATCTTACATGGCAGGAAGCTAGTGAAGAAGGGAGAATTGAGGCTCTGAACCCATCAGAGACTCTGGGCGATTACCAAATTCCCAACTTGCCTTTGAGATTTTTTTATAAGTTAAAGTATATGATGCCAGTGTGTAAGGTTGGACAATGTTATGTCATTTTCTAGACATTGGGTGTGGTTTTTTAAAATTTTATTTTATTGTTTAAAGTATTACAAATAGTAGTACATATGTTTCCCTTTTTTCCCATTGTCCTCTCTCTGGCCTCCACTACCCCTGGCGCATGCCTTCTCCTCCTCCCAGCACCCCCCCAGTCTGTGTCCATTGGTTATGCTTATATGCATGCATACAAGTCCTTCAGTTGATCTCTTACTAACAGTTTGAATATGTAAACAGAGGTGGTCCTCTACCTTCATCTTTTGAAAAGAGGAGTAAAACAATGGGTTTATAAATGGTAGGAGCTGAATAGTTGATTAGTAAATGAATAAAAGTTATCAGTGAAAGATATGTCATGGCTCGTCTAGTGATGTTGGATTGCTTGCAATAACATTAGCCATATCAGTTGGGCTCCTTCCATTGGAAGGAGGACACCTAGTTATAGAGAGGGAAAGCAGGCAGGCACCGTTCCAGAATGAAACAAAACGCTTATACAAAGGTCTAACTGGGTTGGCTAAAAGTTTTAAGTCTTAACAGTATAAAGTGGAGAGATATAAAATGTCTAGAATAATTTAAATTGTGAGGAAAAAAATTTAGGGTGCCTCACGGGGACTTGGTGGGCGGAAAGGTATGGTACTCATGTTAGGAAAATCAATGATGAATAAAATAATCATTCACAGTTTACAAGGGGGTACTTTTCTGAAAAGCACCTCTTCTATGTACAGTTTATTTGCTAGAACTCAAATTTATTTGCCAGGGCTCAGCATATGCCATCACCTACCTTCCAGGGGTTGAAAAATATAGTTTTCATTTTTCAGGAATGAGGACTAGGAAACAAAGGTGGTGAACATTGAGTGTTATCTCTGGCACAAAACTCTTTTCTACAGTCTTTCTCAGTTGATCAGAAAGTATAAAAATTTCCACAAATATTGTTTATTCAGACTGAACTCTGAAATTTGTATAAGTTTTCCAATGAACTTGCTTACATTTTTTCATTTTAGCAAATCTTTACAAAATTCCTGATTTTTTTAAAAAGTGATCATATTACTTAAGGGCTCGATTTTATGGTCTTTTATCCATATCCAGAAGGATGAGGCATAAAACATATCTACCCTTTGTCAATGCCCAGACCCTCCCCACCTTGTCTGTGATGGAGAGGGATAGTCATTTTTGTCCTGTCCTTGGGGTTAAGGGACATCAGATTTCAGTACCCAGATATAAAATGTTTTATTTGCCGTCTACAGTTGACAAGGGAGCACGGTGAACAGGAGCCTTAGTTGAGAGGCTGTGGGGTCGCTCTGCTCTGTAAAACGGAAACAAACATTGCTGGCGTCAAGTGCAAACATACTGGTGTGGGCATTCTCATCAGATATGCGGGAGGGTGAGCTGGGGTTGCTTCTTCTGCTTTGATAACTTCAAGTCTTTAATCTGAGAAAAATAAAGCTGGACAGTTAGTCATCGGCACATATGTGGCATTTATGGAACATGGAACTGTGAGGAGTGCTCAGGGGAGGGAAGGGCTGGACAAGGCGGGTGGGCAGTAGTAGCTAGAGGGCAGCAGTACATGGGGAGAAAGGACATGTGACTTAGAGCTCTGGCTTCCCGTCAGAGGGTCAGCCCGGGGTTCAAATCTTGTTTGTTCTTCTTTGTAGCTTTGTTTCTGGGCCCAGCTATTTCAGTTTGGTAAGTTCCATCCCCTCCGCTACCAAAGGGCGATAACTGTGCTTTCTTTGTAGGGTTATTTTGAGGACTCACTGTGTCTGTGTCTGTCTGGGACATAAATGCTCCATAAAGATAATCATTGTTATTGTGGATGGTTCAGGAGTTATCACTGCTTTGGCAGGTGAATTCAGAAACCCATTGCCTGAAAAATGTTTTAAAGTTACTGGGATCTGCTAATGATGGCGGTTTGCTTCATTTCCACATAATATGAATGGGCATTGCCAGATATTTTTCCTATTCTTAATTTATGTGCATTTTTTTAACACCCACAGCATCTCCATTCCCCCCCCCCCCTTCTCTGTGGTGGTTAGCGTGTGACTGGACTGAGGCTTGTCGAGACAAAGTAGGACGGAAAGCGAGGTCCTGAAATAAACAGTGTGAACATCAGTAATACTTTAATTTCCATGTTTCTTGGTTATGCAAGCCCACTGCTTTGGAATTTCAACATAACCTTGAACCATCACCAGCTCTAATTTTCCTCACACTTCAACCAGTAGTAATTGGGCCCTGCCTCTTGCTGCCGCTGCCGCTGCTGGCATTTCTGTTGTTGCCTTTCCTTTGCTTTCAGTCACTTTGTTTAATGCTCTCTGGCAGCTGCAGGAGCTGGATGCCAAAGCGCTGTGCTTGTCGCATCTGGGCCATGACTCCTGCTCTTGCAGCAGGGCCGCTGGACCAGGCCTCTGGCTCTGAAAGAAAATGGCCGTGCCCTAACCGGTTTGGCTCAGTGGATAGAGCATCGGCCTGCGGACTCAAGGGTCCCGGGTTCGATTCTGGTCAAGGGCATGTACCTTGGTTGCGGGCACATCCCCAGTGGGGAGTGTCCAGGAGGCAGCTGATCGATGTTTCTCTCTCATCGATGTTTCTAACTCTCTATCCCTCTCCCCTCCTCTCTGTAAAAAATCAATAAAATATATATATTAAAGAAAATGGCCTTGCCCTTGCCCGGCTGGTGTGGCTCAGTGAGTTGAGCATCGACCCATGAACCAGCGTTTAAGAGGTTGGACTTTGGAATCAGAGGAACCAGACCTGGGTTTGCAAAACACCTCTGTCTCTTAATTATCTGGGTGCCTTCAAGCAAGTTGTTTAATTGATATCGGTCTCTGTTTTCTCACCTGCAAAATGACGTTTCTTCCAACTACCCCAGGATGTTGGCTACATGCGCTAATATCCACAAAGGCCCTGACTTAAGGATTAGAAGAAGGTAGTAATAATTGAAAAAACACAAAAAAGTTTTAGAGGTGCTGAAAGTATCCAAAGTAATGACGTGGTCTCACAACATGGTCCTACATCCCTCCTTCTGTGGCATCTATTAGTAGATATTTATTTACTAATGAATATCAGCCTCAAAGATGTTCCTGCTTTACTATCCAGTCTGGGGTGGGAAAGGGCTTTGGAAGGAAAGATATAGCTTCTCTATGCAACTATGGAACCACTGTTATTGTCATCGTCAGCATTGTTATCATGTGTAGAGGGCCAGCTGATAACAGCTTTTCCAATGTTAAGTCAGGGTGGACCCCACCCCAGCCCCACAATGAATCAGACTGCTTTCGTAACCAAGAGCTCTGCCTGAAACTGAAGATTGTGACCTTAGCTTCGGTGAAGGTTACTCTCTGATTCCTAATGATGTGCTATCTCGGGATATGCTACTCAGTCATAGGAAATAATAAGTAACTGTAGCCATGAAAAATGATTTCCTGAATCATTAATTGCAAAGGAGAAATGGTGTTCAGAGAAAGGAAGTGATCTACTCAAAGAATGGGAGTGTTCCCTTTCCAATTGGTACAGTGATTAAACTGGAGTTGTAGGAAGTGTGGTATCTCTCTCCGGGAGGTAGAGGAAAGCATTCCATACCTTCAAGGCAGACACCACCATTTTTGTGCAAAGAAATTTAATTATCAGGGATTTCCATGGGCAGTTAGCTGGTCTTGGGAAAGAAGAAAAAAGTAAAAATAGCAATATAAAAGTAAGGTAAAAAAATACAGATATTACACAGTTCATGAGTATGTCCCCCGACACTCCAAAACATACCCACAAACCAAAGTGGTTTGGGATAAGCTACCAGAGTTATTTTGTTTTGTTTTGTTTTGTTGAAAGCTGAATACAGTTACCAAGACTTTTTGTGTGTCTGTGTGTGTTGGGAAGGGAAGAGGGGTAAGCAGTCTACATTTCCTATGTCATATGTATGGTGCTTTGGGAATCCTTGTCCTAGTTTGGTCCTAGGTTAACTTGGGAGGTCACAATGCTTATATACTTGGAAGTGAAATGTAAGAAATTTTGATTAGTCTGTGCCCCTGAATAGTAAAGGACTCTGGAACATAAAAAGACCCCATTTATTAGCCATGAACTAGACAATCATTTATGGCCTAATTTAGGTGCAGAGAAGAATGTTGCCCTCTGCTTACCCTGACAAATGGGAGTTCATTATGAGGTCATCTGGGAAGAAAGAGAAAAGGCCAGGCCTCCCAGAAAACTGGATACAACCATAGTTCTGAATTGATAGTAGCCTTAGTGGTCAACAGGAGCTCTGGTCACGCCTTCCTACTTTTTAAATTGACCATTATCATGACTTAGTTACTTGGTCGTTGCTTCTCAACTCTTTCTCTCTCTCTCTGTCTCATTTTTTTATATTCCCAAGAGATACTATATGAGTTCATGCTCCCTAGAGATCCTGTGGGGTCAGCCACTGATAATCCAAGACAATGAATGAGTTTCCCAAGCTCTCACGTTATCTCACCTAATAGGCTACTGGCCAGTTTTTGCAGTTGACTTTGGTTTGTGCCCCATCAGCTCTGGACCAATTCTTCAGTCATACGGTGACCTACATGTAAAGAGCGCCTCAAAAGGGGGATGTGGATGTGGCAGACACTCAGAGCTTTATAGTCAAAAAGCCAAAATAATGCAAGATGCCTGTTATTTTAATCTGGGCCTAAGCGGTCTGATTATGGACGTACCAGTGCTGCCATCTCAATATTACCATATCTGATTTATTTGTGCATATAGAAAATAATGTAGAGTATTTTAATACATACATGTGTAACATACATAGAGAATCATATATATATGACTATATATATATGACTATATATATGATATATCTATGACTATATATATGACTATATATATATGTATATATAACATAGATTGAAAATGTTTGAAGGTATAAAAATTTTTTGACATATGCAGCTGTTAAGTTGAATGCTTGATATGTACAGTGAGGCTCCCTCATGGTTTAGCCAAGATGGGCCAAGTAAAAAGACAGCTGAATTGCTCTACAGATAAATAGAAAGAATATTAAGTATTCAGGGGCATTCTCCAATCTTGTTATTCTTTGTATTTTACAAATGAGAAAAGTGATGTTTAAAACAGTGGAATAAGTGCCACATGTTTATTTAATCTACAAACATATTGAGTGCCTGCTGTGCGCCAGGCACTAGGGACTTCACCCTCATGAGCCTCCGCGGAGTGAGGGGAGAGGGCAAACAATGCAAAAGTAAACATGTATATCACATAATTTAGAGTCATCATCAATTCTGAAAAGAAAAAAAAAATGAAGGACTAAGGAAATAGAACATGAGTGAGGAGGGTACATTCCAATTGAGGGCAATTCAACTGCCAGCAACTCTCATAGTGAGGATTAAAATTAATCGCAAATAGTCATGTCATGTTGAAGAATTCTAAACTAAATCACAGACAGTAAAAAAACTGGTAGAGGAGCATCCCATCTAGAAACTAATGCTCTGAAGTGGAAAGAGCTGGTTGTGTTAAAGGAAGAAGAAGGGGGCGGGGGGGTCATGATGGCAGGAGCTTCCAGAGACAATGGAGAACATAATCAAAGATAAAGACAGAGAAGTGGGTGTTGGTAAGATCACAGAGGACTTGCCAAGTATGCTAAAGTATTCGGAGGAGGTGCCACTGGTCAGTTTTGAATCCAGAATGCCATAGATTGTCTTATGTTTTGGAGGATCGTGGCGACTTTTGTGAAGGATGATAATGCAGAAGGCTAGCCAACATGCAAATAGTAACACAATAGACAATGGGAGGCTATTGTGATTGTCCAGGTGAGAGATTATGATGTTATGGGAGGGGTTGGGAAATGGTTGGATTCAGTATATACACTTTGAAAATAGAGTGGACAGATTGCTTGGTGTATGGGAAAGAGCAAAATCAAAGGTGACTCCTGGATTTTCAGCTCAAAGAATTAGGTCAATGGTAGTGCCGTTTTCAGAGCTGGGAAACATTACAGAAACAGGTGTGCTGTGGGGGAAGAGTCCCGTTGGGTGGATTTTAAGTTTGAGACGCTTATCAGATATCCAAGTTGAGTGTTGAAAACGCATTTAGAAAATGTATCCCAGAGCTCTCAGCAGAGATGAAATCTGGGAGTCATTGGCATATGGGCAACATAAGGGAGAAAGCCGCCCTTCAGGCTCAGAATTTAAACAAAGCAGGAAATTGGAGCACAAGATGATGAGGCAAGGTGACTAGTGGAAATACAGCCTCCCCTTCTACCCCACCTGTTCCCTCTTCTTCAAGAGTCCTTGGAAATATCAAGAAGGACTTTATATGAGATGAGGCTTCCAGCCTGTCTCCCCTTTTCCTATTCCAGATGTTTGGGGGTTGGGGGCATACAGGTCACAGACACTTGGGTTGTGATTATAAAAGCCAATTTAGGACATCTGTAGCTACATACTTGTGCCTTTTATGAAAGGAACAGTACCTGAATGTTTCATCTAAGGCAGTGGTTCTCAACCTTCCTAATGCTGCGACCCTTTAATACAGTTCCTCATGTTGTGGTGACCCCCCAATTTCATTGTTACAAATTGAACATAATGAAAGCATAGTGATTAATCACAAAAACAATATGTAATTATATATGTGTTTTCCGTTGGTCTTAGGCGACCCCTGTGAAAAGGTCGTTCGATTCCCAAAGGGGTCGTGACCCATAGGTTGAGAACCGCTGATCTAGGTGTTTTGAACAAGGTCGATCTAGGTCAATAGGGCCTGTACGTTGAAATCTCAGCTAATTGGAAATATGAGTCTGAATCACAGAAGAGGAGTCAGGGTCTGAATGTGAGTTTGGGAGTTATCTAGAAGTTGGAGCTTAGATGTAGTGGCTACCTAAGGAATCATGAACTAAACAATGCCCTTTGTGGGGATGTATGTGCCTAGGGTCTGGAAGCAGCAAGGAAATAGAGGGGACATCAGAGAAGAAGACAAGCAATATAGAGTGCAGAATATACCCCAGCTGGTGTGGCTCAATGGTTGAGCATCAACCTATGAATCAGGAGGTCACAGTTCGATTCCAGTCAGGGCACATGCCTGGGTTGCAGGCTTGATCCCCAGGAGGCAGCCGATCAATGATTCTCTCTCCTCATTGACATTTCTATCACTATATCTCTCTCCCTTCCTCTTAGAAATCAATAAAAGTATATATATATTTTTTAAAAAAGAATGCAGAATGTAGTTTCAGTAAAGGCAAAAGAAGATATTTAACATTACATAGCAATGACATTCATATGATAATATTTCCTGCAAGGGAGACCTGGATGATCTTGAACTCTCTGGTTTTTTTTTTTTCATGCTCATTTCTCTGTGTTTGCTGGCAAAGTGCAGTGTGAGGCTACACCTTTAGATAATGTTTCACAAAAAGGGCTAAGGCATCTTTTTTTCCCCCCATGAAGCTTCAGTGTAGGGCTTGCTGAGGTGGAAAGAGAACCAAATGCAACTCCCATTTCTGATGAACTTCATAATCGTGTAGAAATGGCATCCGCCCTAATGATTCCGTGCGAGGGATCTAAAATAGAAACGCAGAAAGCCAGCAGCCCACAGCCAACCTCCACCCTTTTCTCATCCTCCTTTGTTTGCATTTGCTCGTTACTGGGAGCCCCTGGACTAAGGAGGGTTCCCATCCTTCCTGGCCAACCCCTGAACTCTGGCATCCTGCCCGGTGCTCAATAGTAGTTCAAAATCCTTTCACCAGAGAGATGAACAAAACATGGAGAGGAAAAACATGGACTGCTCTTCAGTATCCTTGGCTCATGGCTGGTAAATAAAGCCATCATGGAGACACATGGAATTATTTGCCTCAAATCAGTCCTTATGTACTGAAACTCGCCAGGGTTTTCTGCTTCAGTAAACCTTCGTCGTTTCTGGATGAAGATTTCTGTCCAAATTTAAAAATGTATATATATGAGTAAAGGACAATTTACATTTTTATTTAGAAAAAGTGTTTTCCAAATCATAAGTGATTTTCAATGCAATTTTCAGCTGTTTTTGTTTTGGACTTAAATAAATTGGAGTTCATTGTTAATTGTCTAAGATACTTGACAATTCTTTACTGTTAAAGTGAATTGAATTGTTAATAATAATACTTGATTATTCTCTCACTGAAAATGTCTATTCCCCCCTTCTCCCCCTACATACACATACACACCAGCCCTTGTAGAAAGAAGCATGACAGTAGAATGAGAAGAGGCTGGAAGAGGGCAGAAGTTAATTGTGGCACATGGCTGACTTCAAGTTATGGGAGAAATGTACCTCTATACATTCTCATTTCCTTTTTTGGCCCATTTGGACATGAATTCCTCCAGCACAATCCCAGAGCTATCCCCATGTTCCCTTTGGTGACTCTAAGTTCCACATAGATACCCAGTCCTCAAACTGCCTCTGTAGGCAACTCAGCCAATCGGATGAGATGAATGGCGCTCTCTCCCTGGGTCTTCAGTTTCTGGCTCACTGTTTTGTTGTTGTTGTTGTTTTTTTAAAATATATTTTATTGATTTTTTACAGAGAGGAAGGGAGAGGGATAGAGAGTTAGAAACATCAATCAGCTGCCTCCCGCACACCCCCTACTGGGGATGTGCCCACATCCAAGGTACATGCCCTTGACGGGAATCGAACCTGGGGACCCTTGAGTCCACAGGCTGACGCTCTATCCACTGAGCCAAACCGGTTAGGGCCTGGCTCACTTTTACAGCTATGTTCATTCAGCTACATTTACTCTCTGCCCCCACTTCAAAGCATAGCATTGGTGACTCACAGTCATATCAAATCAATACAATAGCCTATTGTTTTCCCCTTCTTTTACCCAACTCCTTTTAAAATATTTTTTTTCTTAGATTCCTGCCCTGGGCTTTAAAAAGTAAAGCCCATGAAAATGGTTTTCAGGTGAGGTATTTGTGAGGCCATGGTATGGTATTTGTGAGGACAATGACTCATGCTGTTCTTGGGGGAAAATATACTAGAACTCCATTCTTGCATTTGAATATTCTTCTTTGATGATTATATATTTTTTTCCTAATTTTACAAAGATCTTCGGTCAACTGCAAAAAATAGTATTTTTAATTGTAGTCTTACAGTATTTAAAAATTAATTAAAGGATATTGCATCTTTTTGATGTTGGTTTTCTAAAAAACTCAAGACCCTAGTATGGTTTCTCACTAATTCAAGTCTATTTTTGTGTCTTTCCATATGGTTTTAAAACTTGGTATTAGATAGTTTTTACTATTTATTGTTTTATTTATTCTTGGGTATTTTATTTTTGTGTTACTATTGCAAATGGGGAATTCTATAAGTTATATCTTATAATTGATTAATGTTGTTATATAGAAGGCAGATGATTACTCCTACCTTTCTTATTATTTTTAAGTGTTTTTGGTATTTAAAGCCAAAATCTGGTGATGGATAGGTTCATTGCCAATTTTACGTCATTGCTTGTAAACCCAAAGGAGATAATAATCAGACCAACTTTTAAATGTCCTTTTTCTAAGAAGCATTTGAAGCTCACATTGCAGTAAGTTTCAAAGGTATCTTGGCCAAATAAAGTGGGCATTTTACTGTCATTTCAAAATCTCTCCACCTGACTTTATGTCATTACCTTAAGCCTCTAATGGATTTGTTTCAGGGTCATCACTTGTATAAAACTGTGTTCAGGAAAGTCTCCATGGTCTATGACATGGTTTTAAACTGGGTTTCAGGAGACTTCTGCTCTCCGTTCTAGGTCCTTCTATTTATGCTTGATGTATCAGCCTCCAGATTTCCCCCTATGCTACATGACTATAATAGTAGTCATTACCGTTTTCCTAGGCCAGTGGTCGGCAAACCGCAGCTCGCGAGCCACATGCGGCTCTTTGGCCCCTTGAGTGTGGCTCTTCCACAAAATACCATGTGCGGGCACGCACGTACAGTGCGATTGAAACTTCATGGCCCATGCACAGAAGTCGGTTTTTGGCCTGGGGGGGTCTATTTTGAAGAAGTGGCATTAGAAGAAGTGGGGGTACGTTCGCTGAGGTAGACCCCTCAGATTGAGGATGTTTTTAGCAAAGGTCAGTTTAGGAGTACCTTAATTAAGTTAATAACAATGTACCTACCTATATAGTTTAAGTTTAAAAAATTTGGCTCTCAAAAGAAACTTCAGTCGTTGTACTGTTGATATTTGGCTCTGTTGACTAATGAGTTTGCGACCACTGTCCTAGGCCATTTGTGAAGGCTCATTTGTTAATTAGGTGAAGTACTTTGAGGTGTTGTTCGAAGGAGGAGGTTTCATAGATAAAGATATGTCCATAATTTGTGGGAGGTTCTGCTCTATGGGTGGGATGACACCCTCTTGGAAAGGTCAAGGAAATGGCCCACAGGCATGTGGAATGACAACAATCTAATCTTCCCCATCGCACAGCTCCCATCCTGATAGCATTGTTCCCGGGTTTCTGGCGCTCCACAGTGGAGGCCCTCAACATTGAGCAACCTCCTGGCCTGCAGCAGAACTAAGTGCATACTTGCCTATATTCCAAAACCAGGATGACGTATGCTTCCCATCGCACAGATGTGGTCAGCCGTTGATTGAACCCAGAGGAGAAGCAATTAGACGCATCCAGAACAACAGTGAGTAGGGAACAGGGAGGAGCAAAGGTGGATACAGGCACAATGTGGTCTCCTTCTTGCCGTCTCTCCTTTCCTCTGATGCGTCCAAGTTTCTCCTTTTTCCTCCATAAGGAGATTTTCCAAGTCTTTTTCTCTCCTTGGCTTTCTTTGCTTGGTCGTAAGCATAGGTGTGTTCGGGTAGCAAATATTTCCATTTCCTTCCAAGCACTCACAGTTGAGCAGAAATTTTGAAGGATGCTGAGTAAGGATCGCCAATTTCCATAATTCAAAGACGTATATCTTTTAAGAGGCCCTCCAGGCCCTGTGGCATTTCTCTTTCTGCTTCTGGGTGCTCCCTGTCCATTAACAGTGTCATTGAAAATCAGCAACAAATTCAGGGTTGTAGAACAATTGAGTTGGAAGAGAATGTGGAATTCTCTGTCCAAACTCCCTGTTTCTTTCATGCCACATTAAAAGTCCCTCCATGCTCTCTCTGCAGAATTTCATTCAGCTTCAGCTCAGACAACTCTGAGAACTGGGAGCTCACACCCTCATGGGACATGTTTGTCCAGCTCGAATAATTAGGAAGTTCTCCTTTACTCTGAGCCAGAATCTGCCTTTCTCTGATTTCTACCCTCCCCTCTTTGTTTTTGTCTCTGGAGCAACATGGAATAAGTATAACCCCCTTTCACACTTGATTTCTCCTCATTGTTTCCAAGGTTAAGCTGCCTTAGTCCTTCAGCTGTCTCTCTCTGTGAGGTCAAGCGTGCTGTCCAGTTATGGCACACTTGACTCACCTTGAACTTGAAGTGAACTAGAAACCCTTCACCTCTCCATGGATATTGCTGTTTATTCACCTCTCCCTCATGTCGCAGCTTATCCGGATGACTTTTTCTTTTTGAGGCCAAGTAGGAAGGTTTTATATTTATCTCTTTGGAATTATTTTTTTTAATATATTTTATTTATTTATTTTTTTTACAGAGAGGAAGGGGGAGGGATAGAGAGTCAGAAACATCAATGAGAGAGAAAAACATCGATCAGCTGCTTCCTGCACACCCCCTACTGGGGATGTGCCCACAACCTAGGTACATGCCCTTGACCGGAATCGAACCTGGGACCCTTCAGTCCGCAGGCCGACACTCTATCCACTGAGCCAAACTGGTTAAGGCTCTCTTTGGAATTTTATTCTGCTAGTTGGGGCCTATCATTCAAGCTTTGTCCAGTCTTTTTAAAAACATTCCTTCTTATGAAACTTATTGGGGTGACATTGGATAATAAAATTATGTAGGTTTCAGGTGTACAGTTCTACATACATCAACTGTGTGTTCACCACCCCAAGTTAGCTATCCCTCTATCACCATCAGTCTTGAAATAACTAGCTCCTTAGCTATTCCTCCCCACCTTTTTGCCTCACCCACAGGTTTGATGTCTGCTTTCTATATAATCTTCCATTGATTGGCAAGGCTACTGATAAAAAAGTCAGGGTCCAAGCATGCGTGAGTGATCTCCTTTGAGGGAAGGAAGGACCGACCAGCTGCTGTCAGGAGTCAGGCCATATCCCCTCTCATTTCTCTGCACATCAGCCACAGGCATGTGGTAGAGAAACGTGTGGTAGAGGAAGTGTTTTTGCTCACACGGTTCTTTGAACCACAGTGATGTAGAAGTCTTTTAATTTGAAGAGTATTCTCCTTAAGGTAAAATATAAAGCAAAAATGGAATTAAGAAACTCTGCTTTTTTATGGTGTATTTCTTTTTTTTTTAATACATTTTTATTGATGTCAGAGAGGAAGGGAGAGGGAGAGAGACAGAAACATCAATGATGAGAGAGAATCATTGATCGGCTGCCTCCGACATGCCCCACACTGAGGATTGAGCCCGCAACCCAGGCATGTGTCCTTAGCTGGAATCAAACCCAGGACCTTTCAGTCCACAGGCCGATGCTCTATCCACTGAGCCAAACCAGCTAGGGTGATGGTATATTTCTTAAAGTTATATGGATATACCTTTAGTATGAAGGCTTTTAATTTTTTTCTTTTGTTCTGAATGTAATTTTAAAGGGAATTTTCACTCTTGCTAGCGGTTGTTACAAACTGAAGTCATTCTGCAGTGCACCATTCCTGTTTTTCCCGTAACAGAGGTGAAAAGTCCATCAAAGCAAAAATGAGAAGGTTTTCAGGTGTTAGCAGGAGGGGGTGGCAGGAACCCATCCGGGTGTTATTGGGGTTCCTACCTGCACCCGCTCTGTGTGAAGGCAGCATCCTCTACATCCTCCTCTCAACCGGACAGCTTACAGATGGAGGGAACTCACTCTGTGTTCCTATAGCAAATGCTTTCTCTGATCATATCAGCTGTGTTTTCTTTTTCATAACACTTGTGTGCTTGGGCTCAAGGGGTTCCAAGCAGAGAAGGACAGTACTTTCCTTTAGTCCATCTAATAGATGCTTCTGGATTGACTTGGGTAGACCATTCCACCAGTACATGCCAGCTCTGGGCCCATTACTTATGCTGTTATCCTTGCCATTAATACACCAAATCCCAAGCCTCACATTTGGTCCCCAGACATTGACTCCTGGTATTATATTCAGTGAATCTGAGTATGCCCTCTCCCTGGCTATCCTTATCTAGATTATATCACTTCAGTTTATTCTAAATTTTAATTTTATCTTGTGGGATTAAAGTAAGTCACCTCATAAAGTATTTTTTCTTTTACAATATGGTAAGGGTGCAAATATACATACACACACAAAAATATGAATACGTGTATATATGTTCTATCTGTGATCTCTATTGTGTCCAGATTCATTATTTCTCCCTTTTTTTCAATCAGATTTTAATTTTTTAGAGTAACAAAAGTTTGAACCTTGAAAATACTTTGGATACAATCTAACCCATCATTTTTTATAGATGCAGAAATTGAGAATAAGCATGCATTAGCTTATTCAAGTTCACAGAGTTACATTCTATGGAGTGGCCTAAACTTAGATTTCTTAGATTTCCTGTCAAAAAACACATTCTTCTTAATTCACCACATTACTCATCCCACCCATCACCCTAGGAAGTAAGTGATCATGAGAAGGGAAAATGAGGGGGAAAAAAACAGGTCCCTTTCCCCTCCTGGGTAAATAGAATAAAAATACTGAGATTCGGCACTATCTGAAAGAGAGATATTGTAATGGAATTTGAGAATGGCCCAATGCTTTCAGTATCAATGCCAACCTGCCCCTTTGTTGGGTGAAAGAAGCAGTTGGAAAATGGCTATAGCTCTCAGAGGTTGTGGACAACACTGGTTTTGTTCCATTATTTGAGGGAAAGAGGAGAGCGAATAATGATCTCTTTTTCTACTTGGTCGGGACAAAACCTTGGCTTTAATCTTAGAAGCAAAACCTTTGCATTTCATCTATGTCAGCAGCGCCAGAAAATAGCAATATTGTGGTTACCAAAGCAAGGGCCTGTGCTCGCCGCGTTCCGTTTCTCCGTGTTTCTTTTCTTGGCTCCACAGATGAAGCAGCCAGCAGAGAAGCAGGGGATCTGAAGGCAGGGGGACGGCCAGTTGGCCCCGCTTGTCAAAATGCATATTTTAAGATGGCCATCAGCTCACTTTGAAAAAACACTGCGACCTACACCCGGTGTCCGTGAGCAGGTGTTCGTTCAGATGGTGGATTAGGAAGGTCTGTGGGAGACATGGAAGTCATTCAAACAGAGGGGGGACTTTTTTTTTTACTGGGGGAGGGGAAAAAGGATCCATTTCAGGCAGCAGCAACGTTGGTGATGGGTTTGAAGGGTTGATGGAGTGGACAGTTGGAGTCCATGCTCAGGTTTGGATTGGGCCTCAGAGACCAGATTGGAAGAGTGGTTATTAACTGAATTCAAACACCATAATTAGGCTACGAAAAATCTAAGAATATTACCCCCCGCCCCCAGGTGACTTGAGACACACTATATATGTTTGGGTTCTTCTACTGTGCTCAGTATCATGTATGTCTTTTTGTTTTCTTTCTTATTTTTAAAAAAAATATATTTTTATTGATTTCAGAGAGGGAGGGAGAGATAGATAGAAACAGCGATGAGAGAGAAGCATCAATCAGCTGCCTCCTGCATGCCCCCCACTGGGGACCGAGCCTGCAGCCAGGCATGTGCCCTGACTGGGATTCGAATCGTGACCCCCTGGCTCATGAGTCAACGCTCAACCACTGAGCCACCACAGCTGGGCACATGTGTGTCTCTTTGGTTTCAAAGAGTGGAGTTTGAATAACCTGACAAGACCCAAAGTTAAGAAGTTTCTCATATATACACTCGATATTTCTCTTTAAGAATCTGCACATATTTCTTTTCATCTGAAGAGTGTTTTGCCATCTAAAAGTATTATAGTGAATCGTTTTTGCAAATCAATATTAATTCATATAATAGTGTGTCTTTCCATCTAAAAATATTACCTTGAATCATTTTGCAAATTAATATTAATATGCGTGGGTATGCTTTAGATAAGTATGTGTTTTTTTTAATGTAAAGTTGGTTTGCAGTGGAATAAGGCCTTTTAACCCCCCTCGGATATTGCCAGTAGAGCAACTAAGATTTAAATGGTAAGGAGCATATACAATGTCTACCTTGAGAGGTAAACATCTAATTGTGTGTGAGCAGGTTTTAATTAATAGCAGAGAGGTTGTGGACAACCCTGGTTTTGTTTCATTATTTGAGGGAAAGAGGGGAGCGAATAAAGTCCCTTTTTTTTCTACATGGTTGGGAGAAAACTTTGGCTTTCATCCTAGATCATCAATTTTTCTAGCAACTGAATAAAAAGAAGGAGGTTTTGTTAGTGACTGGAGCCATTTCCAAACGAGCATCAACTCCGTTTTTTCTCCTTCCTGACATATCAGGAAATCATTTTTATGAGGCCTCCTGTGATTCATGGAGCCATTTGGGGAGGGTCAGAGGGCAAGGGCGCCTCTCACCAGCGCAGGTTTAAGCTGGGGAAGGCGAGGTCAGAGGGGACGAGGGACCCCTCATTCCTGGGGAGGGTTCTGGCCGGCCCTGAGCCTGCCCAGCTGTGTCAGGCTCAGCCGGGGTGTTTGTCAGCACAGAGCCCGGAGCTGCAGGTGCCCAGCGCTCAGCAGAGTCTTCAAAGATCAGCCTCAAATGTTTCTGTTACTATAAAGAGGATTAAAAGGATTTAAAAGCACAGCAGGCCTGTCCAACTGCTGGCGTTCCTTGCCAACATTTGCCGAGAGGGAGGCAAAAAGGGGGAGGCTCTATCAGCTACAAGTCCCGGTAGTTGGGAGAAACATACTTTTTGGGTTTCTTTTTTCCCCCCTTTTCTCCATTTTTTTTTAAATAAATCGCCTGAATGTGGTACTGTAGCACTTTCAACTGGAACTCATTAAGAATTCATGGGGCAGAAAATGTAAGGGGCTCTGGAAACAGGGACTTTGAAAGGCCAGAGTGAGCTATAAATAAACTGCCCTGATATTCCTTCTTTTCTCCTGGTGGTTAAATACACTTTTTTTTACACCAGAATTCGAACAGGGAGTAAACCAGTGAGTTTTGACCCCAAAACCCAGTTTACATGGAGAGGCACGTTGACATTTATGGACCGACTGACTACCAAGAGGTGTCGTAACAGCCATTCTGCATTCTCCAAAGGCCCTTACGCTGTCCTGTACAGGCTGCCGACCCCAACAGCCATCCCCTGCAGGTGACAGGATGGGGGCCGGCCATCTGGAATCGTTAAGGCACCACTGTTACCACTTAGGCGTAATGGTTTTTGACATCAAACTCCAATTTCTTTGCTGTCAGCTTTGCCTTGGTTCAATCATCTACCCTTAGTGGTTCTGGTTCCGGTCTGAATATATTGATTTTCAACAAGGTCCAGTGAAGAGGCAAAGAACTGAGTTGAGTTCCTTGTGTGACCTTGGGGAGTCCACATAACCCCTTTGAACTTAGCTGCCTCCTCAATCGAGTGGGAATAATAATCAACCACTCCATCCACCTCATAAGACTCATCATTTTTATACTAGGGAACAGGCTGAAACAAAGAAGACTTGCTTGCATGTGTTGTAGATAAGATGTGAAGGCACACACATAGATATCACCCATTCACCTCACACCAAGTCTCCAGTTTCTAGGGTCATATTGTAAAAGTTTGCTTGGATAATGGGGCTTGATTCTGGAAGACATTGCCCAAACCATTTATTTGAACATGGCATAGCACAGTGATGGCAAACCTATGAACTCATTTTTTTGGTTGATTTTTCTTTGTTAAATGGCATTGAAATATATAAAATAAATATCAAAAATATAAGTCTTTGTTTTACTATGGTTGCAAATATCAAAAAATTTCTATATGTGACACGGCACCAGAGTGAAGTTAGGGTTTTTCAAAATGCTGACACGCCGAGCTCAAAAGGTTCGCCATCACTGGCATAGCATGTAATATTATTACAGGAATTCCTAGCCTGGGTCCATGGACACTTCAGACCCAAAGCTGGACCTCAGAGGCCCATGCCCCCAGAAAATGAATGAAAACAGTTAGTGTGAGATACATGCATTTTTCTGGAAAGAAGTTCCATAGCTTTTATCTGATTCTTGAAGCAGTCTGAAAACCTTGAAAATATTGAAAAACCACTGTTCTGTAAGCTCCGGGACAGTGGGTGAGAACACGGGCTCTCTCCAAAGGCACAGACACTCTTAGATTTTCTCATGGATCTTCCTTTTAACTTCTCTTTCCTCCATTTCCTCATCTGTAGAAAAGGTAATAAAATAATGCATGTTTGACATTCAAATTAAATCATACACTTTAACACAGTTTTGGGCAATGCTCCAGAAGTGTTAGCTCTTGTTAGTGTCATATGGCATCTTGATAGGTAAGAGAAGCATGGTAAGAGATCTTGATTCACTTGCCTTTGAGTAACCTGAGGAGGTCAGATACATTAACATGAAACGTCACATAACTCCTGAGAACACTACAGAACATTTTGTATGTGTTCACATCAAGGAGCAATCTGTGTGAGTTGAGAAAGAAAGACTGGGTGAAGAGACGTTGGGCAAGGAGACTGAGTTGGCTTCAAGTTGAGAAGCATCCAACAGACAGGTCAAAGCCAAGATTGTGGCGAGTCCAGAGTGGCATACTGTGGAGTTGAGATTTGACCTGGAGGTGATGGGAGCCCAGATGATTTTGAGCAGGAAAACTACTATGGCAGTAATCAAGGTGTGAGGTGACAGGGTCAGGATGGGAATGTGTGTACAAGGTGTTGAGGGTAGGGGTATTATATCCACCTTAATTGCTCATTTGCTACAATTTCTTCTTTCAACCAGTTTACCTCTATCGGACTCTGCAATATTGATTCCAATCTTCCAACAGAGAAAGGATGGAATAAAGGAAGGAAGTGAGGAAGGAGGGAGGGAGGGGATTGTTGGAGCAGGCAGACTGTGGCCTTTGGAGTGCAGACTGGATTTTAATCAACAGAAGTAGTTTCAGTGAAAGAAAGAGGAGAAGGGGAAGGGGAAAGGGAAGGGTATCATTTGAACTTACTCAATTCAGGAGTAACTTCCTTAGAAAGAACCAGCATGACTGCAGAATGAGTGACTGTGGTATTTACACCAGAAAGGGCATAAGATGCTGAGGAAGAAAGGCACCTGCTCTTCTCATTGAGTTAGTTTCAGGGTCACATAAAAGGATAGCTTTCAAACACTCCATGATAATTCATTTACACTTACACACACACACACGCACGCACACATATATGCATAAACATAATTAAAATAAAAGTTTCATGGGATAGAGCTACTCTGACTACCTATGATGCATTCTGATTTTTTTCTAATCTGTTTATATTTGCATGTATGTGTACTTGTATATGTTTTTTCCCCCAAAACATGTTTTTATTGATTTTAGAGAAGAAGGAAGAGGGAGAGAGAGAGAAACATCAATGATGAGAGACAATCATTGATTGGCTGACTCCTGCACGCCCCACACTGGGGATCGAGCCTGCAACCCAGGCATGTGCCTGACTGGGAATCGAACAGTGACCCTATGGTTCATAAGTCAGCGTTCAACAACTGAGCCACACTGGCTGGGCTGTATATGTATTTTTATAAAGCAGTGGATCTCAACCTTCCTAATGCCGCGCCCCTTTAATACAGTTCCTCATGTTGTGGTGACCCCCAACCATAAAATTATTTTCGTTGCTACTTCATAACTAATTTTGCTATTGTAATGAATCGTCATGTAAATATCTGATATGCAGGATATATTTTCATTGTTACAAATTGAACATAATTAAAGCATAGTGATGAATCACAAAAACAATATGTAATTATATATGTGTTTTCCGATGGTCTTAGGCGACCCCTGTGAAAGGGTCGTTTGACCCCCAAAGGGGTCTCGACCCATAGGTTGGCGACCCACAGGTTGAGAACCGCTGTTATAAAGGATGATTGTGACTTAGTGAGGTGATTTCTTGATCAACTCGTAGGTCACAACCTGCTTAGAGCCTGGGATTCAGCGCCAGGGTCGGGAGACTCATGGGTTTACAAGGCGTAAGGGGAACGGTTTAGTCTGCTTCTGCTTCCTACCCACAGCCCCACCCAAGCCTTTCTTCTCTGTGGAGTTTTAAGAACTGAGAATAAATGGAGGCCGTTACCTCATTAAGTTTAGAATTCACTTTCTGAACCTGATCTCAGATCCAGCGCCGGCACCCACACCCTCTGGCAGTACCAGCCCATTCACTAGGTCCTCACTCGGGACCCGGAGCCCACACACAGAGATCCATCAACCGGGTTGGCTCCCTAATGAGACCTGAACCCAGACACAATGGCCACAATTGGTGCAGACATTTTAATTTTCCCTGTATTATCCTTGGCTCTCGTGGACCAAGGCACACACAGTAACATTCTTTACCTGCAGTTAGCTGTAATTTCAAACTAGGTGGAATTCTTTCCTACCTTTGAAACCACAAAATAAAATCAAAGAAATCGGATCCTTTGCAAACCGTGGCTCTGCGTCGACGGGGAAGGGTGAAAGGCAAGCACATGGCCTCGGGTTGGAAATAACTTTTCAAATGTCTGATTTTGATCATGAGGCCAAATTACCTGGGCACCCGGTGATCATTAAGGCCTCCTGTCTGTAGCCCCTCACGTGTGGATATGCATACCTGTAATTTAGCCTTCCAGCTCCACCGTGAGGAGAACATCAAAGCAAAGTAGGAAAAGTGAACCGAGGCAGTGAAAATCGATCTGGCTTAAGGGGGTTGTGTCTGCTTCTGAGCTCAGCTAGTTGTCAATATGCCGGGAAGAAAAATGTAGAGTGTCGATTCTAGAAGCCGTAAATCAAAATCCCGAGTCCAGTTATTCCCACTTCCTGGCTCACCTGTTTTAAGAAGAGGCTAAAGTCACGACCATAACTCCGGTGGGAATGAACTCTCATGTTTTTCAGTGGTCATTCTTTTGTTAGGAGCGGTGGCCTGCTTGTAACCTGACTTTGACCGTGTCCCTGGAAATGGGAGTTTATGTTGGAGACAGCGCGTTGTATTTTGGTGGGCCCCTGGTTTCCTTTAGAGTCTGAGGACTGGGTGGCGGTGTCGTCTGCTCCATTTCCAAGCAAAAGGTCCCCGCCCCCCCCAAGTGGTTCTAGAACTGTGGCATATGAATTCCCAGAAGAAAGTCCATGAATACATTTTGAAATTATATGGAAAAATTTTGTGTGTATGTATGAGCATGAATTTTTCTAGGAAGACGGCCATAGCTTTCATCGAGCTGCCAACAATATCTGTAAAAAGTTTAAGAATCTCTGCACCAGAATATCACCAGCACCTAGAGGTGGCAAAGCAATATAATGATTAGGCTCTGTCTTTGGGGACCGTTCAAAACCACGGATCGGTAAGTGAAAACACCACGGGCAGTCGGTGTGTGACCACATGGAAAGTGGCTTCGGTCCGAGCAGAGTGCTGGGGTGGCCTGGGATGCGGTTGGGTTTCAGTGTAAGCCAGCTTCCTTCTGCCCCGAGGCTATATGCTGCATAACAACCAAGTCATGATGTGAGGGATTATTGTAAAAAAGGGACTGTTATGAGGAAGACAGTATAAATCCATCTGGGCCCCTGGCAACTTCACTCGAACCTCCTGTCCAGCCCACAGCAGCCCACACCCAGGAGGTAACCCCGGAGTTGTGGTGTTGAAAGAGGCTGATGGACACCCAGGTGACTCTCCATTCTGTACAGTATGTCTTCAAAACTGCAAGCAATGGGGCTCGCTTTCCCACTTGGCCCTCATCACTCTGTTGTTGGCTGCTCTCGTTTCTGAAAAGGCTCTTATGATTTTATATAAAAAAACAACTCTCCTAGAGTTTCCGCTCGCTGGCCTTAATTCTGCCTTCTAGAGATTCATAAAAGAAGTCTATGGATGCCAAGTGAAAATGAAGCAGCCTGTCTTAATAGTAGTATACCTTTAGAAAATAGTCATTCACTTGGTAGCAATTTTCCATTTAGCATTTTAAACAAACGTCATGTTTTATAGAATATTTTTAAGGGCATGATCTTCTTTCATCTTTAAAGTCCTAGAGGGATTGTCATACCCTTTTTTTTTAGGTGAAAAGTTGGGACTCACTAAGATTAAGTGATTTATACAAAATGGCACAATGGATAAATGGCAAGCCCAGGACTAGACAGTGTGTCTTTAATTCTGGGTACTTCCTCTGTACTTCCTCATACGTGATTATCCATCAGCTCATTCAGTCATTCAGAACGTGATTGCTGGTCTCTCATTGAGGTGTTTTCCCAGGCCCGGCACCCCAGCTTCCTCGCTTCAGCTCACAGATGAACATGCACAGTTCCTTCAGCATCCTGACTCCTACACCTGGACACACTCCACTTTGTCAATGCTGATCATCCATTATGATTATCATATAAATTATCACATAATTTATCATAATTATGATCTGCGATACATTATTTTGTTCACTTCTTTGATGCATGCATAATTAGCCTTATTCTTGTACAGTAGAAAGCTAAGGCTCAAAGAAGTAGAGCTGCTTAGCCATGATCTCACATCTCGAAGGTGAAGTTCGAACTTGCGCCCAGTTCTCACTGGCCAGAAATCTCTTCTTCTACCTGCGAAGGTATAGTTTCAAAGGATAGGTGAAGCCAGAAGGTTCTGGTGCTCAGTTGGGATAACGCTGGGTCGTCCCCTTCCTGTCACGGTACAGTTAATTATTTTATACCTTGATTAAAAACATAATGCTACAAAATCTATTTTCTTTTATGGTTCATCGGAGTTTTCCAGAATTCTTTTTTATACAGAATATCAAATGGAAACTCAAAATTGATCCTGATTGAAGTGAAATTTAGCCTTGGTGAAACTCAGTGAAAATTATGATTGTGTTTTTATGTGGGTATTTAGATAGAGGTGTCTCTTCATCTCTCACATGATCATTGAGTCACATTGAATAGATCTTGCACATATCTATATATATACCTGACCATAGTATTGTGTAATAACAAAATTCACATTAGAGCATAAGTCATATTTCATGTTCACCGCTGTACCCCTATGCCTAACTCCATAGACATGATAGATACTTAATAAGTAGATGGTGACCATTATATGATAGATGGGCAGCTTTATAAAACAGTTCATTTACCTTCAAACCAAGATAGGTTAAAGACTGCCATTATAATATGGTAGAATATATATTTTTTACATGTATATAGAAAAAAAATGCAAGAATCTGAAACAAGTAATTCAAACATGAACACATTCTTCTTGGAGATTATTCAAATTTTAGACAATAGTACTAGTGAGTGTTCTCCAAAGTCACAACCCTATTATTTTTAGTCACATTTGAGAAAAAGTTATTTGACACATTACTCTTTATTTTCATCCTTTCAGTACATGGCTTTTTTTTTCTTCATACCTCATACTGGGTGAATTTATTTGCTTGTCTCATTTACTTTCTGTTAATATTCAGCCATCCTGGGTAGCGTTATCATTTTGGTTAAGATAAATACTTAGTGCAGAAGCAGGTCGCATTTAAACAGCTTAAATTATAGTCGGCATAAAAATTATACTTATTTGCTGTTTGAAAACTTTGTGATTACATAATTATAAATGCTTCAGTGTCTTCTATTAGGTTGTGGTAGAGTTGTTAGCAGATTTTAGATTGCATGCTGAAGCATTTTAATCATGCTAATTGTTCTTCCACCCTTTTCCATGATAGTCTCTCATATGTCAAGTTCTCTTTGGAATGTAGGGATTTTTCTGTTGAGAAGAAAATAAAACAGAGTTGCTTAGCTTAATGTTTCATTCAGATGACTAATAATGGCATCCCTGTGTGTGATCATGATGACAAGATTCTGTTCGCTTTGAGGAATTTCAGCTCAATTTCCTGCAGAACCAGACCCTACAAAGAGGATCCCATTCACTGAGAAATAAGTAGTAAACAGGACATTTCAACAAGACAACCAGTGTTTTATGCTTAAATAGATTAATAGGAAGACAATAAGGCAGTTCTGTGCTAATGATTGCTTGATTTCTGGTCTTTTCAGAAAAAAAATGCCTGTCAGAGAGCTTTTCTATGTAGTTAGAGAGAGGGTCTAAAGAGGTCACTTTGCCCAACTTAGATCGCCTTGTCTTTTTCAATTTTGAAGAGGACAACTTGGAGCCCAACTGCTGGGGTTAAAATTCTAGCTCTGCCACTCACTACCTGTGTGATTTTGAGCCAGTTGTCTAGCTTCTCTGTGTCTCTGTCCTTATCAATAAAACTAGAGGCCTGATGCACGAAATTCGTGCAAGGGTAGGCCTTTGGCCCTCGTGGCCCCGGCTCCTTGCAGCCCCGCGGCCCCACCCCCTGCCCACTGGTCATTCCAGAAGGTTGTTCCGGAAGGTTGTTCCATCGTCCGGTATAATTAGCATATTAGCTCTTTATTATATAGGATGAGGTTAATTTTAATATTTACCTCCATAGGGCTATATAAGTCAATGCATGGAAAATATTTAGAATAGAACCTGACACACAGTTAAGCGCTTAGTAAAATTTAGCTGCCATCATACATGCATTCATTCATTTAACAATACTGTTATTATCATTGTTGTTTAATGATTCCAGTAGAATGTTTGTAACTCAGGGGCCTAACAAACACTGAAGTTCAATAAGTGGATAGAGCATCTTTATGAGATTGGATAACATTTCTTTTCCTCTAACCACAATGAAGGTGAGGCTCCCAAGAAAGACTAGATTTAGAGAAAATTACAGGAATTAAATTTTCTTTGCAGGTAGAAGAGTAATAGTGAAATGTTTTGACCTCACTACAACTGTATGCAACTGTGCCCAATAAAATGCATATGTTCTTCATTTGCAGTAACTGTTTTTAATATTTATAAGATCTCAAGATAAATAATTGATCGGATAGTGTTTCATCTGTTGGTTGGGTTCTACTTAAATATTCTTATCAAGATTCTGATGCCTAGAAGTAGAAAAATCAGATAAGTGGCACTTATTAGTAGAATGCTGTGTTACCTCAGTTTACTCTGAGTTGCTAAGACCATAAGCAACATTTTAGTGACCCCTTCTAAATCTTACCTATTAGATGTTCCTTGGCTAGCTATGTCTTTCTTTCATAAGTTCCCAAGTCCTGAAGGAGCTGGTTTAATGGTTGTCATAATTGTGGCTATTGGAATTAAACTACTAATATTAATATGAACTCATATATTCATTTTAAACAATCACTTAAAACACCACAGCTCTTTTTAGACAGTTAATATAGGACATGTTAATATTTACAACGTGTCTTGAGACTAGCCACAAATAAAAGTCCGCTGTATCCCTATCAAAAATCAATCAAAGAAAAGGTAATTGAGCTAGCCTGCTCATGACTTAAGATGGCACGTCCATATTAACAAATTTGCCTTAATAGTGCGTGCAGTCATGTGTTGTCCCCAGAACATGGGGTAAATGATTTAATAAAATCGAGCAGACAATAAGATCAATGACTAACACATGAATCGTTGTTTATGCCAATTGCTTGGTGTTGAGACATAACGCCTGCAACTCAGAGTCAGATGATCTGGGTTTGAGTTCCTGCATTTCCAATTATTCGTGTGACTTGGGAAGTCACTTATTCTCCCTGAACTTCAGTTGTTCATTTGGACAATGGAAACCGTACCTCCCAGGACGAATGAAATAACGTAAACCACGATTGGAGAGGAGAGGCCCGTGCAGTCCTTTGAAAAGCTTCATGAAGGATCCACGTGACCGGGCTGATTACCTCTTCCACCAGCAGGGAAGGGGTTCATGGTCCAAGGGGAGCAGCTCTCTTCATTTCTGTGGAACATCGGTGAACACTTCTCTTGGGAACTTTAAGAAGTATACCATTCAAGTGCTACCTTTTGCCATAAAGTCACATTTTATTCATCTGAGTCATATGCTTGGAAAATGGCATGACCACATAATGAACTGTCAACTACTACACCAATCAGTAGGCATGGGTCCACTCATCAGAATACAAGAGAGCAGGAAGAAATTTTAAAATGATGAAAAAAATACAGAGGGAAATACTGTTTATTCCTTTGAGTTGGAAAATATGAGACCATCTGGATTTCACAAGACTCTTCTATTTTTATCAAACCTGATCTTCAGACAGTTCACAGGCAATGCCTTCTTCTCTGGTCTCCCCTGCCCACATTCTCTAGGCCGTCTCCATCAATATTTTAATCATCGAATTTCCTTTCTCAAATTCCTAAGGTTTCCAATTCCCTCTTGAGTCGGGTTAAAATCTTCTGGTTATTCATGATGAATTCTGCCCTCTTACCTCCCACGTTGTTCTGATTTCCTGCTAGAGACTGACTTAGCCTCATTGAGAAAGTCACTTCAGTGTCTTCCCATACCTGTTCTATCTCTTTCTACCTCTCAGACAATTGAAATGCTGTTCTCTCTGCCTGGAATGACCTTTCTCATCCTCTGTCAACTAAATTCTGCTCAAGACTTGATCTTTCAAAATTTTGTTGGTTCATCATCACCTTTGTTCAGTCAGTCTCTCTACCCCTGGATACATAGATGCATTCAAATGTGCGTGCGTGTGTGTGTGTGTGTCTTTAGCCCCATATTATTTGTAATATTCTGTGGCCTTTTCCTCTTATATTATGTATAAGATGCTGGGAGAGAGGTACCAAAGTAGAAAAAGAGGTGCCTGCTCTTTGAAGTTCACAAACGTTTCCATGAGAGCAAAAGTTCGCTTTCAAAACCTGCCAGGTGCTAGGAGTGGGCAGGTGTCTTGCGTGGTACCAGCTGTGAGATCTGGCTCGCCCGGCCCACCCACATTCTCCACTCCTTTGCTGGAGGGGCCAAACGCGGGCCGAAGAGGAGCAGGGAGAGAGAGCAAGGGGTGTGCTTGAACATAAGGAGCCCACCAGCTCCCACAGCAGGGCCGGCTGGGGATGGGGAGAACATTTAGATTTAAATCAAACTTGAAGTTTTGATGACTCCAAGGTTATCACTAGACACAACTGGTTGCTGAACTGAGATTGCATTTTTACCTTTTTCTTGTTTCCTAAGAGTGGCCAGAAAGCCATGAAGCTGCCCCCGTTTTTATGCGAAGGGAGCTGAAGGAACGTCCCCACGTTGCCAGAGTAAAGATACTGTGGGAGACAGAAATGTTATGATCAAGCCCTCACGTGTTCCGCTGGTACAACATGATGCAATCTTCCCACTTTCAGAAGGATTTGTCTTAACAGAAGAGGCTGGAGAAATGCGCTGAATCGTTCCCCTCTCACCTACTTGGTTCCTCTCGTGACTGGCCGTGTCTAGTTGTGAGATGTCTGACTTCAGGTTAGAAGCTGAGAACTGAACCATTTCCAATGACCAAATCAACTTCGACTCAACGTTGGAAGGAACTTCTGATGAAATGAGCCCTGAGCGGAGCAGAACATCAGTTGCAAAGAAGCCATGCCAACATTTCTTTTCCGTTTGTTTTAAAATCCAGTGAGAACTTCTGAACAGAAACCAACCCTATATTTTTGAAAACCGCTGAACCAGAATAAAACTAGAGCATTTCTGAAATAAACTTGAACCAAATTGATATTTTATTAGATCCAAGTCCCTGGTTAAGATAAAGTGTGTGGTCATGTAACAGAACAAAGTTAAACAGCCCACCCAGAGGCTAACCATGTGGTCTTTCACTCATTAGTATCATATTTTAAAGCTCAAACAACAGAGATGGTTTTCCCCAAACCACTACAATATCCCCGAGCAGAGAGCTGACGATCATCTCTCATGGAAGGAAGGTTGGAATCTAAAAAGGTTCAGTGACTTACCCAAGCTTATGTAGAATGTCAAAGAAGAGTTGGGATGTTTCAAACACTGTTTTCCACTATTTCTAATCTTCAAAGTTGACCTTGTCCTTCACGATACGGTGTCACACAGAATTTCAACCTAGTGTCCACCTGCCCCTTATGGTTCCTGTGAATCTACCCTACACCTTGACACCTACCTAACACGGCTCTGACATTAGCTTCATGGAGACACCTTCACACTAGAGGGCCTACCTAGGCCCAGAAGTCGGCATCCATATTGCCTCTTAATTTCAGAGACCTGCTATGAATTGTACTGCGTCGCATCCAGCCCCATTAGGCTTACCCTATATCTTTAGGTCTCAACCTTTCTGTCCTACATTACTGATAAGTTTTTGGAGTAATCAGTACAAGGAGGAAAACATTCGGTCATAACAACACATCCTAAATCAGTGGTCAGCAAATTGCGGCTCGGGAGCCACATGCGGCTCTTTGGCCCCTTGAGTGTGGCTCTTCCACAAAACACCACGTACGGGCGCGCACGTACAGTGCAATTGAAACTTCGTGGCCCATGCGCAGAAGTCGGTTTTCGGCCTGGGTGAGTCTATTTTGAAGAAGTGGCGTTAGAAGAAGTGGGGGTACATTCGCTGAGGTCAACCCTTCAGATTGAGGATGTTTTTAGCAAAGGCCAGCTTAGGAGTACCCTAATTAAGTTCATAATATTGTACCTACCTATATAGTTTAAGTTTAAAAAATTTGGCTCTCCAAAGAAATTTCAATCGTTGTACTGTTGATATTTGGCTCTGTTGACTAATGAGTTTGCCGACCACTGTCCTAAGTGAATGAGCCGTAACTCTCATTGTAATATGGGCCTTTTAGAAAAGTAGACTTATTAGCATCAATATATCTCTACTCAATAGAGTTTCTGGTAAAGTGCTAAAAAAAATGTGAGCCATTTGGACTTCCATAGAGATTGAATTTGGGAGCAAGGGACTGAGTGTTTCTTAAACCTCTGTGCCTTATCCCTGCTTTCGGATCAGTCCTCGGTCTTTAGCACTATTTCCCCCTTGACCCTCTTCCTCCCTCGTGCCAGAAAAACAAATGTGGGATCCTACCTAAGTCGTGTTTGCGAGGTGTGGAGGTTTGATTCTTATTAAATCCAAATCCTCTTGGGGAGAGTGACTACTTGAATTTCTATCAGCTCTTTGACACATTTGGGTAGAGTTTCCATTTTGTTCTGATAGCCAGGGGAGGAATAAATACATTTAACATCTGGGATGGCTGGAAAGATAGAAAGGAGTTTAGAAAGGAGATGCTGAGGCAACTAACAATTATTAACTTAACCTACTTTGAAATTTGGCAGACCGTTGGTTTCATCTGCAGTAATAAATTATTTGGAAGTGGTTACCCAAGTACTCTTCTGAATCTACATGAGTCAGTGGTTGAGGGAGAAAACTTCTAGGGATTCATAAGCAGTGTGGAGAAAATGACTTTCTGATCCTTACAGCAGCTATGGAAATGGGAAATAGTTTGCAACTATTTTTTTTAAATCTGAAGATCCATTGATATATTACTTTGTTAAAATATATGGATCAATGAATTCAATGTAATGGTATTGATTTGGGCTGCATTTTTATTCTGGAAATCAGTATCTGAGGTGTAACATTTGTATTTTCCATTTAGTTGTCAACTTGAGATATTTAATAGTTAAAACACTAGGATTTTCTCCCTTAATTGTTGGACTTTCTGGTAGAATATCCGATTTTACTAGCCTAATAAGATGCCAGTTGATCATTTATTTACCTTGATTCTCTGGATAATCCTAACCTGGTGGTTGACTTTTATTTCCACTTGTTACTCCTCAGGTCTTAGTAATTAACAAGCATTGGATAGTGTCATTAACTCCACTTTTGTCAAAAGAATACTGTCCCTCAGCAACACTGTCTCCTCCCTCTCTCTGTGTCTCTTGTTCACACACACACACTTTTCAAATTAAGAACCAATGTCCAGTAATCCTGTGGTCACCAGAACCTGACAATACAACTGTTACTGACCTTACATACCTCCACCTCCAACTCATGCAAGACAAATCATTACATTTTGTGCTGTAGCATAAGGGTCAGCATCTTGAGAAGACTGTTACTGTAAACATAAAACTTTTATTTGTACAGTTATTTTCAGTTTATAAAGCCTTTCACATCATCTTATTTTACTCTCACTATAACCCAGTGGCGAACACAGGGTATGTATTATTATTCCTCGCATGCATGAATCAGTGTGCACATACACACATATACACACTCACATGCACACACAAGTAGAATATCCTGTCCAAATCCATGCAATTAGATAATGGAAATGCAGGACTCAAATCTTTTTCTGCTAACTCCCATTTCTTCTCTCTCCATTCCAAAAACTTAGCAACCTCATTTTGAGCAGCATTATTACTGCAGGAATACCCCAAGAGGTATGTATAATCCAGTATTTGTACAGGTTAATATACTCCATAAAAATATGTATACAATTTTACAAAACGATTCCATTCCAAAATAGATTGGCTGTATTTAATACTATGCTTTTTTAGATGCAAATGGTGTCTCTCTAATTTATCTTTTACAACCCCAAAAATTGATTTTTACACACAGGCATTTTAAGACTAAGAATAAGTCATGTTTCTTTTCTGCTTGGATTTCACTTACATTTGATACCAAAGGTGAGTTGCAGGTTAATGTAATCATGGAAACATTGTAGGAGACAGAAAAACTCCAGTGCATTCTTGATTTTTCTCCTTGACCTTACCTACCATACTTGACCTTTCTATTAGAACTTCCTCCATCTGCAAAAAAAATCTGCATAATTAAGCCACCTTATTATCTCATCAGTATGCAGGAATTCTGAGTTCTTCTGGAAATAGGAGAATACCATAAACTCTAGGATTCCCTGTTCCCCAAAGCAGGGCGGTGACATTCTATCATGATTGCCTCAGGATGGCCAAAAACTGACATTATTGCAGCCACTACCACCACTAGGGCAGAATTTACTTATAGTGTCCCTCTTTCCCCCAGAACTAGAATTTAGCCTCAGAATTTTCTTTTCCAATATCACACTCCAGGAGGCCACCGCACAACTGGTACTCCGGACCCTTACATCTCAGAGTTGGGGCTGAAGACCAGCAGTACTGCCCAGGAGTTTGTTAGAAATGTAGAGTCCTAGGCCTACCCCAGATCTCCTGAATCAGAATCTTTAAAAAAACAAAGTTGTCATTGAATTTAGAGTGGGAAGGAGGTGGGGAGTGAGGGAGGGAGGGAGGAAGAGAGAGAGAGAGAGGAACATTGATCGGCTGCCTCATGCATGCCCCCTGCTGGGGATGGAGCCCACATCTGGGCATGTGCCCTGACCAGTAATTGAAACGGTGACCTTTGGTGCATGGGATAATGCTCAACCAACTGAGCCACTGAAGCCTCGGCGTGAATCAGAATCTTTATTCAGCGAGATGCCCAGGCAGTCCCGATGTGCTTTAAGGTTGGAGAAGCACTCTGCATCTGAAATATTTGTTCCATTCTTCAACGCTTCCCTTGTGGGATCTTCTGAGAAACGTGTCAGCAGGCAGGAGTGGATGTCTGCTTCTGACTGGGGGGCTCTCCCCTTGGACAGGAATTGGAGATGGTCCCTGAG
Organism: Myotis lucifugus; assembly: GCF_000147115.1. Taxonomy (NCBI): domain Eukaryota; kingdom Metazoa; phylum Chordata; class Mammalia; order Chiroptera; family Vespertilionidae; genus Myotis; species Myotis lucifugus. The sequence goes on from NW_005871181.1 coordinate 769,152, forward strand.
ACCTCCATGGCCTCTGCCTTTAATTTTGATAGAAGAGGAAGTAGCAGAAGGGTCCTCCACACGTGGGGTCGCTCCTGAAACTCTTCAACCCCCCTAGACTTTGTTGCTTGTACGGGGTAACTGACAGGTCTCACTCTCTTTGCTACAGAAGGAAGTATTTGAACTTGACACCGTTTTGGCTGCCTCTGTTCTGCACAGAAAACACTAATGGTTAAAGCACAAACATCTTTTACAGCATTTAATTCTGTGGCGAGATGAGTTATGCTCTCAACTTAGCTTCAAATGGAATTAAAACGGGGGTGTTTCTTTTCAAAAGTCAGTTTGTTTATGCAGTGGCTCCAGCCCTGAGCAGTATCACATTCAAAGAGAAAAGCATTTCTGGCTCAGAACTGCCCGTGCTTACGCAGCAACCCTGGGTATCGGGGTGTTCCGGGTCCTGATTTGTTCGTATGTAAACTTGTATTTATACAACACGTGAGGGATACATACCCCACATCTCCCATTAACTTACAAAGTCAAGTGGGTTAACCACCATGACTGAGCCATTCCCTCTTCGGCCCAAATTTCCAGTTCTTTCTAAAATTACTTTACGGTGCATTTTTAGATATTTTGGAAATTTTCTGATTAGGGTGCAAGAGTGGTTTTAGATTCTAGGGAGATTTCTCTGGGCTCTTCTCACCATCAGTCTAGGATGAATGCACTTAACATTGGATCTCTGTCTAAATCAGGAGGTAACATGTGTAGAGTCTAATTTCACTTGAAGTAGCACAGGTTCAGGTATTAGTGAAAGAAATATGTATTTTCTGCTGTCAAGGGAAGAACCCCTTTGCATTTGAAATCATTCCTTTTGTCATTGCCCCTCCTCCTGCCATACATCTATGGGTGTTGATGTTTCATAAATCATAGAACAGGTTACTCCAGGATTATCCAGTGGTCATGGTGGCAACATGGACACTTGTGAAGAGTTTGGAAAGAAGTTTCTGAATTGAGTTTGTAATGTGAGGAGCAAGTGTTGAGGACAGGCATCTTCTATTACAACCTGCTTTGGCCTGGTATGCTTTGGGACAATAGAAAACACTAGAAGTCTATAGAGCAGCGGTTCTCAACCTGTGGGTCGCGACCCCTTTGGCGGTCGAACGACCCTTTCACAGGGGTTGCCTAAGACCATCCTGCATATCAGATATTTACATGACGATCCATAACAGTAGCAACATTACAGTTAGGAAGTAGCAACGAAAATAATTTGATGGTTGGGTCACAACATGAGGAACTGTATTTAAAGGGCCAGAAGGTTGAGAACCACTGCATAGAGGGTAAGACCAAGGAATCTGTAATACCTTTCCCCACACACTCACTTTGGAGTCATTAAATGTTTGTAATGAAGGAGAAAGGATACAGGAGTTTCCAAAATTCTTTCTTCTCACACCTGGAGCAGGGATCAAGGTACAAAGTCTAAATAGTCCTTCAGCTGGCCATATTGTAAACTTCAGGACATTTGATCAGCAATGAGTGGCCAAATCCCTTATCTGAACAATAGCTCCTCCTTCTCCCCAACAGAACGTCATGACGTGAATGAGAAGCATGTATGAACTGACCCAAAACTTTTTTCAGCTTGGTTTGATTTGGAGAATGAGAACTCTGTAACCCCGCGTTTCATAAAAGCAGTTACATTTGAAAAGTACCTTGATTAAGGGCTAAGTTGTTCCTCTAACAATAAAAAAAAGGAAATTGTGGGTAACTGCCCACCAAGAGTTGGCAGATTTTTTTTCAAAGCATTTTTTTAATTATAAAAACAGTGTCAATGATCCTCTCTGTCTTTTAATGTTGAAAAATAAGAACAAAAACCCATCGTGCCAGTCATTCATCTCAGGTATTTTGCCCAGGAACAAAATTCCATAGGAAGTTACACAGCAAATCTTCATTTTGGGGGTTTGGATTATTTATTGGGAGCCTTGGTTTGGGGGAGAGGGGAGCAGAATCATTTTTCAAATATGGCTCCTCATAGAGTAACCCCCAGTCTGTAAGCTCCACCATGGTGGCAATCTCATCCTCCCGCTCATTCCCGAATCCTCAGTACTCAGTGTTGTATCTGGCATAATAGTATATTCTCAACAAAGATCTAGTGAATGAATCAATGAACAAAGAATCAATTAATAAATGTCTAGGTCCGCCCAGCCAGTGTAGCTCAGTGGTTGAGCGTTGACCTATGAACCAGGAGGTCACGGTTTGATTCCCAGTCAGGGCATGCAGAAGGCAGCCGATGGTTGATTCTCTCTTGTCATTGATCTCTCTCTCTCTCTCTCTCTCTCTCTCTCTCTCTCTCTGTCTCCCTTGCCTTTCCTCTCTAAAATCAATAAAAATATATATTTTAAAAAATAAATGCCTGGGTTCAAGCTGATGGTTTATAACAGGCATCAGCAAACATTGTCTGTAATTAGCCAAATAATAAATATTTTTGGCTTTGCAGACCATATGGTCTCTGTCACGAGTACTCAACTCTGCCATTGCAAGCCAAGGCATGGGCATGGAGTGTTCCAATGAAACTTTACTTACAGAAACAGCCCTCGGGCTGTCTTCCATCTGTCTGTTGACTTCCATATTTAGTAGCATTGTTGGGCTGTGTCTTGTGTCTCTCCCTCTGACCTCTCTGCAGGGCTCACAGTGGTGTGCATGAAGGCCAGGGTGGTCCTCCCACCCTACTTCACCGTGAATAGCACCACTGACACGAATAATGCTCTCAAGGTTGGGTTTGATCAGAGGCTCACATGTGATAAACACAGAGGAATTGACTCTCAGAATTCTCAGCCTCTTCTCGGATTTCCACAAAGCTGGGAAGGATTTTGATTGGTTGGGAGGGTTGGAGGTGAGTGGGAGGTTAGAGGATACACATGTTTCTGTTGCGCTTCCCAGGAAGTGAAAAGATCGGGAGAGCTGTCGTTGCCACCTCCAAGCAACTCAATCTCAAGTTGCATCATGACCATCTTGGCAGGCAACAGTCTCGTTTTCTACTTGTCCAGGGGCCTCTGGTTGCTGTTACTGTCAGCCTGCATTTCTTAAGTAGATTCCTAAGCAGTGAACAGAGCCAGGTGAATCAATTTTGTCATTCATAACACATCTATACACCAATTCAAATGCACATTTGAGATAGCATAAGGAGGTCACAGAAAAGCCTCTGTTGTATTTCATGGGTGATGCCAATATTATTAATATCCAGTCATATGAATTGTCAGTTTCAATTCTAAATAAAAATACACTAAAACTCAGTTAAATTTGATTTGCTCATTGATGATTCAGAAGTTACTAAAAGATCTGAAGTTACTGAATTAGAAGTTACTGAAGGATGAAGTGCCCTTATCTTCTTTTAAAAATATTTTTATTGAGTTTATTTCAGAGAGGAAGGGAGAGGGAGAGGGAGATAGAAACATCAATGATGAGAGAGAATCATTGATCAGCTGCCACCTGCACGCCCCACACTGGGGATCAAACCTGCAACCCGGGCATATGTCCTGACCAGGAATTGAACCTGTGACCTCCAGGTTCATAGGTCGACGCTCAACCACTGAACCACGCCGGCTGGGCGAAGTGTCCTTATCTTAAACTTCATTTAGCTCATACTCTATCCATGAGTAGAAGTGTTCATTCTCTATATGATGAAATGCCAGGTACTCCCAACATTTGCTATACATCTTGAAATGTATACATCCAGCCACATAACAAAGACAATATTCCACAATACCATGAACTTTTGGAAGTACTCGGTCTTTGATGACTCACATAAGCCAATTTGCAGGTCAGTTTAGTTAACTATACATTTCTACCTCATCTAGTTAATTAATAATTAGTACGTTATCCAACTGGAAACAAAATATTATGTTACCAGTAAATATGAATTAACAGAGAATGTATACTCTAACAGTCATTGAAGACAAACAAAGCTAAATTTTAAATTGGAATGTTAGATGATTGTTAATATGGGCTTGACCAGTTCTGTCATTGTAGGTCACCTAGATTTTGCATATGTAGTGTAGATTACAGTCTCCCTGCCCCCCTTTTTTTTCTTTGCTTGGTTCTATTTTGCACATAGAATGGATTAGACTATCCTCAATATACAACTAATATATATGGAATTAGGAGCCAGCCTTGAACCCAGATTCTGTCACCTTGATTTGTCTGGAGACCAGGAGAGCCTACCATGGGTCTGTTTGTATGAGGAACCTAGGAGTCCCTTGAAGGAGACTTCTCCAGAAGAAGGAAACCTCAGCAGAGAGGAGACTGGGTGAGCACTGAGCACAGTGACTGTCATTTTCTTTGTTACTCGACAAAGCCCCAGGAAGTCCTCACCAAAAATGCAGGTTGAACAAAATGAAAAGAACTGCTTTGGCTTGAATCTACATGAGTTATTAGGAATGCAAGGGAGCCCTCTTTTTGCAGTATTGAAAGGGAAAGGGGGGTTCACAAATTGGCTACCACAGCTCAATTTTGACATTTTCTAGCTTCCAGAGATAGGAGTAGTACTTGGTACCCACCGAGTCAGACCTCAGAATCAGTGGCATTGAGATGGTTGTGCTGAGGCACCGTTACAACATTACAGTGTGGTGGCTTCAGAATCACAAAGCCATGGGACACCAAAGATAATTGACGGTGTTGGATACAAAAGGCCCAGATTTGCCTCATCACAGGGTAGAGTTTAAATTAGGGGGAAGCCTTCATGATTTATGCCACATGAGGAAATAATAGGCCTGGTATATTTGGCTGAGGCCTTTTGGTCTCAAAAGAGAAGACAAGGGTGAGCCAAAGAAATCTCATTTTATTGGTAATGTAATTTAATTTTATGTATCTCCGAGCCTCCAAAACTCCATCCAAATTGCCCTCGTAATATGCATCTATAAAGCCAGAAGATCAGAGAAAGCATTTCTTAAGTGTTCCATTTTCCAAGAAAATACCAGGCTACCTCTCCTTAATGATTTGCAATTAAAATCATTCAGGTAATTATGTTTAATGAGCTATATCTCCCTTCATCTTCAGGCACCCATCCTGAGTGAGTCAGAGAGGAAATATTCTTGCGGAAGAGAACTATACTCATGTTTGTGTGTGTGAACACACACCCTTCTCTACCCACCTTGTCCTTTGTCTTCCGCCCTCCAAAGAACACGAGATCCCATTATTGCAAGTGGATGAGTCAGAGCCCCCTGGGTGGGTAGACTGAGGTGTAGTTAAGGGGGCTGTCGGCTGGTAGATCAGATGGCTGCCAACTCTGTGTTTCTAAGATTGTGTTCCCTCCTGACTGTGAGACAAGCCTACTCACCTGCTAGCTTACTTTATGTTCTGTAGAGTTTGAAAATCGCTGTCGAAGCTCACCAGGCAGCACTCGATTTATGGAACCAGATTTTCCCTGGCTCACCTGTAAGTCTCCTTAGCTCCTGCCTTTCCCAGTCACCCCCTTTCTTCATCATTACTTTAGGACACCAGGATCTAGTAGCCTACCAAACACTCATTTTCCCTAGGAAGCTACGTAGAAAGAGAACCAAGAAGAGATGGTAAACATATCCCCATCCCCAGAGCCTCACCAAATGACATCATGTGGCCTCTTGCAGATGTTTTAGGCTCATGTTGGTCTTACCAGGAGCTGAAGCTCCACGCCAGTGCCTCTGGCCAATGGGCGCTGCAGAATCCTTTCTAACTGTGTGCACACTCCTGGTCCCACCGCAGAAAGAGCCCTTCTGAAGGGACTTGAACTCTTCCCTTCCAAAACATGGAGCCCCAGATGTTCTCACAGGCCGCGAGCTGTTCTCTGAATTCAAAGGAGAGAGGGTGCTTTTACAGAGCTGAGTGGTGGCAGGTGTCCAACACGAGGCACGTGGGGAAGCTCACTGTATTGTGACTTATAAAACGTCCCCCATAAATCTGAGAGTGTAAAAAAAATGAGAAATCTGTTTCTTATTTACCCTTTGGTGGAAAAAAAAAAAGCACCATGATGTATTTCTAAGAATAGTTAATTTCATGTGTGTGTGATCATAATCACTCAAACACTCGCTAGCGTTTTTCCAGAAGCCTGGCTCCCTAAGAAGAGCCAAAACATTTTCCCCACCCTGATTGTCACAAACACAAAGTAATGAGCACTTTCCTCTATTAGGAGCCTGGAGGGCATTTAGCGACGTGGCGTATAGTGTTAGGAAAATTTGAAAGCGGAATTTCTTTTTTTTAATTCATACTTTCCAAGAAAAGATGAAAGTGGATCACATTGAAATTCATTTTAGACATCGACAGGGTTGGGAAGGAAGGACAAAGGAAATTCCAGTTTGCCTCCCTCCCAGTTTCTGCATATTAATCACTAGGTATGGTTTCAAAAGAATATGTGTATAACCATTTATAGCATGTGGTACTCATGATTTAGTTACTATTTTTATATGACTAGGAGAAACTAGCTTTTGGTTTGGGGGTGGGGTGGGGCTCTCCATTTTTGATAGCATGAACCCAAAAGAAACAGAGAATTGGGGTCAGGACAAAGCCAGATACCCACCTCATTGGATCTCTCCCATTTATCGAGAGTTCACCTAGTGCCATTTAAAAGGAATTCCAGTTCTGCTTTAGTCTTTACTGTCTCAAATAGAATAAGGAAGGGCAGTATTTTAACGTTTCCTTCCTTTTGCCTTGCTGATGTAGGGTTTTCCATGGGAGAATAGCTTTTTCTACCTAGAGGCAAGAAGGTTACTTCTTAACCTTCACAGCTGTGATGGTTGAGTGATATTTTTGCTTTCAAAAGGAGGAAAGACCCCTGGCCGGTATGACTCAGTTGGTTGAAGCATCCTGTGCACCGAAAGGTCACTGGTTCAATTCCTGGTCAGGGCACATACTGATGGATGTTTCTCTCTTTCTCTCTCCCTCTCCTTTCCTCTCTTTCTCAAATTAACTTTAAAAAGGAAGAAAGACCATGAATATCTATTGTGCACTTTTTGTGTGGGCTAGCGATAGGTGACCTGCATGTACTCCCTGAGACTGTTACTAGTACTTTGCAGATGAGTAAACCGAAGATGAGGGAGCGGACCGATGGTCAGAGCAAATTCAGGCATGTCAGGCTGTGTTCACTATCAGTGCTAAGGCCTCAGCTTTCTACATCCGGGTCCCTTTCCTTTCTATGCCATTGCTGTTTGAAATTATTTTATTTACCTTGCTTTTGTACCCCAGGCTAAGTTTACAAAGACAATATTTGACATATGCTTTTATTTATTCAAAACCTGTTTATTATGTTATATCCATGCTATGCCAGGCACTGTGTTAGATGTTGAGGAATAGAAATAAAGAACCCCACTTCTCCTTGTCACTTACCTGTATTCCGGTAAAGGAGCCAGGCACCTGCACAGAAGTTAGCAGGGCAGAGAGGCAATATCCTCAATGTTTAGGGGCATCAGTGCTTCAAGTTCATACCATTATTGGGTTCCTGACTTTCTGAGAAATTCAGAGACGGCCCCTGGGAACCCCAGGACCTCAGATTTCGACTCTTTCCCCCACAACCCATTCTGTGCTCTACAAATTGTTTGCTTCCTTTCTCATGGAAACAACATCAACGAGCCAATTTTGTGGCTGGAACCCAGTCTCCGTTTCCCTAGCTTTGATGTCCTGTATTACTCCAGGCTGCCTACTTCACCTTTCTTGGCTTTGGTTAATTATTTGCACAATACAAGTAATAGCTACCTTACCAGCTGCTGGAGGGCTTAATTAATTAATGCTTATAACATCTTTGGAAAGGTAGCAGGACAGCTACTACGTGCAAATTATTCACATCATTATTCACATCATCCATCTATTTCACTTACAGCCAAAGGCGGTCTCTAAAAGGAGAGTGTCCCATCATGCTCCTCTTCAGGCCTGGCTCAATCTACTGTGCTTGATTGCTATATCTGAGAGTCTGAACCTCGGTGTAGACCAGTGGTTCTCAACCTTCCTAATGCCACGACCCTTTGATATAGTTCCTCATGTTGTGGTGACCCCCAACCATAAAATTATTTTCGTTGCTACTTCATAACTGTAATTTTGCTACTGTTTTGAATCATAATGTAAATATCTGATATGCAGGATGTATTTTCATTGTTACACATTAAACATAATTAAAGCATAGTGATTCATCACAAAAACAATATGTAATAATATATGTGTTTCCGATGGTCTTAGGTGACCCCTGTGAAAGGGTTGTTCGACCCCCCAAAGGGGTCGCGACCCACAGGTTGAGAACCGCTGGTGTAGACAGAACAATCGAAACATGTTCTTTCAGTCTCTGAAAAGACAGATTGTCCCTTGCTCCCTGTCCATTGACTCTCTTTCTGCTGCTAGTTGCTCAAGCTTTCTCCCGATCCTCACACCATCATATAGATCAATGTATATAAAGAATATGTGGAAATTCTCCTTCATCCACTGACCATTCATTGCTGGTCCCCTGGAAGCCCTGGCATCTCATCCTTCTAGGTGTGTAAAACAGGGAACTGAGACCAAGGACAGTGAGTCATAGATTCGAACTCCAAGCGTGAATGACCCCAGCTTGGGTCGGCGGTTGAGGCTGCATCTGTACACATAAGCCTATTTGGAAGGAGAAAAAGTACATTAAGCCACAGAAACATCATCTTGAGTTAGGTCCTCTTAAGTTGATAAAGAAGCAGTTATGTTAAATAGTGAAAATCTTTCATTTTTATTGATGTACTTCCTTGTGCCTAAAAAATTGTCTTCCATCGTTTTTTCCTTAGACACCTCATGTATTCTTCAGGAACACATAAAATCCCTCCCTCTTTAGGAAACCTCCCTATGTCATTATGCCTGTGATGAATTTCCCTCCCCTTGTCTACATCATTTCTTTGGTAATTATTTGCTGCTCTGTGACATCATCCCCCATTGTTTTGTTGTTGTTGTTTTACAACTTTTTCAGTTGTCGATATCTTCTTTTTTCAGTTACATTACACAGCTCTTATGGGTAGTGAGAAAGGAGTATACAACTTAGTACGCTCTGAAATGCCTAGGTTATTAGATCATTCGAAGTGGGTGGGACTCAATGGACATTTGTTCATTTTTTTCAAGTTTATTGGAGAGAAGGCTCCGGACTTTATATCCAAGAGACTATTTGACATCCTTACTGAATATTATGGCAAGACTCCTATACCACTTTTTAAAAATATTTTTTTATTGATTTCAGAGAGGAAGGGAGAGGGAGAGAGATAGAAACATCAATGATGGGAGAGAATCATTGATTGGCTGCCTCCTGCATGCCTCCCACAGGGGATTGAGCCCACAACCAGAGCATGTGCCCTGACCCAGAATTGAACCATGACTTCCTGGTTCATAGGTCGATGCTCAACCACTGAGCCACACCAGCCTCAAGAGTTTCCTTTTTAAGTTTCCTCCATTATTCCCATGTTTCATGCTTTTTCTTGAACCTTCTCTGTACAATTTAATTAACAGTGAAATACAGAATATGTTCATTGCCCATTTACTTTTTTAACCATGTACTTTTTAAAAAAATGTACAAAGACCAAATTGCTAATGAACAGTTCCTAAGCATGGGAAACTTAAATACCAGGATTATTAGTTTTTAATGGAATAAACCTACTAGTAATTATCAGCTCTCAGAATCACTGTATTACCTGCTACCACACAAGGCTAAATATAGAATGTCCTGACTTCTATAGGAAAAAGTGATAAGTGTTTCAGACCACACATGAAGAATAGCATTGCAGTGCTTTGAGGAATATTCCCACATTTAATGATAAAAACAGAAAGTGGTGGAAGAACATGTTACATGTGTATCCAATATGGAAGACACAGCATCCTCTTTATAAAAAAAAAAGCCAAGAGTGTTGACGTCTAAAGGGCCCAGTTGATTCCTCCCTATGTGTTTGGGGCTTGTGGGTGTACACACACACACACACACACACACACACACACACACACTCAGTGAGCATGCCAGAAACTCAACATTGGTTTTTTTTGTGTGTGTGTGCTCTTTCTAAATGCAGTGCATTCCCATGGTAATAACAGCTTTCCCTGAGCCTTCTGCATACACATTGCATCAAAGCAAGCATATGATTTCTCCCAAAGGACATCAAGAAAATGGTCAAACAACACAGGTGCACACAATCCTATGACTTTGCCAGCACTGCATGGAGCACAGGGGAGACCCTGAAACAGTTGTTCTATCAGCATCGCCTCAGCACTGCAAACGCAATTCACAAAGTAGGAAATATCTAGGCAGGATCTGATACGTTCAGAGAGAGTCAGAGGCCTTTGTTCCTTATGGGTGGTTATCAGTTCTCGCTCTCTTTTCAAAAAACACACATAATTGTTAAGGCCCCCTAGACTTATACATTTTAACTATACAGTTGGTACTTTTTAAAAAATCACTTTTTTGGTGGAAGGGCAAGAATTTCATTTTCTCACCCCATTTTCCACTCCACACCACTCCACCACCATTGTCACTACTAGCGAATGAAGCTGACGGTACAGATGTTTTGAGCCTGTTCCATCTTCTGACAAGGTAAACGAAACACTACATGATTGTGTATCATGAATGAGGTTTTGATTGTGGTCTATGCAACTCAAAGATAAAATGTTCTGTTCTGTTCTTATCCCAACTAACCTATTTGTATCGACCCCCAAGGCACAAATAGGAGAGTGAACATAGCAGACACTTTCCCAGGAGGATTTTTTTAAGAATTCCAACAAAATAGCCAACAGATAGTAGCAGAGACCAGATTCAAAAGACACACGTAAGGGAGAGATGATAGAATGGTCTGGAAAAACAATCAAGGACTGTGGTCATCAAAAGGCTATACCAACAAGTGGGTATGATGCTGAAAAGCAGCCCAAATTGTGCAAGGGAGCAAATCAGGTATCATTCATTGGCAGTTTCAGGGAGCTCTAGGGCTGATTGGAGATGATTTAGGCATTAGGCCACTTTTCCCTGAAATGATTCTAGCAGCTTTCAAGATGTGAGAGATGATATATTATTTTTGTATAGAAGCAAACTGATTTATGAGGGAGAATATAGGTTGGGAAAGTGACCACCCAGGTCTTCTTTTTCATCTCCTTTTCCAGATGTGTTTTGTGTTTGTATTCTGTTGCTCTAGTGAATTGAACTGTAATTTTACGAATATTTGACCCCATCATAACATATCGTGTTTATACAGAACCTTTCCTCTAGAAGACCTAAAACACCTTTCAGACCTTAAGTGACACATTTGCATCAAAATCTAGTTAACATAAAGGAGTTACTGTCAGTAAATAATAACTCATTGACTTTTTTTCTAGGAGAGTGTCTTGGTTTTTCCGGATCTTCCCTGCTTATTAGTGTAGAAATTTAGAATGTTCATTCTATAAGGCAGAAAGTTGAACAGTCACAGACTGTTCACAGGTTCAAGTAAGGCCAAGATGGCACTGAAATGTGGTCCGTTGAATTGTTGGCTACTCTTCAATTTAGTTCAAACCACAGTTATCACTGATCTGTTCAGTTGCACAACTTACTCTACTGAAGAATGTTGGTCTCACCCATGCCACACAAGTCGAGCTGGCTGGACCTTCCCAGAAATGGGGGTGCCAAGAAGAGTAACATGGGCAGGGTCAAGGTCAAGGCTAACATACTTCTACCAGGAAATGTACCACGGGAACAAAGGCGAAACCTTCTGAACTGTTGCTGAGAATTGCTCTTCTTCAAATGTACTTAGTATACTATTTTATTGAATCTCTATATGAAATAAATAGTATACAAACACACACACTCACACACACTCTAGTGGCCCTGTGCACGAATCCGTGGGCGAGTAGCTTGCTGCCGCTTGCCTCAGCTGGCCGCCCCACCCACTGCCACCGTAGCTCTCTGCTGCACTGTAGCTCTCTGCCCCGCCCTCCTGTAGCTCTCAACCGTTTGCAGCTCGCTGCCCCGCCCTCCTGGTGATCGGTCGTTACTGTCATGGGGTAACAACCATTTGCATATTACCTCTTTATTATATAGGACCTACACACGCTTACAAAAAATTGAGTTTCTTATTTTGATAAAAATTGATAGTGAACCCCTAATATTCTAGAAAGAACTCGTGAGAATCCTGGTGCCTAGGAGTGAGAAATACATTTAATCTCTAAATTTCTCAGGTATTTAGAAAATATAGGGTAGAAAATAAAGGGTCAGTCCCATCTGAAACTCTTCTCCAATTTAGTGGACATCACTGGGCTATTATTCGACTTGCATATCCTCAGCATGTATCAGGAGATTACTGGGCTGCATGAGGTAGGGGAGGAGTTCGGGTAACAACCTGTAACTAGAAAGCCAGCCATCATTTTAAAGACTGGATCCCAATCTTGGTAAATACCCACCTGTCTGATTGGGTGTTGCAGGCTTCCTAAAATTCAGTGTTCAGAGCACTTGCACTTTTCTACCTCTGGCCATTTTTAATTTTTAAATAAGTTTCCTTGAAAAGGGGTACATCTTTTTGGACTGCTAAACACTAGGTAACACTGTTCACTTTCTATGTTGAGTGGTTTCATGCTGAAACCCTGGATGCCCTGATATACATGCACACGAAGTCAGTCCCACTGCCGGGAAAGAAACAAGGAAAACAGTCTGAGTGGTAGGAAACACATTAGATATCTGGGGAGGAAAGGGATTCTGGGATGGCGAGCCTTTCACCCTCTCCTCTCGTGCTGCACCTGCCCTCTTCTTCTCTCCACAGCAGGAAGCCCACCTCCATTTCTGGCAGCGCCCAGTTGGCCAAGAGCACAGGCTCTGTGCGTTATCATCATGGAGACCTTGAGCATCCATGGTGCCTGCCTGCTGCCTCTCTACTCACTCAGGGAGTTTGAATTGGCTCAAGCTCCGTTCAGAGTGTGGCCAGGGAAGATCAGTTGACTGACAGCCCAGGGGTCTCCAAGGCAGCATTTCCAGGAGAGAATTCTCCATTGTCAGGCAACTGGTCCTCCAACTCTCATGCCCAGAAAAGTTATCTTGCCCGTCTTGCGTAGTTTAGTGGACGTAGGGGATATTGACATGTGCCTGAGTAGGTTGAATACACCTAGGGTCCTATAGGGAACAGGTGAATCATGTCAAGCAAGGTCTTGTTAGGAATTTTGTATGAAAGGGGGGGGGGGTGGAATCCCTGTGATAGGATAGCCACAGAATGAAATGTATTGTGGGCAACTTTTTAGTTTGGGCTTATTTCAGACTTGGTAGAACATCTCTCCACAGTCTGATATTTTTCTGATTTTTTACAGTATGATCCCTCCTTGATGTTGGTAGACTAGCTAAGCAATACTTATTTGTCCGAGACTACCCTGTAGCCAGAGCTGAGCAGTGTAAGCATGAAGTGTTCAGGTGGACATGCTGAGATGAAGTAGAAACGTCAAGAATGTGATCATGACAGTCCTCCAGAGCAAAGAACATAGGCTTGGGAGCCAGAACACCCAAGTTCTGGTTGAGAACTCTTGTCCGTATATTCATCCTGGAACAAGTCACTATATCACTCCTGACCTAAGTTTCTTCATATGTAAAAATGAGGGTTTGGTACTAAAATATTCATTTCCCAGTGTGTTTTCTATGGAATGTTAATGAGCACCATGCAAGGAAAAAAAAATACCGTGGTGGTCAGATCGGTGTTTACTGAAGTCTCTGCAATAAGACTTCTCAGAACATACAATAATGGGCATTGTGAATCTTCTAGAAAGACCTAAATATGCAGTGTTTCTTTAATTTCTTTGGTAGCAGAAATTTTCCCCATAGAGCCTCTCCCAGGACAATGTCTTTGTGAAATGCATTTTGAAAAATATAGGGTAACATCTTCTCTGAGATTCTTTGCTGCTCGAGATACACTGGATTTCACGATCCGACATTCACTGGCTTGCACACAGCCCCAGCGGGGAGGGAGCATTTTATGTTGAGCTTGCACAGCCTGAAAACAGCCCCTCTCTTCACTCACATATCTCGTGAGGCACCGAGATGTGCTGCTTGCACAGTGCCAAACAGGCGTGGTGAGTGGGTTTCTGTTCCAATCAGGCGAGCCTGTTGGCATCGAGTAGACACGCCAAGGGTGTGCATTCCTGGGCTCCTTCGCCATTAGCCGCACAGCAGCTGCAGCCCATGGCTGAAGTGCTCTTTATCTGAGCTGGGCATGCGTCCAGCTGCACTGAGGGATATAGAAGCGGGGAGAGGGGTGATATATATTCCCCCTTAGGATCAAAAGGACAGTGAGCTACTATCTTTAACTAAAGGAACCCTAGAGCATGTACCCAGGATTCCAACGCTTGGAGAAATTTGAAAGGTCATGTCATCCAGTTACTCAATGGATACTTGACTCCTTTTTGCCACTGTGTTAGACATTCATAGATAAGAAACACTAACAACGCAAACCAGTGCGCCCATAGAGATCTAAGAGGCAGAAAAGGCTCCTTTCTTTGGGATTAAGATGGGCCTCCCCGCAGATTTTATCTGGTGGTTTAACTCTACCATCTGGGGTCAGTCAGACTGAGCCTAAACCTCTCCCACGTGACATCTCTGAGAATTGGAAGGTGGACCACCTTGTAGTTCTGAAGTTCAGATAAAAGGCCGGTGAAACTGCTTTGAAACTATTCCCTGGCATGACAAGCAAGGAGAGAATATTATGTTTTAGTGTGTTTAATAGCCTTATTGTACCATCTTTTTCCCCCTCAAAGTTTGGGTACACAATTCTTCCCTGGGTCACAGGGTAACTTAATCTTAAAAGAATATCTCTGTAGCTAATGTATGCAGTATATGTAACATAAGGCTTTTGTTCATAGAGGAGGTAAAGTAATTGACATTGAGCAGCAAGATAGAAATCCTTACATTTTTTGCAACAGCTGAAGTCAGCCATACACTGGGGTGAATTACTGTCTGAAGGGGACCATATAATGAGCTCTGCAATGGTCACTGGGTGAAGCGCTCACGGGAGTGGCCTGGAGGGGGTTGAGCTCAAGTACTGTTTGATCTGATGCCAACTTGGTCACAGATATTGATTACAGTAAATTCTATCAGATATGCGTATCATCAACTTAGTAACATAATATTTTGGTCTCTATGGTGTTGCTCTTGAGTGTATAAATGTAGTGAGCATATGTTTCTGCCAGTGAAAAGGATTTTTTTAGGAGAATACCATAACACTTGGAGGGGAGTAAAGAGCTTTCAGATATTTTAACTACAGAAACGAGATATGCGTTAATCAATTCTCTTAAAGGTTTTCATGAATTGCTTTATGCCCTAATGGACTTGGAAAGAAACAACAAAACTTAAATGCCTGTAGTTCAATTGATGAGTTGCTTATTTGACTAACGCTCTTCTCAAGATCTAAAAATGCCAGCAAAAGAGAAAGTTGAAGGTCTTTAGTATCTTTGGTTTACCAGATTTTGTTATTTTCTTCAGTTCTGAGGAGAATAGGGTATATTTTGAGCATGTCCAGAGGAAAATTTAGGCCAAATGATTATTCTTTCCATTTCTCTCATTTTGAAGGATTATCTTTATGGATTCATTTGTACTATACCAGAAAGGGAGTTCTTTGTTATTATCTTAACTCTTTTACATCAAACTGCCATGCCTTTTCTCAGACAATTTTTCGCTAATACTTTGATCAAAGATAAACGATCGATTTGATTTGCTCTTTTCACTAAGCAATTCACACTCTTTCTAATGGATATTTTGAAAACAAAAGCATTGCCTTCCCTTTAGCCTTTTAAATTATTTCTCCTCAGATGTTGAATTGTGTTTGGTTTGTTTGTTCGCATGGGACTGAAAACAACACTTAGAATGACCAAGAACCATCTGGAAATACATGTAGAGAACAACACGTATCTAAAAGTTGAATAGGTCTCCATCGTTATCTGTAAAATTTTTCATCCAGTGTAGGAATATAAAGATTTCAGGGCAGGTAAATATCCAACTAATCTCCTTTCCTCCTTCCTTCCTTCCCTTCTTCCTCCCCTTCCTCCCTCCCTCCCTTCTTTTTTTTTTAAATATATTTTATTGATTTTTTACAGAGAGGAAGGGAGAGAGACAGAGAGTCAGAAACATTGATGAGAGAGAAACATCGATCAGCCGCCTCCTGCACATCTCCTACTGGGGATGTGCCCGCAACCCAGGTACATGCCCTTGACCGGAATCGAACCCGGGACCTTCCAGTCCTCAGGCCGAGGCTCTATCCACTGAGCCAAACCGGTTTCGGCCCTCCCTCCCTTCTTAATGTTGACCTCAATGTCCAATTACATATCCCTTTAACATCAAAGACAAGATTTAGGAAAGTTTCTGTATTAATTTAGTTTGCTGATTGTGGTGGTTTTTTTTAAAAAAAATCAGAAATTCCCTCTACTGTTGTCTAGTGCTTTCTTCACCAGCTTTGCCATTTTAAGACACAGTCTACATGGGAAAATCCAAGATGCCCCGCCACCCAGGAGGGAACTAGCAACAATTTTGTAAGTGGACACAAATCACGTTAGAAAAAAAAGAAAGATCTCATTCCAAGCATCAAAATCAAGAATGTGTAAAAATATGACAATTTGGGATTAAAATGAGGAAATCCCAGATGTCCTAAGGCTGTTTGTGTTTAGCCGTGACAACATAAAATTAATTCAGAAGCATTTTTATTTTTTATCCTATTGTGGCTTCTCCCTCACCAGCATCTAATACTGAGCCCTGTTAATCTCTGTGCTCTCTCGAGTATGCAAGGTTATTTTAACGGTAGCCCAAACAATCCCGAATAAGGAGGACCAATAGGCTTCAAGTAATATCCTGCATTTTATTCCAATTCCAAAATCAATTGTGTTTATGCTGTTCCATTCCCTGGCACAAATAATTGTGAGTTGATTAAACACGGATATGTTTTCAAGTAACAGCATTGGCCACTTACAACTTGGGAAATAGGAGATAACATGAGCCTGACCCTTGATATTTCAGTGTACTCAGCTGTCAAAATTCTTCATGCAAGCTTGTCTCTCAGATCACACCCCATCTCTCCCACGTATCTCATGCTGATCCCATCAGTCCACCTTGAAATTTCTTCTCTTTTCCTCTGGTACTTATCAAACATGTCTGGATTTTTAAATGCTCATGTACCTTATATTTTGTTGTTGTTGCAATAGTAAATGGGATTGTTTTCTGAATTTATCTTTCTGATAGTTAATTATTGGTGTACAAAAATGCCACCAATTAATGAATATTAATTTTATATCCTACTACATTGCCGAATCATTTATTAGCTTTAGTATTTTTTTTTTGGTGGAGTCTGTAGGGTTTTCTATATACAATATCATGTCATCTGCAACTAATGACAGTTTTACTTCCTCCTTTCCAATTTGCATGCCTTTTATTTCTTCTTATCTGATTGTTATGGCTAGTACTTCTAGTACTATGTTGAATAAGAGTGGTGAGAGTGGTCACTCCTGTCCTGTCAATACCACTTCTTTAAAAGACTCCCATCTCTTCAACTGTTCTCTGGGGTCACCTTTGCCATATTTAAGGAACTGTGTATGTGGGGGTCAGCTTCCTAGTTTTCTATTCTGTGCCATTCTACTTTTTTTGTGTTCCTGTACCAATACCATGGCATCTCCATTACTATAAGCTTTACAATCTCAGTATCTATAATGCAAGACCTTTCCTCACCCACACTTTTTTCCCCAGTATGTCTTGTTTATTCCTGACTCTTTGCAGAAATCTATTAGTTTTAGTCAACTATACTCTCCTTTTATGAAGTTTTCTTTAAACATATTTCCAGATGAGCTTTAAAACTAGTTTCATGGGGAAAAAACTCTTTTGTTATTTGTATTGGAATCAAGTTATATTTATAGATGAATTTAGGGAGAACTTATATTTTTATGTTGTTTTCCTATCCAAGAACACGATATGCTTTTCTATTTGTCCAAGACTTCCTTTCTCTATTGGTAGCATTTTAACATTTTTTTCATATAGATTTTAGGTGTTTCTTGTTAAGCATATTTCTGAGTATTACCTTATTACTTTTCTTCCCTAAAGAGACTAACTACATACTATCGCATGTACAAGTTAAGATCCGCAGCCTATGGGTTAAGACTCCCTAATTTTAAAATATACTTCTCCCAGTTAACTATGTAAACATGAGCAAGTTACGTAAGCTCTCTCTGCCCCCATCTCTTCATCTGTAAAATGCAGTTATTGGGAAGAGTAATACATTAGGCGTATGAAAGCACTTAGAAGAGTGCCTAGCACATAATAACATGCAATATTCATTTAATAATAGCATTCAATATTAACTCTTACTGTTGTTATTATAGATGATTGCCTTTTTCCATTAAATCTTCCAACTTATTGTGTATATAAACGGAACTATTGCTTTCGGTAAATACTTTGTTTCTAGCCAGCTTATGACATTCTCTTCTTGTTTGCAGTCACATTTTCAACTGATTTTCTAAGTATATAATCATGTAAGCTTCAAACAATATATTTTATTGCCTCCTTTCCAATTTTTATGTTATAATTTCTTTCTCTGTTCTGTTTACATTGGCTAGGATGTGCAGAAAAAAATATTTAAATCTTTAAAAGGTATAAATAATCACCACCGTCTTTCTTTCCTCACTTGGATTCTGCGAGTGCAGTCTCTCTTGGCAATCTACTTATGGTTCTCAGCAGACTTGTTTCACATCCTCCACAGGCACTTCTCCCGATGGGTGTCCTCGAATGTCTAAACTTCCCAGAATGCTCGCCTTGACCACTACTTCTCCCAGGACACAGCATTCCTAAATAATCTTACCCAAGTCTGTCAATTAACGCTCACAGTATAACGGCTCACCAAATTACATAGCCATCCTAGATATTTCCTACAACTCTCAATTTTTATATGCAACTTCCCATTGGACGTTTCTATCAGAATCTCATAAATACTTAATATGTTCAAAATGGAACTCCTCCTTATTTGTACACACACACACACACACACACACACACACACACACACACACACACACACACACACACACGGAGACCTCGGCTCCCCGGCCGCCCCGCCTCGGACAGCACCTCCCTCCGTCTGGACCGTGAACCCCGAAAGCA
>NW_005871181.1:788302-845138 GCF_000147115.1 Myotis lucifugus
CACACACACACACACACACACACACACACACACATTCCTTTACCACATTAGGGGGTGGATGGAGTAACTAGAGCTAGAAAAACAGGATTTATCCTCAATTTATACTTCCCCACCATACCTCAGATCCATGAACTGCTCAGTTTTATGGATTTTACTTCTCAAGTTCATTGTCTCTCTGCTAGCTGAAGGTCTTCATTTCCTTTCCCAGGGACTATTGCAACAGTCTTCTGACTTCCCAGTAGGTTGACCAACTATTGCAGTTTGCTGGGAATTGAGAATTTTCCCAGGATGCAATACTATTATTACTAAAACCAGGAAAGTCCCCGACAAACCCGGAGGAGTGGTTCATCCTACCCCTGTCTTTCGGCATCATCTCATTTTAATTATTGAAAGTCAAATGTATGTTATGGAACTTCTCCCCAGAAAAAAATGTATAGGAACAGAATTTTTGCACTCAGTGTAGGAGTTTAACACAGACCCTGTGAATCTATAGGTCCATTGATCACAGATTTGAAAGAGTTAGATTTGAGTTTTAACCAGTCCTCTATATGGCTGCCAGAATGATCTGTCTACAATCACAAATTCGAAAATGTGTTTCTCCTTCTAAGTGTTCTCCAATGGCTCCCTCCCCACTGCTATAGAGTAAACACCAAATTCTAAAGCATAAATAGAAGATACTTTGTGATCTAGGACTTGTCTTCATTTATCAATGAGACTTTATTTCTCATACTCCACACTTGTGCCAGATGAAATGACTGACAGTTCCCTGAAGGTGCTAAGCTACTTCATGCCCAAGTATTTTCCCACATGTTCATCCTGTGTTGTAAAGTGCCTCCCTCATCGCCACCATAGTTGCCTTACGATAGCTAGTCTAGCTTAGAAAAACTCACTCAAGGACTTTCCACTTTCTGAAATACTTCCTCCCAAATCATCCCCGTCAATTAATTGTGCTTTTAAAAATTTCCGTCACTGGAGTGGTGCAAACTTGTTATAACACTTAACATCTCCTCAAATGCTCTTTTACAGGCCTCTCTCTGCAAATACACCAACATTATGGAGCAGGGGAGGTAATGCATCTTACCGTATTTTACATCTCTAGCACCTAGAGCAGCGGTTCTCAACCTGTGGGTCGCGACCCCTTTGGCGGTCGAACGACCCTTTCCCAGGGGTCACCTAAGACCATCCTGCATATCAGATATTTACATGACGATTCATAACAGTAGCAACATTACAGTGATGAAGTAGCAACGAAAATAATTTTATGGTTGGGTCACAACATGAGGAACTGTATTTAAAGGGCCAGAAGGTTGAGAACCACTGACCTAGAGAGAAGCCTAAGGCATTCTAGATAATCAATAAGTGATTGTTGAATGACTAATGAGCAAAAGTGGCAGGGATGCAAGGATCATCTTGCTCATGGCAAGGCGATTAGCAGCAATAACCTACAACTCATTACTTAAAATTGTATGTACTTTTCATAAAGATTTATGAATCAACGAAATGTCACCGTTACCAATTTTCTCATTAACATAGCGGAATGTGATACTCTATGCCTCTATTATTAGCATTCTGCAAATGAGGAAGGGGAAATGCAATAAGGGACCAGAACTGCCACTTTATATGTTGCAGCTGAGCCGTCCCTGGAGGTTTCTTTCATGCTAGACTGGCTCAGAAAGAGGCCGGGAACGATCATAGCCAGTAAAAAGAAAGTAATTTCCAGTACTAAAGAATTACATTACGCAGGCCCATAAAAGTTATCTTTGCAATAATTTTCTTAGTTTCCTCCTTCGTCAAAATTCAAACCTTAAGAAATGGATCAAGGAGTGTTCTGTATCATTTTGAAAACTACTTTCAATACCATTTTAAACACAGACACATATAAGTGAAGGTGCCCAATTTGGTGTGTGACTTTAAAAAAAAAAATGTATGCCACCTTATTAGGTCCGATGATTTCCAATGCATTTATTCCACACCATTCATCCAATGGAAATAAAATGGAACTTGCAACTCTGTGACAGGAATGGGCTCACAGTCTACTTTCCGCCCATTCTGGGGGGGGGGGGGGGGGTACTTTTATGCTCCACTAATGAGTTCTACATACTGCGTCTCTCTCTATTGTTTGCCTGGATCTCCAAAATGCTAACAAAACAAGCTGGGAAGTAAAATAGTGAATGAACTGTTTTGTGTCATTTCATGATGAGACATGCCTCGCCGTGGGTAAGGATTGGCAATGCGGGGAGTGAGGACCTGAGGTGGGCAGGTGGATCAGGAGCCATTTACTGCTCACCACAGTAGGAAGGAAATGAGAAATCAGTGTTCCCAAGAGCAAGTGGAGAAGAAATCAGCTACTAGATGTCACATGAGAGTAGGTAAGACATAGAGGAAGACAGTCTAGTAAGAAAGTCGGTGATTAAGAAGCAAGAAGACATTGGAGATCAAGGATCCACAAAGATTGATAAGTAAAAGGACAAGTAAGCCGTGTCAAGACTGACATCACTAATTAGAATGTCAGTTGGCTAGAGCTCAGCCTTTACTTCCTGCCATTCTCTACAAGTTTAGGAATTATAGGGGACGGGTACTAATAAAACTCAGTGTTCATTTAGCACTGTACTCTCCCCAGCTTGGGCAGGATTCAAGATGACAGACAGCCTTCAGTGGGAAAGGGGACTTGGGTGGCTTTATTCCTCCTCTTCTTGCTCACTTCTGTGTTTGCTGTCTCTTCTACTCTCTTTGGTAT
This sequence comes from Myotis lucifugus, assembly GCF_000147115.1. Taxonomy (NCBI): domain Eukaryota; kingdom Metazoa; phylum Chordata; class Mammalia; order Chiroptera; family Vespertilionidae; genus Myotis; species Myotis lucifugus. The sequence continues at coordinate 791,040 of NW_005871181.1, forward strand.
TGCTGTGGGAAAGGGGGAACGAGGGGAGAGAATAGACTCATTTGTACCTAAGCTGGATGGTTTCATGCCCTTTATCTGGCAGCCTGTGAAAAGGTAGACCTGGAAGATGATTTCATTGGTGACTTCTGTGGGCTCCTGGAGAGTTCTGTTCTTCTGATGACCCAACAAGATAGATATTCTAAGTCAGGGGTCCTCAAACTTTTTAAACAGGGGGCCAGTTCACTGACCCTCAGACCGTTGGAGGACCGGACTATAGTTTAAAAAAAAACTATGAACAAATTCCTATGCACACTGCACATATCTTATTTTGAAGTAAAAAAACAAAATGGGAACAAATACAATATTTGTATTTGCATGTGGCCCGCGGGCCGTAGTTTGAGGACCCCTGTTCTAAGTGATCACCTGCAACGCTTGCTTTCTGTACGAGGATACTGCTCTGACCTCTTTCTTTGGCTCACTTCTCCTGTCACCCATTTGGTCAGGAAACATGCAGTATCTGTCTTCCAATGTCACTGACCTTCTCCACAGGAAAACACTAATGGCTTCCTTGCTCTGACAAACTCTGAGAGCCAATCTTAAGGCAATACAAAAAGTAGCTCAGGGAGACAGAGAAAGCTGAAGAAAATAATTTTCTTTGGGGAAAAAAAAAAAGACAAGTTCATCCAAAGGAAAAATGCACATGAAATGAGTCTGAAAGAAGTACATTTCTATCAGTTCTATTCTGTTTGAGATGAATTTTCCAAAGAGAGTAAGAGGTTCTCCTGAGGTTTCTATTTTAGGAAGTCTTTCAGATTTTCCATAAAGTCTTCCCTATGCTGAAAATGAGAAGTTTCCCATGTACGGAGCTGAGCCTGGTCATCTAGTATTATCCCATGTTAGGTGCCAAGCGCCTTTAATGTTCAATTGTGACTTTAAGGGAAAAAATCCATTGATTATTTTTCTGGGCAGGGCTGCTATACTAAAAAATGATTAAACCTGAAAAATAAATGCAGTCAGCTGATTTCTCTGCTTCCTGTTGCTAAACTCTTAACCTAAAAATTCTACTTCTAGGAATTCACTCTACGGATTTAATCAGGTGTGTGTGTGTGTGTGTGTGTGTGTGTGTATTTGTGTGTGTGTGCATGTGCACACACACATAAATTTATTGCAACATAATTTAATATAACAAAGTGAAACAAACTAGATTCAATATGCTCATGTCTCAGTCTTTTGGTAAAAAATACAGGATGTCTACCCAAAAAATGTATACACACAATGTCTGTAGGTTCTATTACATTGTGAAAATTAAATGTATTTTAATAAACACTGCCCTTATAATTATTAAAAGTGTGTATACATTTTGGGGGACACCCTGTGTAGAGAGAATATGTGAATGTTTTTCTGTAGTGCATGTAAAATTTCTGGAAGGACATGTATAAAACAGTTAACAAAGGCTCCTCTAAGGAGTCAGTCTTAGATATGGTCTGGGGAAGACACTTGCTTTTCATTAAGTACCTTGTGAGGTGTTTTACTTTTTAATCATGTGCATGATAGAAGTCTCAATTTTAAAAAAGAAGGTATTCTATTAAAACTGGTAGCAAGTGGCTTTAAACCATGCTAGTGACTTTAAGACAGACTTATCTGAAAAATTGGTACACTGAAAATTAGTACTACCTTGTGATCCATCAGTAAAGAAAAGGAAAACAGGAGATGGAAGACATATCTCCCTACCATGTTCATGCAGCATTATTCACAGTAACAAAGATACGTTAGCAACCCAAGTGTCCATCCTTGCTGCTTGACAAAGTCACTGCAGGGAAAAAACATCTGCACAGCATATGTTTCAAGGGACCTGGCGTATGTGGCATACTGTTCTTAATATATTTGCTCCCCTTCTTGGCGCTATGTGTTTGAACCAAGGTCACCTTTCCGAGAAAGGTTGTTTCCTCAGGTAGGGATTTTTCCCTGAAGTTAGGGAGGGAATAAAACCCCTTAACTAAGTGCCAGGCGGGTAGTTAATCACTTTAACTACTAACAATCACACTTAAGCTACATAATCTTTACTCCCTGGAATGGAGATAAGAAACGCCCTAACCTTTGGAATAGAAATTGATAGGATTAAAATCAACTGGTATAAATACAGATGTAACAAGACAATAAAACACAGAACTTGGCTGGAGAACCTGGCGAGAGAACCTCGCTATGCTGATCAACTGAACGCTGCCTCCGTGTCATTCATTCTTCGCTGACTCCGTCCACATCTTTGGGAACCCCTGGACCTGCTGGGGTTGGACCCCAGCAAGTATCTGAGCTCAAATCTACTTCAGAGTGAAACAAAGTCCAAGAGAGGCAGAGGCAGATGACATACAAAGGAATGCAGCTCTCCTAAATCCCATTTAAGATCCAGTTGGATTCCACTCCTGAAGATACACTGTCCTGAAGATACACAAGGCACATCCTGATTGTTGAAGAGAAGATACTGTACTGAAGCTCCTGATCACTCCTGGAAGCTAATAAAGGGCCATTTCAGCTCAGTTTACTGTTAAGGCGTGACCTTGAGAAACCATGGCAAGTCTGCAAGAGGATATAATCTGTCCAGTTTGTCTCCGATCTTTCTCCAAACCCATTTCTCTCTCCTGTGTGCATATATTCTGCTATAATTGCCTCCAAAAATGGAAGCTGAAAGGGGAGGATCTGAAATTGACCTGTCCCTTATGTCGAGAAGTAATTTCAGAAATTCCTTTGGTGGACCCGCATGTCAGAATCTTCACTATTTGCATCCAACAGCATTGGTTTCTACTGGAGCAAAGTCTGCCCAGGCGAGATGTGTTCCAGAGGTTCCAGGAGCATATGACTCTGGATGCAGCCACCGCCAACTCTAGCATAGTTCTCTCTGATGACCTGAGACAAGTCCACTGTGGGAAAATCTACCACAACCCAATGGAAGATACCCAGAGGTTTGCCTACGTGGCCTGCGTTCTAGGAACCCCATGCTTCTCATCTGGTCGCCATTATTGGGAGGTGGAAGTGGAAGAGGGGAAGGGGTGGGCTCTGGGAATCTGCCAGGACTCAGTGGACAGAAGGAGTAAGGGTGGCTTTTCCTCTGAGCAAGGCTTCTGGGTCATCAGCATGAAGGCAGGAACAATCCACTTCAGCTCCATCCCAGAAACCACCATTTCTGCAAGCCCCGGCCTTAGCCGGGTGGGGATTTTTCTAGATGTTGAGATGGAAGAAATCACGTTTTTTGATGTTAGAAATGATGCCCTCATCTATAAGTGCAGTAATGTCTTTTTGGAACCTTTGCGCCCGTTTTTCTGTCCCGAGTTGCCTGGAGAGGAAGACAACGGTGGCTTCCTGAGCATCTGCCTGTGAGAAATTAACAATGTTCTTTCAGACACAGAATTCTTAGATGAAACCCATTACCTTTCCAAACCTGCCTCGGTTGGCATAACTGACCAAAACTATGGCTAGGTGGGGAAGAGGAACTCGAAAAGGCCAAGGAGATACCAGAAAAGAAAGATAAGAGCTGGGCTGAGCTCCACCGAGGCCAGAGTCAGAGCAACTCAGTCCTACCCACCAGGGCCAGAAAGGAAGTACGTCAGGGACAGAGAAAAATTTACATGGACCCCAAAAATCTCTATTTGGGAGGGAGGTTAGTCTCCATCACATCATCACACTCCCAGAATGTAGTTGATCTGAGTGACTACATTGAACCAGTGGTTTTCAGTCCTGGCTTCTCATTATAAGCACGTGAGGGAATTTTAAAAAATTCCCACACCCATCACCACACCCTGAACCAATCAAATTAGAATCTCTGCAGATGGGTTACAGACAGTGGTACTTTTCCAACTTTTTAGGTGATTTCAAGACACAGCGAGGATTAAGGGTGACTGGACTAGAACGTTGGTTTCAAAACTTGGTTGTGCATCAGAATCCCTGGATGAATTTGCATTTGTAATGAGTTCCCAAGTGATGCTGGTGGGGACTAAAGGACACGGTGTATTTTCATTTTATTTATGTATTAAAATAAATTAATTAAATGTTAAGAAATTAATTTAAAATGAAAAAAAATAGAGAGGGAATAAAACGACTTAACTAAGTGCCCGGCGGCTAGTTAATCACTTAACTACAAACAATCACGCTTCAGCTACATAATATTTACTCCCTGGAATGGAGATAAGAAACGCCCTAACCTTTGGAATAGAAATTGATAGGATTAAAATCAACTGGTATAAATACAGATGTAACAAGACAATAAAACACAGAACTTGGCTGGAGAACCTGGCGAGAGAACCTTGCTATGCTGATCAACTGAACGCTGCCTCCGTGTCATTCATTCTTCACCGCTGCCGTCCACACCTTTGGGAACCCCTGGACCTGCTGGGCTGGACCCCAACATATATATGGCTTTATATTATCAATATTATTCAACCATGAGAAAGATGAGAAGTCTACCATTTGCAACACGATGCATTGACCTCAAGGGCATTATATTAAGTGTAGTAAGTCAGACACAGAAAGACAAATAGCGTATGATGGTACTTAGATATGGAATCTACAAAAGCCGAACTCACAGAACCAGAAAGCAGAATGGTGGTTACAAGGGTCTAACGCAGCGGTTCTCAACCTGTGGGTCGTGACCCCTTTGGCAGTCAAATGATCCTTTCACAGGGGTCACCTAAGACCATCGGAAAATACATATATAATTACATATAGTTTTTGTGATTAATCACTATGCTTTAATTATGTTCAGTTTGTAACAATGAAATTGGAGGTCACCACAACATGAGGAACTGTATTAAAGGGTCACAACATTAGGAAGGTTGAGAACCACTGGTCTAATGGGTGGTGAAAATGGGCAGATGTTGGTCAAAGAGTACCAACTTGCAGTTAGAAAATTACTAAATTCTGGGGATCTGATGTTCAGCACTGTGACTATAGTTGACAGGGCTGTATTAGATACTTGAAAGTTGCTCAGAGAGTAGATCTTCTTCAGTGCTCTCACCACAAAAACAGAAATGGTCATTGTGTGACTTGAAGTCAGCCTGACCCGTGTTGTTTTGCCCATTTTACAAACAAGCATTCAAAATTTTGAGAGAATGAGTGTTTTATTTCAAGTGGCTCAGGTGAGAGAGAAACCAGTGTGTCTTTCTATATACCATAGACTTCCTTCAGTCATCGCCACATTTCACTGGGAGAGCAGCTGGACCTGTAGGTGGCTAGTTCATTAAAAGACCCTTGTGCAGAGAGGATCACAAAAGGGATGCATACACCCCTAGAATTGTTTATTTCAGCTTAATAAATGCACAATTGTTCTTCACCTCTTCCTTTTCTTCACGGTTGGGCTGCCTGATTGAAATCCCACGTAGTCTTTCTCATAGACTCACACCCATCATGCCTCATCTATGATTTCTCAATTTCAGTTCCTTTAAAGTGAGGCCAACATCACGGAGACATGCGAAGGATTCCGAATCCAGGGTCCTTGCATGTTTACCATTTCTCCCAGTCTCTGACCATCATCGCGCCCACACCTAATTCAGCAGAGGCATTTGGAGTGACCCTCCTTCTCAAGGCTTTCCAACGTCTTCAGTGTAGTGTTCAGAGATACTGTAACTGTCCTGGAGGGCTCATATTTTATGGCTCCACTCACTACTCAGTTACAGGAACAAGGACAACTGGCACAGACACAGCTGAGATCACAGGGAACTGGCTTTGGGTCAGCCCACGAGGCCACGGCACACACAGCGGTGCTGGTGGGGAGCCACATGTTGGGAGGCTGCACCCCCAGCCTCTGCCAGGACTGAGGAAGAGGACTCCTTGTCAACAGGGCCAGCCTGCGTTTGGCTCAGAGAAGATGCCAAAGAGCAACATTCTTTTCTAAGGAGCATTGAAGGGTATTAGCTCAGTCTTCAAGATAAAATCGATCTTGACTACAAATACTTCAGAATCTTAAAATATACATTCTCTATTGGAATAAAAGTAATGCCCTAGTTGGTTTGGCTCAGTGGATAGAGCATTGGCCTGCGGACTGAAGGGTCGCGGTTTGATTCCGGTCAAGGGCACATGCCTGGGTTGAGGTGCTCCATCCCCAGTAGGGGGCGTGCAGGAGGCAGCCAATCAGTGATTCTCTCTCATTGATGTTTCTCTCTCTCCCTCTCCCTTCCTCTCTAAAATCCATAAAAATATAATTTTTAAAAAAGTAACTGACAGCATTTATTACCTTTATTCTGATGATCTTAGAGAAGATGGGCTTCCTACTTTCCAGCGTGGGCTTATTGCATGTATTGCACGGGACACACATTTGCTGAAACAGTGACTAAAGAGCCATCTTTGGAATATAAAAAAATCTGAGTTGTTGGAGCTTTTAAAAGTTCTCATTCTCCTGTGTTAAATGCAGCAGTGTGGGAGAATAACTTTATTAAGTGGAAGATTCATTACAGAAGGTCAGTGTTTGTCTAAACATTTCTTTTGATTTCCTTTTATAAAATGTTTAACAGAAAACATGAACTTTACTCATCATGTGATTATCTAAATACTCTGACCCTGGGCTAAAGAATTGGCAAAATATCCGCCCCCTTCCACCCCAACCCAAGAAAAACACCAGCATGATTGACAGTTCTACACTGTTCTTATTGGTTAAGCTTTTGGGCCACCGCCCTCCACCCCTCCCTGGGAAGATGTGTGGTCCCTCTTATCATCAAGGTTAATGTGTCCCTTCAGTTCAGAGGCATTACAAGGGTGTGGCTTTCCCAGTAAGTCCTCCTCTGGATTGCACTCACTCGGTTGGTTTTCACAGCCAAGAGCTTTGTCATAACAATTCTTGTTTGGAACAATTTGAGTCAAGTTCACTTGAGTCACAGTTTTGTGATTTCTCTCTGGAGTGTAGAATCAAAGCCATTCTTATGGGACATTTAAGGATTAGTTTTTCTGCTTTTATGCTGAATGGGATTTAAGTGAATAATTCAAATGGAAATAGAAGAACATGGACGATTACAGCTTAGAGGCAAAGGAGAATGGCAAGCTCTTGCCTGAGATGACTTCATCTCCTGCTCCCTGTCCCTTGCTTTTCCCTTCTGCTCTCCTTTTTCCTTTTTTTTACTCCCCTCCTTTCTCATTTTCCCCTTTGTTTTCTCATTTTTTTCTTCCTTGACTTCCTCCCTCCTTTTTTTTTTTTTTTTTTTTCATGTAAGCTACATCTCCTTCCTCTCCCTTACTCCTTTCCCAGCCACTGTCTTGGGGTTTCTGGCAAAGGCTCCTCCCCAGAGTGATGGACAGGCTGTCACAGCAGTTATGGTTCTCCATGACCAAGCTTTGTTAGATTCAGAATTGGGACCAACACAGGAAGAAAGAGAAGGAGATCATGTTCTCGAATAGAACAAGAGATGAGGAGCACAGCATCAAGGAAGAAAGATCAGCATATTTATTGGGAAGCCCAAACCTCCCTCTTTCTAGGTCAGTGATGGCGAACCTATGACACACGTGTCAGAGGTGACACACGAACTCATTTTTTTTTTTGGTTGATTTTTCTTTGTTAAATGGCATTTAAATATATAAAATAAATATCAAAAATATAAATCTTTGTTTTACTATGGTTGCAAATATCAAAAAATTTCTATATGTGACACGGCACCAGAGTTAGTTAGGGTTTTTCAAAATGCTGACACGCCGAGCTCAAAAGGTTCGCCATCTCTGTTCTAGGTGCAGACCTGGTGCTTTGGGGGTGGGTGAAGCCTGGGGTAGGGTGACTCTTCCTTATTCCAGCCCTACATGTGTTTTTTGCTTTCTTGTGTTCCTGCCTTTATTCCATTTTCTTCATGAAGCTATTCATAAAAACAGTGAAAATTAAAAATCTTTAGGTGCAGAAAGTATCTCTTATTTTCTTACCTGTTGAGTTTTTCATCTCAAGTGGTTCTCATGCCCACCTTACTGAATGCACTGGGGAAATAAAAGGTGAGGTGAACGCCGTGAAGGAATGCTGGGAGGGAGACTAACAGGCAAACAAATGGTTAGAGCTTGTTGTGATATATGGTGTTAAAGGGACCGTCAAATTGCTGTGGCCAGACAGAGAGGCATCTGCTCATGGAAGTTTGCAAATACCAAGGAGAGGAAGGGAATTCCAAGAGGCAACAGGCATAACACCAAAGACTTCTAAACACCAACACCCACAGGGCAGGCACAGCCTAGATGAATGGATCTTACTGTTGAAGGTCTCAAGAAGCAACTTGGACTTGATTCTCTAAAGCAGGGCTGGCCCAGACTGATCCAGTATTAGTGTGCGATAAAGACTAGAATGGCAGAGAGCGGTCATGCCAATGTTCACGACAGACCATCCTCTCATCTCATTAACTACTGCTGGGACTACATCACACATGGGAACTTGATCCTCAAATTTGGTCCCAGTGTAAAATAGTTTCTGATAAGCTGCTCTATATAGAACCAAACAGTTGATAGATTATGAGTAAGTTACATCGTCTCAGCTGCAGTTCTAAAGATTAATAGTGTTTATGAATTTGACAGGGCAGGATTGGGAGGAGAAAAAATAGTGAAAAGGCTATTGCAATAGTCCAGACCGCATACCCCACTTACCAAAAACTTGATTTGGAGACTTAATTTCTGATAGGGGCAACAAAGAAAAGGATGTATTATCAAGATGTTTAGCAAGTAGATGCTGGTGGATCTAGTGATTATGTTGATGTGGAGGTTGAGGATACAGAAGAAATAAAATAATGTCAGGCATGGTTTGTACTTCAGTCAACACCTGCAGTTCTTTGGAATTGACTGTGTCCTAAGCTTATCCCAAATAAACAACGAAGACACAGAATGGCTACATAATTTGCCTGAGAGTAATGCACTGAATCGTGCCACCGGCCCCCAGTTCACATGCTGAAATCCTAAGCCCCAGTATCTTAGAATTTGACTCCATTTGGAGAAACGACCTTCCAGGAGGCAGTTAAGTTAAAATGAGGTCTTGAGGATGGGCCCTAAACCAAATGATTGATGTCCTTATAGGAGGAAATGTGATCATAGATATTTAGATCACAGATAGTCACAGAGAGAAGATGATGGCTCTCCAAGCAAAAGAGAAAGGACTCAAGAAACCAACCTTGACAACTCTTCTTGAACTTCTAGGCTCCAGGACTGTGGAAAAAAAACAACAACTTCTGTTGCTTAAGCTACTCAGACTATAGTGTTTTGTTATAAATCAATGTAGTGCACAAGTCATAGATGGTCTAGACTAGCTGGGGCTCTATCCAGTCTGACTCAAAAACCGTGCTTTACCTGAACCTTCTCTACCACCTGCCCCAAGAGGAGGTGACTATTGGCTGAATCATCTCGTTCCCACTCTCAAATTGAGGTGTGTACAATACTGAGACCTTTTCCTCCAGCGGATGAGCTGCTTCTCCAGACTCATTATGAACTCTGCATTTGTTATGACAGTGATTAGAGCAGAGAGAAAGATTTAAAAGCGCTACACTATATTAGGGGAAGAAAGATGGAATTTCATGACGTACTAAAGCTTTTGAACTCTGGCTTCCATAGATGACTGCGGACTTACTCAAAGGCTAAGAATGGTATTCTTGGGTTGCCCAACTGATAATGGAGAGAGAGAGAGAGAGAGAGAGAGAGAGAGAGAGAGAGAGAGAGAGGAATGAGAACACTATTTGGTACAGACAAAGCTTTGCAATGAACTAATGGAAGGAAGGAATAGATAAGTTAGATATTAATTTAAACCACATCAGTTTGGCTCTGAGGTTCTTCAACAGAGTAAATGTCATATTTCTGATACAGACTTGGGATTTTGCATTCTTTCATCATGATATGATAGTTTTGCCCAACTATGGCCATTGCTAATTCAACACCAATGACAGTATCATCACAAATCAGTTCAGTCTTTCTTTTCAGAGCTTCTAAGTCTTTCCTTTGCAATATGTGAACTTCCTATAACCAATAATTTATGAAATGGAACCATATGTGACCTCCAGACTTTCCCCATTTTCAGAACCCTATCCCACTAAAATAATTCTTTTATAAGAGCTGGCTGAGAATTATCCAGTAAATCATGTCACATGGATGTTTATAAAACATTTCTGACTTGGTCTGGGTGAACATCTATTTCCTCGCTTATGAAAGAATGCAGAATATCAAAGAAAATTATAATTTTACAATAAATCATCAATTCCTTAATATCTTTGATCTCTGACAGTGTTCTTGCCCTATGAAAAATTCACATACTTTATCATAATTTCACAATAATAAATTTAACATTTTAATGCTCTTTGAAAAAAGGAGATTTGAGGTCTTCAATAAAATCCTTTCTGTCTCTTCTTTTTCTCCCTCACTGCCTGGTTCAGGCTCTTATCACCCATCCCCGGATTATTGCAACAGTTAGTTCCTCTGGCTGTTCTCCTGCCTTTGGTTGCTTTTCTATATACAATTCATCCTTCACATTGCTACCAGATTAATAACCCTAAACCAGATCTCTGATTGTGTTAACTCCCTTGCACAGAAAGCATCTATGGTTTCCCATTAACTAGCGACCGGATAAAGTCCAAATTCCTGAGTTATCCATATTGTGGCCCCACTCAATTTTTCAAACTTTCTAGCCTTATCTCCCAAACACTCCCTAATTGTGAGCTAGCCAAACTGGTTTCCTGAACTCCTACAGGACTCTGTGTCTCTACTATTTCTTCTTATCATCAATCAAACATAGTTTTCAGGAATTAGTTGTCATCCAACCTCTTTAGCTCGATGCCCAAGCACCTTAAATAGTCTTCATTAAATTTTATTATTCATAAAAATAATCAATGTCAATGTTGTTTGCTTCTTTGGATCCCTCACAAAGGGCAATAGAAGTGACTATGAAGAAACCAAGAACAAGAGATGAGGAGTAACTGAGAGTCTACTCTGAGCTGAACAACTTAATTATGCCATTCATTCCATCCCCTAGGAACCCTGAGAGGGGTAAAAGCTCAAAGCAGCCATATTGCGTGGTGGTGGTAGACCTGCTGGCAAAGCTTACATGTGAAAGAACGATATTCAGTGCAGCTCTGGGAGACTTCTGCTGAGTTCACGCTGGTCACTGCCTTGTGCTAAAGTGCAGCTAAGTCTCCAAGACCTCCAGGGTTGTCCTGCAAAAAGCCACCAACCAGCATGTGAATTGGGCACCGTCGTCCAATCACAGCTCACGTGTACTTGACTCTCTCTAGGTGCCAGGCAGCGTGCTAGGCATTCTCCATCCTAGATCTCACTGGATATCTTCAACAATCCCATGGGGTATTATTATACCAATTGTGAGGAAACGAGGAGTGCCCTTAAGTCACTTTCTCCAGGGCACACTTGCACAAGTGGTTGAATCAGTCCTGGAAGGCACCAAAGCCTGGGCTTCTATACCCTCTGCTGTTATAGGACATCTGTCACTCTCAGGTGACAGTCCTACCCTCAAATAGTTCCCAAATTGTTACCTAAAGATAAGCGTCCTCCTCATTCCAAGAGAATATTTCCGTTCTGATGACTCTCCGCTGTTCTCTGAGGGACACATTTTTTACCAATGAGAGAGCAGTTGAGGGGCCCACAACTGAGAAGAACATCCTGGCAGCACCGGTCCCATTCACCTTTTGTCCTTGCTTTTGTTTTGTGGTCTTTGTTTGCAAGTGGATGCCTCAGTTGCAGTAAAAGGGGAGGTGAAACTGTGAAAGATAAGTAGTTAAAAGAGTTACAAAAGGGATGGCGTAACAGCAGAGACCTCGCCCCACAAGAAGAATTAGGGGGTGGACTTACAGTTGTGTTTTGAAGATGAAAAGAATGTACTTAATGTGTGTTATTTCGTGATGAGGCTAAAAGCATGGTGTCCGCCCATCATGGGAGAGCCCAACCCTAGAGCTGCCTCGGCTTCCACCCTGTAGATCTTTTCTTTGATTGACATGCATCACCGGAAGGAGGGTCTTAGAAAGTTCACAGGAAAAGTGGTTCTCAAGAGCATCTCCTCCACGGATCAGTTAATGTATTTATCTATTTGTTGGTGCCACAGATGCTCGGCCTTGGTATTCACACAAAGAGAACGTTCCCAGTGAGAACAGAAATAATTTGGAGAGTCAGGAACAAATTAGAACCGACACTGATCTGAATAGCAGACGCTGGCAGGGGGCAAAATTATTTTTCAAACACTTTCGCTCCTCCTGGTAAAGTAGTTAGTGTTGTATTTTCATGCTAGAAGGAAAAAATGATGAAAAGTTTTTCACCCCAAAGAAACAAAACCCTTGATTCGTGTCCAGATCTTCTGCAAAACAGGATCCCATATGGCTAGCGGGGTCCTAGGAGGTCTGAAAGCGGATGGGAAGATGCACCTCTTAGGTTTGGCCTTTGTGTTTCGCCTCATTTCCGTGAGGGTTTTGCTGCTCCGTAAGCGTATCAGCCTTGCTCTGGGCGGTTCGTGGAGGAAAAAGTGCATTTTGTAGTATTTTTAGTATCTGTGGTTCCAAACTCGATGATGGCCAAGCCCGGGCATTGGTGCAGCCAGCGTGAGAGGTGGTGATGGTGGGAAGGGGCAGAGGTAGCGGGGAGACTGGTCCAGGGCACACCCACTGTACCATGCTGAGCCAGAACACAGCACAGCCTCACTGTATTGTGTAGCTTCCCTAGTGCTCTAAGGAAGGCTGGTACCTTCTTGCTGTGCTCAGGCCTTAGAAGGGATTGCTCCCAATCCCAAGCTTAGCAATCTTCTGTCTTAAAGGGGAGAATTCTAGAGAAGGCCAAAGGGAGAATTTTCTGAGCAAGTTTGTTGCTTGTGCCCTCCCAAGTTCAAAGAGAAAACTCCGCCTCATTAAAATGCCTCCTGGCTTCGACGGTTAGGTTTTCTGGAGTTAGAACTTTCATGCTTTTCTCTTTTTATTGGGGAGATATTAGGATTGGTTTTACAAGCAAAATAAACAGCTTAGGAACAAATGAAAGCCTTTTTTATTTCTCTTTTAACTATAAATTCAAGGGCTTGAAGTGAATTTGGCAAATAACTCCGATTGCTGAGGAGCGCTGCGGCCGAAAGGCAAGATTTCCAAAAATTCTTGAAAATCCAAGTAATCCCGGGAATAAATCCCAAATTCAACTTGTTGAGCCCTGTGTCTCTCTTAGAACACTCCCCGCCCCCTCCCTTAAAGAAAAAGGAGAAATCAATCACAGGTCTCCTGCACGCCTGTCCTGCTCGCTGTCTCTCCGCCACGGTGCAGAGCTGCGCTCTGACCTTGGGCCAGAGGCTGTGCGCAGCCAGCAGGAGCTGGGCAAACATGTGGTTCCCTGAGCAGAGGAAGTCACTCCCCCACGGCTGAGCTGAGGCCTGCTAAAGTGCACCGCAGGGTTACAAGTGTCTAAATGGACTCGATGCATCTCATAATTATTTCTTTTACAGTTTTTTTGTGTGTGTTTTTAACGTTAACCTTGAATTTCTTAGCCAAGCTTTTCAAATTTTGATGAACTGACTTTTGACTATTTATTTATTTATTATTTATTTATTTTATTGTCTAAAGTTTTACATATGTCTCCTTTTTCCCCAATTGACCCCCTACCCCCAGCCATTCCCACCCTGGGCAAGCCCCCACTGCCCCAGTGTCTGTGTCTATTGGTTATGCTAATATGCATGCATACAAGTCCTTTGGTTGTTCTCTAACCACCACCCGCCCTCCCCTGCCATTTGTCTCTGGGTCTATTCTTGTGCATCAAATTATGTTGATCATTATATCCCACGTATGAATGAGATCATGTGGTATTTATCTTTCTCTGACTGGCTTACTTCATTACTTTTTTAGAGAGAGAGTGGAAGGGGGAGAGAGAGACTGAGAGAGAGAAAGAGAGAGAAACATCGATGAGAGAGACACATTGATCGGTTGTCTCCTGTATGCAGAATCTGCAACCCACCAGGAATCAAACCCTCGACCCTCTAGTGTGTGGGTCAACGCTCTAACCACTAAGCACACCACCCAGGGTGACTTTTGACCTTTTAAATTTATCTTGATTTATGTAAAATCAATCTCTGAAACACAAATAAGCAGGACCATTGGTATGGTGCTGGCCAGCGTGGCTCAGTTCGTTGGAGCATTGTCCTGTACACTGAAAGGTGGCGGGTTTAATCCCCAGTTGGGGCGCATACTGGAGGCAGTCTATCACATTGATTACCTAACATTTCTCTGGCTCTTTTTCTCTTCTCTTCTGCAAAATAGGACTAATGTTGCCTATCTCTGGAGTTGTTTCAAGGCTTACATTAAATGCATAGATTTATGCAGTTGACCAAGTGCTTGGCACAAAATAGTAACTCAGTGAATGATTGTTACATACATTATAATTTATTACACACACACACACATAACCTCACACTTTTTATGAGGGACTAACAATGAATGAACCTACACTTATTTTGTTTTGCTTTTTTTTTTTGGTGTGTTAGATAATCATATAAAATCTCTAAGGGAAAATGAACACAGCAATAATTAAATATAGTCCCAGAGTAGAGTATAACTTGCATATTAACATTAATAATGAGGTATATACATGATATTTTAAAATAGGTAATTACATATCATGAAAAAAACTTTTGAGATTTGTATTGTCTTGTTGTGGAAGTACATTTAATATCAAACCTTATATAAGAGTAAATGAGAACACTTTAAAAGTCATTTATAAAACTATATTGTAGGGTGGGGGTGGCCGGGAGAGGTCAATGGGGGAAAAAGGAGACTTATGTAATACTTTAAACATTAAAGAATTTAAATAAAAAAACTGTATTCTACTTTATATTTTGAATTTTCTGTGATATTTCACTTATCATCATATTGGCTAGATATGCTCTCTAATAGGAATTTTGCTTTATGCCACATGTATGAGGCTTCATTTAGTGTATTTTGATCCATTTTTGACATATCACTGGCCTGTCCATTATAAATGTCTAGAAAATCAAATGAGTACCCAGTTTTCCCTGGGGTGTCCTTTTTATTGAATTTATTGGGGTGACATTAGTTGATTAAATTATATAGATTTCAGGCGTACAGTTCTTTTGTATGTCTTTTGTTTTGATACAGATTACTTCTGGAACACTGTTCGTCATGCCTTTGAACTCTAACCATGGCATATAACTTAATTTTCAAGGATAACTTGGTCTTCGTTTTTTGCTATCTCCCAAAGCATAATACCTCTTTAATACTTAACTTAATATTTACAAATGGAACGTGCACTTGGCTCTTTAAAGTTCCTAGTACTCTTGATAAAAGAATCTTGCTACTTCTTGAAGCATAGTTTTAAAGTTTTCCTAAAAAAGAATTCTAGTGAATATTATCTGGAATTACCATTATGTAATATCCGCTGCCATCACCACAATGGAATACCTTTTATAATTAAAAGGCATGCAGTCATGCTTGGGCGAAATGGAATAAGAAATTAAATTGTCCCCTAGTGGGGGTACAATCGAGCTTTTTCTTGGTTGCTCAGGGGAGGGGAAGGGTTTTCAGTGTGTGCATGGGGAAGGAGGAAAGCCTCAATAAATAATTCGTTTTTCATCCCTCATTTCCCTGCCAGCTCTGAATCTCAAATAATAAGTCAACTGCGATTACATGAAGGTACATCAGGTGACATTTTATCCTTTTTTAGATCTAGAGAAGTGGATTTAAGGATGAGGAATGGCTAACTTGAGCAAACAGATTAAAAATAGCACATTACCTAAACGCTGAGTGACTCAGACTTAAAAAGCACACATGGAGAGGCCTTCCCATGTAAAACCAGAGCGTTTTGGCTACTGAGAGGCAAGGTTGTGACCCGGCTTCCAGCCTGTCTCCATTCTTGACCTCCTTTCTTTTAGTTCAGAGAGATTACATCCAGTTTCCTGGGCCAGCCTTGGATGAGAACACCACAGACACTCTGGCTTTGAGATCGATAAGGATGAGATGGAGAAAAGGGACCATGAGCTCATAGGTCCTTTCCATCCCTCTAGTCTGGGCTCCTGCCATTCCATCCCACACAACCCAACCTCCCGCCACCCCGGCTCTCCTGCTGTTCCCCAAACACACCAAACATTTCCCTAAGTGCCTTTGCACAGCCTGTTCTCGCCACCCCTCAGACACCACCCCCATTTCTGTTTTTGCAAACTCCTACTCATCTGTCAGGAAGTGTCACCCCCTCGGTGAAACCCTCCCCAGTCGCTGAGCAGAGCTTGTCAGTCTTTCCTATGGGCTCTCCTACCACTTTGCTTGTTCCTACTCTTACTCCACTTCATGGAAATGTGTCTTTTTTAAACATCTCTGCCTCAGACTTTCAGTTTTGCCCCCAGGGAATGGAGCTGAGTCCTGTCATCTTCTTTACCCAGTCCCTTACAGACAGCTAGTCAAGACTTGTGCATCCATCCTGAGGCAGATGAATGGTGCTGTTGATGTAGACAGAGGTGGAGACAAAGAAAGAGATAGAGACAAAGAGAGAGTTGGAAATAGGGATGGAGCCCTCGAGGTGGTGCTTCGAGTACCCAAGAGAACGAGCTTAGAAACAGATGGCACTGAACTTGGGATACATGGGGAAAAGGAGTGGTCGCTATATGTGTAGTTAGGCATATGAACACTATGTACATTGGTAAGGGTTGGGGTGGGGGGATGTGGTAGGAAGCAGCAGTGTGCCCATAGACTTATGGGTAATTTATTTGATGAAATGTGGTCGTCTTTAAGAGGGATGTATGAGTCACCGCAGTGGTTCTCAACCTTCCTAATGCCGTGACCCTTTAATACAGTTTCTCATGTTGTGGTGACCCCCAACCATAAAATTATTGCCGTTGCTACTTCATAACTGTAATTCTGCTACTGTTATGAATTGTAATGTAAATATCTGATATGCTATATGTGTTTTCCGATGGTCGCGACCCACAGGTTGAGAACCACTGGATAGAATAAAGTGAACTGCCTTAAACAGCTGCCCTGGGATGAAGTGGCCGGGGCCTTTCTTATGTTAAGTTGGATAGAAATAGCACCTTTATTACAATAACGTCAAAGATACATTCCAGGGAGAGGATGGGCTTCAAAAACAATTGAGAAATGAAGGAACGTGATGTAAAACTCCTCTCCTTTCCACATAGATCCACCTCCTATAGACACCAACCAGTGAATACATGACAATCAGTAGGTCAACCGCAGGCTGTAAAAAAAGATCAAACTCATTAAGTATCTGTTGTGGCTGAGAATGCCTTTAAGAATGAAAAATTTAGATGTATTCAACACTCAACACCTACGCACCAAAGAACAGAACCCAGATGAGCTCATCTGCAAGACTGGAGTGAAAATGAGCTAATGCTGTTAGGGGATTGAATGCAAACTATGGCAAGAGATCAATAACAATTGAAAGAGGGAGGAGGAAAAGTTCTGCTCAGCTGCTAACAACAAGGAAGCAGCAAATTTGCAAAATGCATTAACTGTTTCAGTAGCAGGTAGGATAATGTAGGAATACTGGCTTGATTGATCCTCTGCAGCAGTGGTTCTCAACCTTCCTATATGCCGCGACCCTTTAATACAGTTCGTCATGTTGTGGTGACCCCCAACCATAAAATTGTTTTCGTTGCTACTTCATAACTGTAATTTTGCTGCTGTTATGAATCATAATGTAAATATCTGATATGGAGGATGTATTTTCATTGTTACAAATTGAACATAATTAAAGCATCGTGATTAATCACAAAAACAATATGTAATTATATATGTGTTTTCCGATGGTCTTAGGTGACCCCTGTGAAAGGGTCATTCGACCCCCAAAGGGGTCTCGACCCACAGGTTGAGAACCACTGCTCTACAGCTGTATTTATTGTGATGTCTTTCTTCCTTCCTTCCTTCCTTTTTTTTTTCTTTCCTTGGGGGTCTGTGGGAGGTATAGGAATTATAGAGGATGGAGGACTTGCTTGTCTTTTCCTCATTCCCCCTGTAGCTGACTTACCCATGCTATCACCATCATGATAAAGAGGCATGCGTAATGTTATTCAGGCGGGCAGTGGAACTGACAACACATTTTATATATTATCCAAAACATTGAAGAAGAAAATTTGCAATAACCTAATAGTCATTTGTTAAAGCATGAAGTTGGCCTCATCAGCCGAGAAATGGAATTTGCGAGCTGTTAAATGTCAAAGCTGACCCCGGGGAGTGTTCGAGGTGGGATGATGTGGCGAAGGGCAAGCTTCAGGTCATGTTTTATACAAGACGTTTAATTGTTCTGGCTAGGAAGTCGGAGTGACTCATTGAGTTGAAGTGGTCTCTATCTCCCAACACAGATTTCAAATGGGGGAGGATAGCATAGCAATAATATCTTTAAAAGGATTGGACTAGCTCACTTCGGTCTTTTAACTACTTCCATCCAGATTCATTTGTTTTGGACACAAAAGTTGATAGCAGGCCAATGATAGCAAAAACACAGTGTCTTTGTCACCCCTTGTGAACCCACACAAACCTTTTCACTGTGTTTAAACCAGAATTTTTTTTTTTTTTTGCCAAAGAAAATTGTGTGCTATTCGGCCTTTTCTGAGCTTTTATTGGAGAACGTTAAATGGTTTATAGCTATAAAGAACTGTTACGTCATGGTGACACCAAGTTCATGGTACGGTGTTCTCCAGTCCTGTTTTGATTATCCTCAGAAACTTTCAACCCACTCAGGTATGAGCATTTTTTATTTGACATCAAAAGCTTGATTAGCTATGAGATTTAGATTCTGCTTCTTACATCACCTTGAAAGGCTATGAGCAGCTGGGGATTTCTAATCACAACATTTGCTAGTCATCTGCTATTCCCTTCAACCACTCTTCTTTGGCCACTGATACTGCTAAATCTGAAGCTTAAATTTAAGGTATCTCTGAAGAAATATTTATTGTGAGAAGAATGTAGTCATGAGCTTACAGGAACCATTGTCTCTTCCATCTTCACCCCCTGCAAAGTATTAAGAGTATTTAAAAACTAAGCTGAAAGAGGAAAAAAAATCTATAAGTGAGCTTATATCAAAAACAAACAAACAAAAATAACTGATCTAGCCCAGCCGGTGTTGCTCAATGGTTGAGCATCAACTCATGAACCAAGATGTCACCAGTTTGATTCCTGGTCAGGGCACATGCCCAGATTTCCGGCTTGTTCCCCAGTAGGGGGTGTGGGGAGCCAGCCTGATCAATGTTTCTCTCTCATGGATGTTTCTAGCTCTCTATCCCTCTCCCTTCCTCTCCCTCTAAAATCGATAAAAATCTTTAAAAAAAAATAACCGACTTAGACAATTAAGGAAAAAGGAAAAACAGAAGTCACCTAGGCAGACAGAGGGCAACTGTTGCACCCAGAACAGTAGCTACAGGGAAGTTCAGTGGAGGGAGATAGCTTGTGCATTAATTAAGAGAGAAGCATCTTGCCCTAGCTGGTTTGGCTCAGTGGATAGAGCATCGATGGCGAACCTTTTGAGCTCGGCGTGTCAGCATTTTGAAAAACCCTAACTTAACTCTGGTGCCATGTCACATATAGAAATTTTTTGATATTTGAAACCATAGTAAAACAAAGACTTCTATTTTTGATATTTATTTTATATATTTAAATGCCATTTAACAAAGAAAAAACAACCAAAAAAATGAGTTCGCGTGTCACCTCTGACACGCGTGTCATAGGTTCGCCATCACTGGGATAGAGTATTGGCCTGTGGACTGAAGGGTCCCAGGTTCGATTCCGGTCAAGGGCACATGTCTGGGTTGTGGGCTCAATCCCCAGTAGGGGGCGTGCAGGAGGCAGCCAATCAATGATTCTCCCTCATCGTTGATGTTTCTATCTCTCTCTCCCTCTTCTTTCCTCTCTGAAATCAATAAAAATATATTTTAAAAAAGAGAAAGAGAGAGAGAGAAGCATCTTAAAGTATAAGATGAGAAAAGTGTTCTCAGGTGAAATCATAAAAGTTCTCAAATTACCAGGCTGAAAGGCTTGAACTTTATTCTACCCACAATGGTAAAGTAACCAAAAGAGTGTGGAATGTTAGGAGGCCAGTTTGACTGCCCAGATCTAAGGCAGAGTAATAGGCATGGAAAGAAGTTAATTTTGCTAGAAATCATGAAGGCAGAATTAATAGGGTTAGGCAGTGGGTTAAATTAGGGAGTAATGAGGGAGCTGAAAGAACCAAGTAGCTATTAATCTTTTGGAGTGGGAAATGATGTCTTACATCAAATTATTATTTCTCCCCTTTGGCCTTATTGGTCTAAATCTGAAAACCAACCTAATTACTTTGTGTTCTAATTTTTCTATTTATTTTGAGTGATTCATTTTTTAAAATTGGCCATATTCTTTAATGATTTCTGTGCCTATATTTTTCCCAAGGGTACATATTTCCCCATTCTATAAAGGAAATGTTCATTTAATAGGAAAGTGAGATATACCAGCATCAATAAGCACATCCATAGATATATTAGCGATAATATTCATATTCATGCACCCACTACCACCCTGTGTAAGAAATATGCTCTGCAGAGGCATCTTTAAGTTTCCAATGGCATACTTTTAGAGTCCTAGTACCCGTGAAATAAAAGGTAGTCTTGATATTTCTTCATTCTTAAGTATACCACACTGTGTTGACATATACGCCTATCTGCCAGGGTTGTAGAAAAAAAGTTCCAAGAATTAAAGTCATCCTCTTGTAACTGTTGTATTTATAATTGAATTGATCTGCTTAATACTTATAGAGTATATGGGCCTATTAACCTTTCTAGTGGGAAAGGAACCTAGAACTACACCAGGGAAGTGGGCATATTATTGGAAGGCAGTGGAATGCCTGAGACTGCCATGCCTGAGGCTCCCAGTGGCCCCTTTCTTTCTGGCCATGCATATGGAATACGTTCAACAATACATACGATCCAACTATTGACACTCACAGCAACATGGTGACTCTCAAAATAATTGTCCTGAGTGGAACAATCCTGAAAAGAGAGAGTAGACCTATATGATTTGGTACATATACATTCCTAGAAAACACCGA
This sequence comes from Myotis lucifugus, assembly GCF_000147115.1. NCBI lineage: Eukaryota > Metazoa > Chordata > Mammalia > Chiroptera > Vespertilionidae > Myotis > Myotis lucifugus. Next base: position 812,007 of record NW_005871181.1, read on the forward strand.
TGTGTTAAATATATGTGATTCACTGTGTATTTGTAATACCTCATTAAACTGTTTTTTATTTATTAAAAAAAATGGAGGCATTCTTTATGCTATTATGGAGTGATCCAGGGTATATTGTTAAGTTTTTTAAAAAATCAAGGTTGGATATTATGTATGCTACTCTTTACGAAAAGAGATAACAAGAGGCATAAGGGAATATGTACACACAAATATATATTTATACTTTAGAAAAGTTATGGAGGTACAAATTATTAAAAATTGTGGTGGTTATCTATGGGGGAGTATGATCTGGGAAAAATGACTATTTCTCTAACCTTACATACATACTGGTGTAGTTACCAAATTTTAAGAGTAGACATAAAAGCATGTTAACAAGGTAGAGAAGACTGGATACATAAGAGGTAGAAAAAAGTTTTCACCAGAAGTTAAGAGACACTGGAACAATATTTGCAAATTTTTAAAGGACAGAAATTTCATATCAAGTCAAATTTTCCTCAAAAGACATAGATCCTCAGACAGGCAGGAACTCTGTGAATGCTGGGCACGTCTTGATAAACACACTTAAAAATAAATTCCTGCCTTCAAAGATTATTCAAGATAAAGAATTCAGGATTGGAGAAGGCCTAACAGAAATAATTGTTAGCAAGCAATAAAAGAATGTGTTTAATATTCAACCTGAATGAATGTGGGAAATATCATTTCAGAATTGGATGTATATTTGGTCAATTTTGACAATGGAAAAATAATGATATAACTAAATGGACATGAGAGAGGCATTGGGAGTCCGAGGAACAAAGAACTTTCTCTTTTTCATTCATTAGGGATTGATCATTGTGATGTAGGTTAAAATACATAATTAAACATAATGGCCATAGCCATTTAATATTTTTTTAAACTATCTAAAAAGTTGGAGTGATCTTATAGAAGAAACAGCATTGAAAAGTTCTGCAGGGTCTCTGTTTTCATGTTTCTTTTTTCATTAAGTTTGAGAAATAGTAAATTTAGCATTTTCAATAAAAACAGCATGTATGTGCTATTTTCGTAGAATTGCCTACCTACCTAGCTACTTACCTAACTTTATATTTGCAAATGTACAGCTAGGATGTTTACCAAATGTTAACAATGATTGTTTTTGCATGGAGAAATTGGGTAATTGTATTTCTTCTCTATCTATTGCATTTTTTGGTGTTATATCTTTGTATGAATGTGAACCATTAAGATTATGTTGAAAGGTGCAATTAAATGGATCAATTAAGAAAAACTAGATGTGTCAACCAGTAGAGGAATTGGTGGGTATTATGGGCTGAATTGTGTACCCCAAAATTTATAGGTTGAAACCCTAACTCCCAATGTGACTGTATATAGAGATAGAGATCTGAAGGGAGTGATTAAGATTAAATGAGGTCACAAGGATGGGGCCCTAACCCAACAGGATTAGTGTCCTTATAAGAAGGAGAGACACCAGGAATGTGAATGCACAGAAGAAAGGCCATGTGAGGACCTGATAAAAAGCTTTACCAGAAACCAATTTTGCCAACACCTTAATCTTGGTCTTCCTCCTCCAGGACTGTGAGAAAAGTTATGTTGGTTAAGCCACCCAGTTTGTGGTATTTTGTGATGGCAGCCCTAACAGACTAACACAATGAATAAATTCATCTTTATGCTGCCATTAAAAAGAGTAATTCCTATGTGTATATATAAATACATAAACATATCATATATAAAGAAATATGTATTTAGGTACATAATGTCTTTGTTACATCAATAAATGACAAAAGCGAATTTCAGGGAAATGCACACATAGTATGATTCAGTTTCTGCTTCAAAGAAAAAGACAGCAAAACACAATAAATTCTGTATGTGCATGTTTTTATACATTTGTATGAAGAGAGATTTACCAGTTTATTGACATTGTTTTCCTCGAGGGGGGGACTATTAGGGAAAAGAAGCCACCTACCAATTATTTTTATATATTTCTGTATTGCTTGAAATGTTACAATAAGCACACATACTTTTGTGATTTAAAAATAGGATTAATGAAACCTCATATTGTGAAAAATAACACAATATATGTTTAATTTGTGTCTGTGTGGTATATGCATACTGATTTCTATCTATATGTCATGTACCCAACAGCACTTGGTCAAGGATTCCAAAATCTTTCTACCAAGTTGTTCTTTGCTCAAATGCAAATAATATAACAATGTTTCTTGTATTTCTGGCAAAAATTCTCAATGTACATAGTCACTCCTTTTTTTTCAAACCTTGAGTTTTTTTTCCATGTTAGTTCTCTGTGCATATGATATGTGTGTACACACACGTGTGTTAAGTAGGCAAATTAGATGATCTACAAGATTTATTTTTGTTGTATCTTAATTCAGAGTTGGCTATAAAGCAAGAACAGCAAACTCTCAAAAGAATTCCTTTATTAGAGAATCGCCAGGGCCTCTGATATGTGTTATAGTCTACATGCTGCCTAATTGTGGATAGTAATTCATATTAGACAGCTATAAAGGTAATTTAAACGGAGACATCCGATTGGTAAAGATATTTTTCTCAGTGCAAAAATTCCCAGTCTAGAAAAATGGGAGACTTCCCTAACACCGTTTTGGTGAAACATGTTAGGAAAAGCTCAGGACTGAATGGATGCCTGTGGAAGGCGAGATGGAATTTATCAAGTAAAACAGAAGCAGGGGTCACGAGGGCCAAGAATGAAAAACAAATGCAAATCTACGAGCTGTTATTTTAAAACCAAAGAAAAGTAGGTTACACAAGCCACTTCCATTTTTAAATGCTACCCCCTCTCTGGTGGTGGTAGTGTGTGTGTGTGGTGGTGGTGGTGCGGGGGGGGGGGGGGGGAACCTTTGCCCACTTGTCTTTTTTTTTTTTTTTGCGAAGGATGCTGTTTTTCCACGGAGGCAAAGAGTAATATTTGAGGAAGAGGTTTTCCAGATGCAATTACAGCAAGACACTAAAGCTCAGGTTTGCACGTGGGTAAACACGTGCTTTCTCACCGAGAGAGAAGTTTGGCTTGGCAGGCCCTGCTACAAGCATGACTCTGGGCCTACAGAAAGCCAAGAGATCTCCAAAAATAACACCAAAATGAGGGCCTTGAAACGCCTCATGTTGGTCATGCTGCGAATGGCAGTACTCGGGTGCTCAGCACCCTCAAGGCTCCTGAACCTTCAACATTCTCCTTGGCATTAAGACTGCATTTGGGCCCGGAAGGTGTTGCTCAGTGGTTAGAGCATCGGCCTAAGATCCAGGAGGTCACAATTCAATTCCCTGTCAAGGCACATGCCGGGGTTTTGGGCTTGATCTCCAGTGCAGAAAGCAGCCGATTGATGATTCTCTCTCATCATTGATGTTTTTATCTCTCCCTCTCCCTTCCTCTCTCTCTAGAATCAATAAAAACATTTTTTTAAAGGACTTTATTTGGCATCACAGTCTTAAGAGGAGGCTGCACACTGGACTTGGGTTTGGGGACTTAGTTGTTCAATTTAAATACTTCTGAAAGCTCTAAAAAAACATAGGAGAGTATCTTTGAAACCTTAACTAGACAAAGATTTTTTTAAAATATATTTTATTGATTTTTTACAGAGAGGAAGGGAGAGGGATAGAGAGTTAGAAACATCGATGAGAGAGAAACATCGATCAGCTGCCTCCTGCACACTCCCTACTGGGGATGTGCCCGCAACCAAGGTACATGCCCTTGACTGGAATCGAACCTGGGACCTTTCAGTCCGCAGGCTGATGCTCTATCCATTTAGCCAAACCGGTTAGGGCTAGACAAAGATTTTTATAGGACAAATAATGAATAAATTGAACTTCATCAAAATCTGAATAATTTCCTGCTTATTAAAAATACCTTTCTGCCCTAGCCGGTGTGGCTCCGTTGGGTGGAGACTCTTCCCATACATGGAAAATCATGGGTTCGATTTTCAGGCAGGACCGGATGTGGTTGTGGGTTTGATTCCTGTGCCGGTTGTGTGTGGGAGGCAACAGATCAGTGTTTTCTCTCTCACATCAATGTTTCTCTCTATCTCTCTCCCTTCCTTTCTCTATGATGAATTATTAAAAACTAGAGGCCCGATGCACGAAATTCGTGCAAGGGGCTCGGCCCTCGCAGCCGCCGCCTCGGCCCTCGTAGCCCCAGCTTCATCCGGAAGGTCGTCCAGAAGGACGTCCGGAAGGTTGTTAGGCTGTCTGGTCTAATTAGCATATTACGCTTTTATTATTATAGACGCCTTTAAGAGGATACAAGTGCTGGTTCCACAGTGAAAAAAAAATCCTTTTCACGTGAGAAGTGGCCTGTGCCATCTTACCCAGAGTGCGGGTTCAATTTCCAGCGGAAAGGTTATTTTGAAATATTGACAACAACTGGAGGACCCTGTGTCTACCTCTGTGAATACCTGGGGGCCCTGGGACACAAAAGTGAAAACCACCGGTTTGACCACAAAGAAACATCTGCATGGTGAGGGGAGAGAGAGGCCGCCTACGGACTCTTTGGGGACATGAGCTGCTTTTTGGATCAGGCAAGTCCCAGCACCCAGCACAGTTCCTTTTGCAAAGAGGCGCTTAATCCCCGCCTGTTGAACTTCGCAGAGAGGAGCCAGGGCTTGAGATAAGGCCTTTTAACCAAAAATTCTTTCCTCTTTGCATTAGACCAGCGGAAATAGCATTGCTCTGCTCGCCACGCAAGTGTGTCGTAAGCATCTCATAGGAAGGCCCTTTGTAAGCGGCAGAGGACAACTATGTAACTGTCAGGGGGGATGGTGATGACGGGGGGGGGGGGCTGACGACAAATGTGATGACAGTGAGCACAGCGTCGATGACATTGTCATGAAGATTGTTGGGACTGACTGTGAGCCCAGGTGCGCTCGCTGCCCGGTTTGGTATATGTAATGGGAAGAAGTGCGCATGTGGGTGTGGGGGTCAGAGGGAAGGAGGCAGTGAAATAAAGCTGAGAAAAGTAGAATAGAGCCACCCGGACCCGTGCTGACATTACTGTTGACGCCACAATCGGGTCTCTGCCAAAATGATCCCAAACAGGATGCTATGCCAGGTCACCCAGCCTCGTAAGGACTCCCACAGAGGCACTTACCTGGTGGCTCTCCTTCGTGAATGAAGAGAAAACTACAGTTTCCAGAACTGCCAATCAACGACATGTCGGTTATTTTCCGATTTGTTTCTCCCCGTCATTTTCAACTTTCTATATTTGCACGTTTTTCTTTGGAAGAAGAGGACACCACTTCTGGCGGGGGCAGGGGGGGGAGAGAATCTACTGTTGGATGAGTTGCCTTTAATCCACTTGGTGGCAGTGAGAAATATCAGCTGACAATGTTCATTCTCTTAGCACCAGTTTGGCATGAGCAGGGTTATATGCTAAGCTCTGAGCTCTAGCAATTCTCTAGACTTGCCAAGTTATACTTTGAAAGCAGTGTAACTCATTACATTCTACATTTCTAAGCACATAGAAATCATGTTTTATCTCCAGGATATTTGCAAAATATATGTGAAAAAGACCACGCGGTATGCCCACTTCTGCGAAACTTAAAAGGCCCTCAAGAAATCATTCATTCATTCTAGACTTTCTTCTTTCCACAAAGCTAGGGGCATTTTCCCAAGGACAGTTTGTTATGGATGATGCTGAACAGATTTTACCGATGAGGCATCTCTAAAAGTGTATAATGCTAGGGGACCCTCCTGCTCTGGGGGCTTGAGATTCTGAGAGCAATAGCTCCTCAAAAACCAAAGCTCGTCAGCATCATGGGTAGAACCTCAGCTTACCTATCACTGGTTCCATTGACAACAAAGGGATTACTTACATGGCATTTGTGAAAAGGCATGAAGCTTTCAAGAAATGATGCAAGTTGCTCCCAGCCAACATGGCTCAGTGGTTGAGCATCGACCTATGAACCAGGAGGTCACGGTTCGATTCCCAGTCAGGGCACATGCCCGGGGTTGCGGGCTCGATTCTCAGTGGGGGGCATGCAGGAGGCAGCCGATTAATGATTCTCTATCATTGTTGATGTTTCTATCTCTTCCTCCATCTCCCTACCTCTCTGAAATCAATAAAAATATATTTTTAAAAAAGAAGAGATAATGCAGGTTGTAAGAATCTAAGATAAGAATCTAAGATCATAACATGCCACACATGGACGCATGTGCACACACACAAATCCTATATAATAAAAGGGTAATATGCAAATTGACCGAATGGCATAACAACCAGTCACTATGATGCACACTGACCACCAGGAGGCAGATGCTCGACACAGGAGCTGCCCCCTGGTGATCAGTGCACTCCCACAGGAGTAGTGTTGCTCAGCCACAAAGCTGGATTGAGGGACCACCCCCTGACACACACACACACACACACACACACACACACCAAGTGCACGAATGTCGTGCACCGGGCCTCTAGTGGCAATATAAAGGACTTTATCTTGTGTGTTTTTTAAGTCCTGCATAAGAGTTAATTATTATTCATAGAAATATCTACAAGCAGGTACAGAATTTCTCCATCCTCTACAGTCAGGCATGAACTGGGTTGTTTTGATTCCTCGATTTTCAGACTTCGGTTTCAAATCACTACCCACATGGCCACGTCTCTGCATAAAACCCTGGCACATAAAGCCGGGGTTGTTTGGGAAATGCCTAGCATGAATCGTGTCGAGCCCACTGTCTTTATGCCTTTAGCTTTTTAATTGACTTTGCATGCATCAGCCCTGCCTTCCAGTAAGGCGACGCGGTTCCCAGGGATTGTCAAAAGACGCCTGTCTGGAGAGCTGATCTAATCCAGTTGGTGCCATTGAAAAACCTTAAATGGCAGCTTTCATCTTATTTGTGAAAACTCTCTTGGTTCAGGTTACATTTTAATCCCAGTTGCTATATCAGCTTTATGGCAGCAGGGATGGGGGTAGACTTGGGCAAGGGGGGGGGGGGCGCTCGAGGAGGCTCCAGGGGGCTCGAGGCTGTTTTTGGCTAAGCTTTCGTTTTCCTCTTCTTTTATGTAAATTATTAACTCAAGCAAAATCCTATAATGGGGGCAGTCTCTGAGGCTGGAGGGCAGGCCAGTTTGGGGCTCAGACTCCACTCTAGTTGTTCCTGAGAGCTCGCTGGGACAGACACGTATATTTAAAGCTCACCCTTCTGGCTTTGATGATGGCAGAAGATTGCAGCCTGTGATAAAGAAACAAGCTCATGTGTGCGCGTCGTTTTCCATCATTGCTAGGGAAGATTCGATCCCCCGGACACGTGCGCGGGTCTCTATGACCCAAAGCGAAATGATAACCATAGTGGTGACACTTTAGCCCGAAGTGACTTTCCAAAATAAACAACATAGCTTTGTCCCAGTTTTCTTTTTTTCTTCCTTTTCTTTTCTATTCTTTTTTTTTGTATCCAAACCCACACTGGGCTTGTCCCATATACACCCTGTGTGTGTATTTGTCTGCGTGCACGTTTAAGAGAGTGATACCGTCCCCTTGAGTTGGGATCCTGTTTATTCCTCACGTAGCATTCGGTCAGCCCACTTTTGCCTCTAAATGTGGGTAAAGAGATAGATGAGGGGACATGCCTGATACTAGAGAGCATGTGCCATGCTCTATAAATAGTATCTCATTTAACACCCGCGATAACACAGAGAGGCGGCGGCCACCAGTCTCACCGTGCCGATGGGTAAACCCGAAGCCCAGATGGTCCAGGTGATTCTGTCCTGATCGTACATCTCACTGATGACCTGGCGGGGATTTGGCGAGAGGTTGCCTCCTCCCTCAGATCCCCGTGGCTTCAGGGTCAGGCGTGTCGTAGGTCCATAGAGAAGAGCCCAGCTCTTTGTTGTCTGCTTCCCGATCTCTCTACACAGGTCTGTGTCCCCTCTGTGCCTGGCACACGCAGGACACTCACTGGGGACTCTCAAGGTCAGGTGCAAAAGTCTGTTGCTCTCATGTCTCAGTGAGATTCTGCTCTTGGCAAAGGCAGCCGTTGGTAACCTGCAGTGTGGTCTCCATCCAGGTCGTCCGGGAGCCCCTATGATCTTCATTTCTCAGCCACGCCCACTGGGTGCCCTTAGACATGCACTCTCTGTGCATTGATCACCGCCCTTCTCCAGGGCCTCTATTATAAAACTCTGGATAACAAGATGGTCAGGGGCAGAGGCTGAGGAATCATGTGCCACCCTAGAAATGGATTGTAGTCCATTCACCAGAGCTTTACCCCCGTCAGAAGCTGCCCTCGGGACAGCGTGAGAACAGGCGGATGCCTGATGTTGTAGGGAGGGGACGATACATTGAGAGGATGCATGACCCTGGCATTGAGACACAAGAAAAACAGCGTCCAGATCTCTGCCCTCTGTCCATGGATGAGTGACATAATCTCCCAGAGCCCAGGCTCCTTATCTATGAAGCGTAGATAACAGCATCTTTCATCGTTGGGGGGTGACGTGAGAATGAAGGAAACCACAGAGCTCGCCCTTGTAGGTGTCCCGAAAATGGCAGCTCCGATCAGTCTCAGGATTCAGACCCCCTGGGAGAGGTCGGTGAGCTCTGTCTGGGCTGGACGGGATCCGGGGTGCCTTGGTCTCTTTGGGCTGTTCTAACAGAAACCCCATGGACGGGAAAGTAGCAGCCATGTATTTCTCACTAGAAGTTCAGGATGAGGGTTGAGTTCCAAAGGCTGCCCTCGGGGTTGCAGCACTGGTTACCACACCCTGCTCCCCTGGAATTCCATCTTCCCCCAATGAGGTCCCCCCATTAATTATCAGGGGAGTGGCTCGCCAGGCCATTGGGGAGGCTCTGTGGTCCTCTCCGTGGCCCGGATCCAGGTTTTTTCCTTTGTTTGGATGAAGTAGGTTTAAACTCTGCTTCCTGAATCCCTGCCCGCACCCAAGGAAATCCTGGAAGGGCTTTCTCTTCTTCAGTGACAACCTTTAAAATACTCAACACCAGTGCTGGCTACTGGCTGAGCAGGGGAGGCCCTGGGGTGGCCTGGGAAGGCACCTACATGGCCCATCATAGAAGCTATTCATCCGCTCTGACCAGAGCAGTTCAATGTTTTAATAAGCCTGGTGGCTATTCTGGTGTGTAGCAGCTGAATACCATTTCTACCTCCCTCCCCACCTTAGAAATGAAGTTAGAAATCCATTGTCACCCAGCCAGTGTGGTTCAGTGGTTGAGCATCGGCCTGTGAACCAGGAGGTCACGGCTTGATTCCTATTCAGGGCACCTGCCCAGATTGCTGGATCACTTCCCAGTAGGGGGCGTGCAGGAGGCTGCCAATCAATGATTCTCATCATTGATGTTTCTCTCTCTCTCCCCCTCTCCCTTCCTTTCTGAAATCAATATAAAAATATTTTTTAAAAATAATGAAATCCATTCTCTTAGAAATGTCTCTGCAGCTGGGCACTTTGCAAGTGTGGGAATGGCAAGCGCTGTTAAAGTTGTTTTGACCACAGTCACGCCTGGGCTGGGCCTGTGTGTGAAGAATTTCATAGTTTTCCTCAAACTGCTAGTCCATGGGTGGAGCTTGCGTAATCACCCAGAAATGGGGGGCTGGGGTCTCCCACTCTGTTCAAACTCTCATTTGCAGATCTCGAGTACCCTTGTCCCTTCCAACACCAGTAGCTATAGCTCATTCCAGGCAGAACGAAGCAACAAAAGCCAATCCTTCTTTTCTAAAAGAAAAAAAATCCGCCCTCCGTATAGCTTTCTGAGCAAATGCTTGCCGTGCAGGCCTCCGAAAAGAGTTTCCTGCTCAGCCTTCTGGGCTGCAGAAATGCGCTGGGGTTTGTCAGCCTCACTTCTTGTCACAGCCCCCACCTACACAGAAAGACAAATGGAAGATGGCAGCCTGGCCCCGCAGCCAAAGCCTGCGCGCAGTGAACCGGGACACAGAGCCCTTCTGGGAGAAATGGAGTATTTGCTAATAGACGACAGAAATCAGCCAGGTTGTGGAACCACCCAAAACAAAGAAAAACCACCAGGCGTGAGAGTGAAGACGGGGGCGCGTGATGCCGTCAGTCTGATAGGACTAGGGCCCCCTCCCTCAATTAGTGCGCCTCTTTCTAAGCTTGGGTTAAGAGGAGTTGCTGGAGGGAAGCTATTTGTTTAACCCCCACGGAGACCTCCCACCCCCACAGCCTCTGACTGCATTAGGCCTGGAGAAGTTAAAATGATTATCAAGTGTTCCATCAAGACCAGGATGCTTATCACTCTGGTTTGGCTACTTGCCTGCATTTAGCTCCCAGTTAATCTCGGTGCTGCTGAGTCTCTCTCCTGGGGGGCAGGGCGGGGGGAGGGAACCCATGGAGGAGGGGTGCTTGCTCACTACTGTGCAGAAAGGTGAGCAGGCAAAGGGAGTATTGGGGTCACCCCCGGTTTTCCACAGGCATCCAGGAAAGTAACTAGAACCAGTATCTTCAAATTTAAGAGCCGAGGGGGAGGGGAGGGCGCACAAATTCTTCAAAAGGCCCAAGTCCACGGAAGTAATAATGTAGAAAGAAATCTGTTGTCATCCACCCATTGGACAAAAAGAGCAGTTACGCAAGAGATGAGGAGTCTCTAATGCAGCGGTTCTCAACCTGAGGGTTGCGACCCCTTTGGCGGTCGAACGACCCTTTCACAGGGGTCGCCTAAGACCATCCTGCATATCAGATAGTGACATGACGATTCATAACAGTAGCAACATTACAGTTATGAAGTAGCAATGACAATAATTTTATGGTTGGGGGTCACCACAACATGAGGAACTGTATTTAAAGGGCCAGAAGGTTGAGAACCACTGCTCTAATGGATGCTCTACCTATAGCTTGCTTTTGACTCTCGTATCACTGGGATGAAAAGATGCCGGCCAATCTCATACCACTGGTTCAAGTTGGAGCAATTTTGTGTGATGTTTATGTGACTGAATAAGCCATGAACCTCTGTGTCTCAGTATCATCACAAGGAAATTAAAAATACCTTTCTAATAGCCTTATAGGCTTTTTTTTTAAGACTGGAAGAGCCCTGGCTGGTGTGGCTCAGTTGGTTGGGCATCGTCCCATTCACCGAAAAGTTGCCAGTTTGATTCCCAGTCAGGCACATGCCTGGGTTGCAGGCTCAATCGCTGATCTCTAGGGGTAGGGAGAGTGTATTTCAATTGAATGGCAAGACTGCATTTATCTGATATCAAGGAAGATTCTACTAGAATACATTTCCAGTGCTTTCTCTGTGTCATCCAAGGGTTTGGGGAGATAAGAACTTCCTCTGAAAAAAAGAAAAAATACAGAAAGGTTCTCATAATACAGGGCTTGAGAGGAAATGTGTTTTCTTTCTGGGAAAATAAACTATAGCTGGCATGTAAAGGAAGGTGACCACAGCCAGGCAGACTAAACGAACAGTTAGCCCTACACGTGCAGCGAATAGGTGACTTACGTACCGATTCCATCCAGTGGGATATATAAAGCTGAGACAGGGAACCAACCCAGGAAACTCACATGGCAATCACATGGTTTTGATTAGGACTTTTTGATGATGTGGCCAGTGGAGACTATGACTCATCTCTTATGAGGTGCAGAAATGGGTGAACCAAGAAGAGAAGAGAAGGTCAACAAGTTTCTATAGGCTGTCGGAAAAGTAGCAAAACAATGGAAACACCGTGGAGCTCTTGGGTGGAGGATGAGAGGAGCCAGGTTAGGAAAGCAGCGTTGACGGGTTGTGGACTGTGAGTTCCTCCTTTCCCTGTAAAAACTAGACAGGACAAAAGGACAAAACTCCAATAGAGGAGAAATGATGGCACTGGTGGCATCTGGCCCGAACATGGCCTTTCCTAAGCACTTAACATGTTAACATGAAGGTGTAAGCCCTTCACGGTAGGTATGTCCGAGGTTCACCTGAATTCACTGTGGGCATATATCTTGATGCAGCTTAAACATATGCTCTAGGTTTTTAGACCTTGTCTACCCACAAGAAACAGATGCTCTTTGGAATTACAGACATGGAGATTTATTTTGTTCAAGTCAACAAGGTGAAATAAAAGACTATAACATTTGGGATGAAGTCTTTAAAATTTTCCATCACACCATCTGCATTCCCACTCAGTCCCCAGATTACTTGGGAAAGCAGTGAGACTCCACTTTCGGGCCAAAGTTACTCAAAATCAATTACTTAAACACTTCCCCACTGGGATTATCTGAACTTGCAAGACCACGTGTGTCTTTTATACTTACCATTCCTTTTCTTCTTTTTATTGGAAAACATCTGAAATAACTCAGATCTTTCAGAAAAGTAGAGAATAATATGTTGACCAGAGTTGTAATGATATGCAGTTTTATTAATTTTTTTTGTCACATTGGTAATCAGGTCATTTAGCATAAAAATTACTCAGGGTATCTGATTGGTCCCAGACGCTGAATAGACATGTTAATTTTATATTTTAAAAAGGTATAGGATGTATATAGGTTTGAGTTCAGTAATACCTCTGCCTTTTCTCTGAGTCCCTTTTTTCTAGACCAGTTAACTGAGTTCCTTCTGTTGTCTAAAAAGAAATAAAGGAAAACTTCTGTGGCGATTTCTATAATGTGGTTTCTTTGAATTAGATACTCAGTATTGCATCTTTGTCTTCTGGATCCTCCCTACCTCAAGCACTATCTTCTTTTACTTAAAATGAGTCACTCATCTCCCACACCCTCCTCCCCACATAATGAGATAGTCATTACTAGGACAGCTAAGAGCTGGAATAGGTCCCCTCCCTTCCTGACGCCCACTAAAGAATAGGCTCTCGCCTCTCTGGGCTTCCTTTGCTGTCTCCCTGGGACAGGCACTCCATCGTCCCCCCTCCCCTTCTGATTGTAGCCCACAGATTCCCGTTGTTAGCGAACCCACTAATTCCTCAAGTGTGTCTCCCTTCCACTCCCTGGCTCCATTTTTCTTCTTATCTCTGCCATTTCTGAGCGCACTTTGAATTCTTTGTTGGCGAGAAATACACAAGATAGATCTTTAAAAACAAGGAAGGGAAGCGTCCCTCTTAGAAATGTCCCCTACTGTTTGGGAATGGTTGCTTGTTTTCTGTTATGTCCAGGCATTTGACAAGGGAATGAAGCAAGATACCTGACAGGTCTATGAATTAAGGGAAGAAAAGGAATTGGCTCAAACATTTAGTAGCTTGTCCAGATTCTCATAAGTGGAGCCAGGAACTGACTCCCAGTCCAGCCGCCTCCAAGCTTTCTGCTGTGTGATATTAGCTCCCAAGTAGCTGGAGTTCTGTTGTCTTTCAACCTCGATGAAAGGGTTGACTATATGGATAGTGTCTCCCCTCATGAGAACCAGTGGCCGGTTCTCTCTTCCATACCCACAGACAGTGCCACAGGCCATTGTCTTAGAGTTGAGGTTGCTGCTCAAGGTCAGACTGCAGGGATGATCAAAATACCCCCTCTTTGGGAAATTTCAGGGGAATTATCTATGTAGTTCCTCATTGCTTTCTTTTGATAGCAATACATCTGATATGGTCATATGCGGTCAAGTCCAATGGCTTGAGGAATATTTTGTGGATTAAAAGAAATGTTAAGATAAATTCATGTTAAGATAGCTTGATTCAGAACACATCTTGGACCCATTGAGAGAAACGTTCCAAAAAGTTCATTGTTAACCAAATTCATGCTTGTGAACAGTTTGATTAAACATTCCGGAAGTCATGGCTTCAGTGATGACTTAGAAGAAAAACATCCTCTCTGACTTGGCATTGGTGCCAGGATTGTTGACCAGTACCCAACGGAGAAAAGGAATCTGCTAATTTTTTTTTATTATTGATTTGAGAGAGAGAGAGAGAGAGAGAGAGAAGGAGGAGGAGGAGAAGGAGGTAGAGGAGGGAGACATCGATTTGTTGTTCCTCTTTTTTTTTTTTTTAAATTGATTTCAGAGGAAGGGAGAGAGAGAGATAGAAACATCAATGATAATAGAGAATCATTGATTGGCTGCCTCCTGCACACCCCCTACTAGGGATTAAGCCTGCAACCTGGGCATGTGCCCTGACTAGGAATCGAACAGTGACCTCCTGGTTCATAGGTCAACACTCAACCACTGAGCTACACTGGCTGGGCAGTATTCCACTTATTTATGCATTCATTGATTGCTTCTTATATGTGCCCTGACCGGTATCAAACCCACAACCTTGGTGTATTGGGACAACACTCTAATCAGCTGAGCTACCTGGTCAAGGCCAGGAATCTGTTCTCTCCACGTCGTTGAGGTCTCCACTTCAGGCCACATTTGGAATAGGAAAGCATAACATAAAAGCAGGATGTCGTCTTAAGAGAATTTCTATTACATAGTATTGTGAACTTTGTGCAAAGTTCCATTTGGAGTATTTCTGTTTAGGTGAAAGGTCGGGGTCATGTCTCTTTTCCCCCAAACTAGTTCATTCATTCATCTCTGCCTCTGCAGCTGAGAGAATTTTATTGCTGTTTCTTTAGGATAGTGAAGGAGTCTTGGAATTTAACGTGTCCCCACTGCTGAAGAAGTTAAAGGCCCACCGTGTACTCCCAAATCAAAATCATATGTTCAGGGAGGGTCGAGACTTCCTGTGGAAAGTACAAACTTTAAAGGTTTCCATTTTCACTGCTCATCTGAAATAATGTAGAATTTATTATTTCATACGACACGCAAGTAGGAGAGCCTCCATTAGCTGGTTATTCCTATAACTTCAGTGAGTGTCGGCCTGAGGTTGGAAGGGCAGGTAGCTGAGGCCCAGATGTGCGTGGAAACAGATGTACTCGGCTCTCCTGTGGAACCAGAGAAATTGCAGCGATGGGGTGTGGGGTCTGTTTCTGCACTCCAGTTCCCTTGAATCATTGTAAAGGCTGTTAGTCAATGGCTGCTATCCTCTGAAGAGTCTTTGCCCCTTTAAATGTATGGATGCTGCTTTTCTGCTCTTTTGGACCATGCCTCCTTGTGACACAAGTAAACGAAGATTGTACTCTAGGATCATATAAAATCGATTTTCATAATGCTGTTTGTTAGTACTTTTCCTTTTAAACTTTTTTTCCTTCTTTGTGTGCATGGGGTGGAGTGGGGAATAAAGCCATAATTATCTCTACCCCAAAGAATGTCAAATATATTACATAGTGCTTGTCAACAGCATACAACAGAACTCAACAGCTAAGTTGCTTCTCCCCCCCTTATTGCACAACAAAAAAATACATCCACAGAGCAAAATGAAGTGGCTGATAAGAGCGATATTTCTGTCCATGTCTGACAAAGACCTGCACCGGTGACCGACCTCCACCTGATCCTTTAGGTCCGTGATCGGCAAACTGCGGCTCGCGAGCCACATGCGGCTCTTTGGCCCCTTGAGTGTGGCTCTTCCTAAGCCTTAGGAGTACCCTAATTAAGTTAATAACAATGTACCTACCTATATAGTTTAAGTTTTAAAAATTTGGCTCTCAAAAGAAATTTCAATCGTTGTACTGTTGATATTTGGCTCTGTTGACTAATGAGTTTGCCGACCACTGCCTTAGGTGATATCTTAATCTCTCCTATCTCTTAGCCTTGAAAACAATGCAGTTTTCAGAGATATTAGGAAAATAAAATATAAATTTGGGATAAAACCTTTGTCCTCTCAATAACCTCTTCAGAAGGAAATAGATAGAGATATCTAGAAGGGTGGTAGTGGATAAATAGTGATTAAGAAGAGATTGAGCTAGAATGCTACAATACCATTCTCAAGAACTCTTACAGAAGCACAAGCGATCCGCCCATAGGAGACGCTAACTGAACTGCCATTTACTGTACATTTATTCTGTTTTTATATAATTACTTCTAAACATCACATTAAATTGCATTAAAGATAATGTGGCCTAAAAGAACTAAACAACACCACATCCATCATCCTAACATATTGGTTATTTATTTTTCTCCTTGCTAAACTTGCATAGTTTAGGTCTACAATTTTACAATGTCACTCATCACGAAGTACACTTACTCTTAGTTGAAATTTACACCAAACTTATAAGAATTTTTACGTTTTTCTTTAGTCGTTTAATGATCATTAAAAGTAGTTCCAGTGAGTTGATGTAACATAATTTCCCTGACTATTTATTGTTGAACATTTATCAGCTGCATGACCTTAGGCATGTTGCATTAACCTCATGTGCTCTGGCTACCTCCTTTGTGAAATGGTATAATAATAGTTATGTCATGGGGTTATTGTGGAAGATGAAATAGCTAATGTGTATAAAGCATTTAAAGCAGCATCTGCCTGTTAAGACGAACTCAAAATTGTTCTTATTGGGAATGTATGACGTTCTTTAGTGAACAACTTTATTCAAAAAACTTTCTCTCTCTCTCTCTCTCTCTCTCTCTCTCTCTCTCTCTCTCTCTCTCTCTCTCTCTCCCTCCCTCCCTCCCTCCCTCCCTCCCTCCCTTAAAGCAGGTTCCCAAGTCTGAGATCCCAGGTCAAGTGAATTTCTTTTTCCCCATGGAACTCAACGTTCTTTATGTAGATTGGATCATATGTTATAAAATTTGTCAGAAAGCATCTATAAAACATCCTCTTTTCCATGGTGTTGTGTAGAATATTGTGCCAAACAAGTTAAACAGACTTAGCCTTTAATTATTCCATTCTAAACAACACAACAGGAGAACGATGTGAGCATACTGCTGGTTCAAGTGTAGACGGAAATAAGCTAAGTTAGTAGAACATAGGGCCGTGTATGATGTGTCCGTGGAGTGTTGTTAGCTGCAAGTTTTTAAAATTGTGAGTAAAAGACCATGTTATGTAAAAACCATGTGTTATAAGCAACCGACTCTGAACAGTGAGCATCTGAATAAACGCTGATGGTTAATAAGGGACAAGGAGGAGAAGAAATCAGCTCTTGGCTGAGGAGTCAGCAGGGAAAGATCAGGATTGGCCCTGGATGGTTCCCAGTCAGCCATGCAGATGTGAGAAAGACAACCAATGTGTAAAAGATGTGATATGGGTCAGGAACAACCATCTGTCCAGGCAGGTGCTTGGAGACAAAGAAACAAGGAAAGGAGCAAGGAGGTGTAACAGCAACATAAAATCATGGCTCTAAAATGTGATGTTTCTGAGGGTCAATGAACGGGTTTCCTATCAAACTCGTGGTCCCCTCACACACCCAGAACTTCTCTCCCTTTGTGTTTAGTTCTGTTCCCCTTATCTGAGATCCGCTTTCCCTCATACATGTCCTCCCAGCTGAAATCCTTCCTATCTCTAAAAACCCGCCTCCTACATGAAGCCTTCCCTGATTGTCCCAGGACTAACGACATGAATTTGCCAATTACTTGTGCAGATGTTCAAATGAGAGAGGAGGTGAGATATATAATCCCCAGGAGATAAAGGAATAGAGAGTGGAGGAGAGGGCCTTGGGAAAGGCTGGCAGGTTTGTTATGGGGCAAAGAAAGAAAGGAGGGAACCAGGATGGTGCCATGTCTGGAAATCTAATGGGGACGAGTCTTTCCAAGGAAGGTATTTGTGCATGGAGTCTAACTCGGTCTAGATCCCTATTCATTGTTCTCTAAGTGGAGGATTTTTTTTTTAGCCCCTAAGGATATTCAAGTGTCCTCATAAAGTCGAAGACCACATCACTGCAGTTGCCAATCACAACCCCTTCATATACTACAAGCATAAACGTCTCTTCCATATTTCTCCATTCTTTCCCCCTCTTTTAGTATCAAGGCAAACAAAGCACTGGTTCTGTTCTTTTAAAGTTGAGAAAATGAAAAACTTTCCAGAGGATTGTACAGGGTCAGTGACAAGGATACTTTTCGTGCCCTCAAAAAATTCCATTGTGGGCATTCCATAAAAAAATGGGCTTTTGTGCCTTTCATAGATTACAGTTCTTTATACAATGGACTTGTCTAAGGTTCTTCCTGTTTTCCAATCAGTTAAATTTAGAACAATTGTTTCCATCTCTTCTGAGATATGATGTCTAGGAAAGTGAATGCCTCGATGTGGTACCAGGGCCCAGCGAGTCTGTGAAACCCAGAGGCGGCTGGAGTATCACCCAGCTCACTCTGTAGGGTTCCCATGGGCACACAAAGAGCTTTTTCCTTCATGGTCACTCCTTCTATTACAGCAAATCCTGTAATATAAGCTCCAACATTCCTGCCTCCTTAACAGAAAAGATCTCCATGTAGAACATAAAACCCCTCATTTTTAGAGACCCCCCTCTTGTGTTCTTATTTTATAGATCTTTGTGAATTAAACAATTTATGATGATCGTCATAAAAAATGGGAAATACATTGAAACAAAAAGAGAAAAAACTCCCATTCACTTATCATCCACACATAACCACTGTTAACATTCTGGTATATGTCCTTCTAGATTTAATAGAATATTTATAAATCGATTATGCACTTCTATTTTTATTTAAATACATATTACACAATTTTATGTTTCTTTTTTTAATTGATGCATACTGTTATATGGCTTAGAAGCTTGCTTTTATCTTCCCATATAGTAATCTTCTACATTAACTTATGGTGACATGGTTTTCAATTCTGTAGATGAGCCATAATGTATGTACCAGGTTAAGTAATTAAACAAGGAGGCCAGCAGACTGAGGCAGCTCTAAAGCCCCAGCAACCTACATAAGCAAACCCAAATCTAAGCCTGTAAATGCCTAAAGGTTCTGAAATCAAAACGATCAAGACAACCAGTCCAAAAAGCCACACAGACTTTAAGCTTAAGCTATAGACAACAAAGAATTTCCTTTCTTTGCTTCCATGTCTTCTCTATGTAAGTCTTTCCCCTGGCTCCTGTGGGCTGAGGGTTCCTAGCCACTTCCAGTTTAGTGCTACCCCCATGTAATCAATTTTTTGCTCAAGTAAACTCTTAAAATTTGTATTTTGCCTCCATGTATCATCTTATAATCCCATTAGCTATTGATGGAGATCTAGACCCGAGTAAGTCTAATAAAGAATGCCACTTTGGCTGAACCGGTTTGGCTCAGTGGATAGAGCGTCGGCCTGCGGACTCACGGGTCCCGGGTTCGATTCCGGTCAGGGGCATGTACCTTGGTTGCGGGCACATCCCCACTGGGGGGCGTGCAGGAGGCAGCTGATCGATCTCTCTCATCGATGTTTCTGACTCTCTATCCCTCTCCCTTCTTCTCTGTAAAAAAATCAATAAAATATATTTTTAAAAAAAAAGAATGCCACTTTGAATGACTAGCATCCTTAGCCCAGGCTCTGGGCCCATCTGTGAGACTTACTCAATGTGCCACCTCAAAAAACTTCCTTAACCTCTTTGATCTCATCTGTAGAATGGGGGTAATCACAATACTTTCTTCATTGAAGAAACTGAAGATGAAGTTCATTTTGAGGACATTTGCCATTATCTTATCACTCACAGATGTTGAAGAAAGGAAACCTCCCACAGGCCCACCAGGTCAGTGGCATCTGTCCATCAAGGCTGGTCCAGCCCATCAGAGGCTACCAGAGGTGGGCAAACTTTTTGACTCGAGGGCCACAATGGGTTCTTAAACTGGACCGGAGGGCCGGAACAAAAGCATGGATGGAGTGTTTGTGTGAACTAATATAAATTCAAAGTAAACATCATTACATAAAAGGGTACGGCCTTTTTTTTTTTTTTTAGTTTTATTCATTTCAAACGGGCCGGATCCGGCCCGCGGGCCGTAGTTTGCCCACGGCTGGGCTAGACCCTAGTGCTGGCCCATCTGAAGTGTTAGAATCCTATAACCTTGAGGGGTTATTTGCTCACTTCTCTTCTTCCAGGAATAATGACTTTCCAGTTACCCCAGAGGATTGTATATCTAACATTTTCTCAGTATCGTTCCAGTTTTAGTATTTGTGTTACCACCTCAAGGGGTTACCTTCCCGGTGATTACCATGGCCTTCCTTGAAAACACCTTCCAGGGTTTTGCAAACCATCCCAAAGTCTATCCGAAGACCGTCCCGCCTTACTGTCATCCCGTGGCCATATTTCTGGTTCACAGTGCAATTAGGAGAATGCCGTTTGTCACCAAATGTACATTTCATCATCCTGTACACTCAGAGAGTTGAGTTAATATACAACATTATTATAAGTTTGCATCCTGTTCTCCATACTATTAAAATGAAGTGATACTCTAGGTAACTTGATATAGAAGATGATTTTTTAAAAGTAGAACTCGCTGTCTTTTTCCCTGGAATGCATTAACACCCCCACCCTCCTTTGACAGTAGGTGGACATTCCAAATAATACATTTCTGAGGTTGACATTCAACAAGTTTTCCTCTGTGTTCACTAACAAATAGTGGAGAAAGCCAGCTCTGGGTTTCACAGATGGACAAGGGAAGGTGCCCTAGTTTAAAGCTCTGTGAAATGAGTAGGTAAATCAATAATGATAGATAGGTAAATCCATGCTCTGCTTCCTTTTGAATTAAAGTGCAGCATGAAAGTGAATTTCCAGGTGCCTTCAGGAGAAGGCTCACTGTGTATTCTTCCAAACTCAGAGAATTGCTTCTCATCACCTCGTCAGCTGGCCTCCCGTGGGTTTTCTTCTCCCAGAAGGACTGCTGTCTTTCTGCACTTGTTTGGGGCCATGTCCCCCTCGAGGACACGAAGGCAAATGCTCCATTGTCTGACTTGGCCTCAAGTAGAGAGTAAGGGGCAGCTGGTGGATGGGGAGAGGTAGAGAGAAACCACATTCTTTTAAAAATATACATATTTTTTATTGATTTCAGAGAGGAAGGGAGATGGGGAGAGAGAGATAGACACATCAATGATGAGAGAGAATCATTGATCAGCTGCCTCCTGCACGCCCCACACTGGGGATGGAGCTCATAACCCAGGCAAGTGCCCTGACCAGGAATTGCACTATGATGTCCTGGTTCATAGGTCAATGCTCAACCTCTGAGCCATGCCAGCTGGGCAAGAGAAACCACGATCTTTAGGGAAGACAAAACAAAAATAAAATAAAAACCTGAAAATGTATCGCACTACAGTGAGATGAAGTGGGGACGTGCCTCTACACGTGCTGCCTAGAAACTTAACGTTTCTTATAAACAGTCATCAATAGAAGCTGTGACGTCACCTCGATGCTACAAAGTCAGTACATTGCACTTGACCATGAGTCGTGCAAGCATGTGACAGAGAGGTCCTAAAAAATGTCACCAGAACTTGGCTTTGGATTCAACCCCTTTAAACTGAAGATCACTAATTTCTGCGATGCTTTCTTGTTTTCCATTGACAAAAAACAAACCCAGCCCACAATTTCTTTTTAGTACTTTTTAGTAGGCAAACCATGAAATCCAAACAGAAGTCTAAATGAGTGCAGCAGGCCGGCATGGCTTTGAAGCGTCTTGCAATAATATTAGAGGAACTAATGCAGTGGGAGCCAGGGAAGCTTACAAAATGCACCTGGTGAGCAAGCGAGGGTCCCCTCTCCCTCTCCCTCTCCCTCTCCCTCTTGCATTAGGACCACAAGCGGGCTCAGTTCTCTTGCCCAGGGCCACTTCCCCCCACCTATCCTATTACATTAACATTTGTGCTGGCATTCATTTCCTGCTTGTTATCCGGAGTGGGGTTGCCACAGTGAAACTGTGGGGTGGTCCTTCCTGGGTCAGCCCCCCACCTCCTCCTGCTTTGCCTGAACTTGCCTCATCCCCCATACATGGAAGTTAAGTCTGATCAGACTCTTAGACCCAACAGGGGGATTGGACCATTCCTTTGTGAGAGGGTGAAATAAAGGAGGCAGGGAGGGAGCAATGTTATGGCACTCTCTCTACAGTATTTTTTTTTACTGTAAATTTGAAAACCACTATCTGAGTAGACTATTCTAGTCCAAGCACTGGCTCCCACCTCCTCGTCCTCCCTCCACTGCAGTCTCCCGGGTTCTCCTCTTCTCATACTGTTTTTCATTCCAATGACTGGCACAGGGCGCGGAACAAGTAGGCGCCACCTATGGTGTTTTGAACAAAATCAATGCCTGGCACCTCGCAAAGGAAGACAGAATGTTCAATAGGTTTTATGAGCTCTCAGCCCTGTAGGACAATTCTTCAGGGGGAGGAGGCGCTGGGCAGGGGGGCGGGCAGAGGGCAAGGAAAGCCCTGATTATCTCCGAAGGCATCTCGGAGCTTTCAATGACTTTGTCTTGGCCTGGGAAATTACTCACGGGGCTCTGGGCCGCATTGAAATAAATGCCTTTTATGCCCGATGGTGAAAGCAGTCCACAAAAAGGAGGAAGAATAAATCTGTAGCTATTTCATTCTTCTGGAACTGCTGGCTGTTGTTTTCATGAGTCAACGTGACTTCAATAGCACAAAGGAGAAGCGAGGGCTGAGCCCGGTGGAAAGAGTAGAAATGATCACAAGTCACTTCATTTCTTCTCGAGTGGGTCCCTCTCTTCCGTCCCAGCTACCGAGTAAACTTTCTTCCCACTGGGTACAGTGACACTTCCGTGTTGGTGCCTTTTGGCCAAATGTCCCTACAACATCTAAGAAGTCTTGCTCTCTCCATCCTTGTCTCTTTCAAAAGTCAAAGTGAAGGGGGCGGGGGGGATAGTAGGGGGACTGTCCAAATCCAATATGTGAAGCTTGATTGGATTGTATCCCCCCCCCAAAAAAAAAGGCTCAAAACAATGTTTTGTGGACAATTTGGAAATTTTGAATAGGGAGTGGATATTTGATGATATTAAAGAAGTGGTAGTCTTTTTTTTTTTTAATATATTTTATTGATTTTTTTACAGAGAGGAAGGGAGAGAGATAGAGAGTTAGAAACATCGATGAGAGAGAAACATCGATGAGCTGCCTCCTGCACATCTCCTACTGGGGATGTGCCCACAACCCAGGTACATGCCCTTGACTGGAATCGAACCTGGGACCTTTCAGTCTGCAGGCCGATGCGCTATCCACTGAGCCAAACCGGTTTCGGCAGGAAGTGGTAATCTTCTGAGATGTGATAAAGGTATTGTGATTGTGTAGGACAGTGTCTCTTTGCTCTGGCTTGCTTACAGAGCCACACCCCGGAGTGATCTGCCAGGGAGACTTTTTCAAGAATGTTCCTCAGGATGAAAGTCTATCCATGACATAGCTTTCCCAGTAGCACCTTTCATGCTTTAATTCTAAAGCTGGTATTACTTGGTGGTGCCATGTTAGCAAGACTCCTGGGACCTTGGTATGATAAGGTGGAGATAGTATTGGCTGCCCAGCTCATCTCATGTGTCAGCTATTGATGAAATGAGAGACGCAGGCATGTTTGACCTGAAATCTGCCCAACACACACACACACACACACACACACACACACACACCTTGAATGTTGACTTACTCAGCTGTCTCGGTCATCGTAAGTAGAGTTTGTCATTTCATATGGGCACCTTTCTAATATCACATTCATCCTGTTCAATTTGATTTAGAAAAGTTTCTGGACTTTAAAATGCATCTCTGTGAAATATTCACGACGTTTATTGGTTCTCATTTTTCTTTCCTGACCATGTTTCACATTTTCTTACCCCCTTCATAGTCCTGGAGTGTTCCCACAATGACCTCTAGCAGGGAGAGCAATGATGTGTGTGTCCATTTTGGAGTTGAGGAAGAGCGGGAGGGGTTTCCCACCCTGCCCAGGGTCACGGAACCCTGCGTAGTGGTGGGGCGGGTCCTAAGAGCCCCTCGGTTCTCTCCCTCCTTCTGCTGCAGGCTCTCTTGCCGGCCTTCCCTACATGTGCACAAATCAGCAAGCTGGTCCTGTCACTTTTCCAAGAGCACTTGTGATTTCGTCAGGGGCAGGGTGGGGACATACCATGAGATTTCTTTTACAGCAGCTGGATTGGATCTCTGGGGGCCCCGTTGCCAGAGCTCGCCCCTCTCTTGCTGTGTGGGGTTGTGTAATACTTCTCTTCAGCCCCACACCCAAACACCAGCTGGGTGGGGGGAGGAGTGGGAAGAGGGTGGGCGGTATGGAAGCCCGGCCAAGGCCAAGACAGTGTCAAATAACAAAACTCAGTGGCGCAACCACGGTACTATAGGCAAGAAACCTGTTGGACTGTCTTTAACGCAACCTCATAGTCTATATCATTTTAGAAGAGGCATTCCTATGAATACTCTGTTGGCCTACACTTGGTTTGGATGTGATGGGGTTGGTTCCTTTTCTATTATTTCCAAATCGGTTTATTTTAATAACATGTTTGCCATTGTGTAAACAAGGCATTTATGATTATAGGCTCTTGTTTATCTGAGTATAAATATGGAGTTTCTTACCCATTGTAGGTGGTCAGTAGATGTTTCTGGATGATGATGATAACTAATTTTGCGAACTATTTTATTATTCCATTTGATTGTGATGAAAATGTTTAAATTTAGTGCTGCTTATGGGGTGGGCTTCTAAAAACCATGTAGCTACAGTGACAGTACCTGTGACTTGTGGTTGAATGACCTACGGTGGTTGAATATTAGAACACCCATCTGTTCTTTATTGACCAAATATCGGTAACTTGAATCAGAAAGTACCAAAAATTATTGTCTTTGTGAAGATCGGTTTTTCCTTAATTCTCACTGGTTTCAACATTCACCATGTCCTTCTCACATCTCTGCCTCCTTCCAAATCCTCCTTCCAAACACATAATCATTTGAATGTGACTTAACCTTCAAAGACGACAATGTCCTTTGTAAAACAATTAGTGCTTTTGATAATATGAATCTCCAACTCCAGTCTGTTTTATCAACATTTACAATATTGGTTTTTGATAAAGTTAAACATATTTGTAATTATGTATATCTAACCTCATGCAGGTGCCTTTAAACTATAGGCTTTACTTTCTGATCACAGAATTCTAAAGTATAAACCAGATTATCTATCAAAATAACAAGTAATGAGTGGGAAAATCATGATAGGCCTTAGAAATCCAAGTCAAATAATGATCATGATGTCTTATATTTTTCAGACAAATCTTATTTGTCTTTATTATTTATTAAAAAGATGTTTTGATTTTCATGGACAGTCTCAATGGTATATCAGTTCATCAAAAGGCTTATAAGAATCTAGTTTATAAAACTCAAAGTCCTCCACAGTCCAGTGTGAACATAGTTTTGCCAGTTTTCCCTCTAAAACCTCCTGTACCGTGGCTCTTTCTGCTTTACTGTCCTTATATAACTTCCTCCCCACAGGCCTCGCAGTTTTCTTCCTAAATGCTTTCACTCACCCCATTCATTTTACCTGGAAGACATTCCCACTTCTTTCTTATCAAACGTTATTCATCATTCAAAGTCCAAACCACATCCCACCTTGATCCCGAAGACTTCCTAGGACATCAAAGCTCTCTCTTGCAGTTCCCAGTATCCTTATTATTTACCCCCAATGTTTTCATACTAATTTCCAAGGGTTCAGGGATTTCCAAAATTGCCTCAAACACTTATTCTCGGGGATGGCAAAACCTGAGTGCTTAGAAACCCTAGGCATCAAAACTCACGTCCATCGCCAAGAGTTGCCAAATTGTTCCTCCTGGAAAGAGCCCAGCCTTAGTACTGGAATTACACTTAACGCTAATCTATTTGGAACCCATTTTATCAACTAGAACCACAAGTGAAATGTGTAGAGTCGGGGAATTTTAACTGTAGTAATCACACTGTTTTGAAAGTTTTGGAATGGCACAAGACTACAAGTAAACAGAGCTGAACCACCATGAATTTTCTCCTTTAGTCATCCTCGGTCTGCTCCATCCTGTTCTCATACACCCCTGTTACCAGTCATCATGTATTTTTTTGCAGGACTATCACATAACAATATTAAGCTGGATGCTGTCGATCTGTTAGAAGTCTTTGGTGGCAAGCAACAGGGACCAAGTCGGTCTAACAGTGGTTCTCAACCTTCCTAATGCCGCAACCCTTTAATACAGTTCCTCATGTTGTGGTGACCCCCAACCATAAAATTATTTTCGTTGCTACTTCATAACTGTAATTTTGCCACTGCTATGAATCGTAATGTAAATATCTGATATGCAGGATGTATTTTCATTGTTCGCCACCCACATGTTGAGAACCGCTGGAGCAAATGAGAATTTGCTAGAAAGATGAGGTCACATACCTGGAGAGAAAAACCACACAAACAAACTAAAAAAGGGACAGACGAGTCTTTCTGCCTTTCCATACACTGTTGTCTGTGTCCACGGGTCAGGCATATCTGTTTTTTGGCTCATCTTTTCACTTTCTTTTATCCAATCCCTCACCCCTCCCCTCTGCCATATCTCTATCAGTCTGTTCCCTGTCTCCATGCCTGTGGTTCTGTCTTGCTCATCAGTTTATTGTCATTGGGCACCACCACTGGGTTGAGATAGCTCCAATCACTTTTTTTAATCCTTGTGTCACTCCATTCTTCAACCTCACGAGTAACAATTCAGTTGGATCACCATGGGTCATAAGCTCGGCCCTGAATATTCTGACTGATGGTCTCACAAAGTCAGCACTCGGTGGCAGAGAAATCATACTCCAGATTCAAATAGGGGTACCCCCGTCACAGAGAGAACGGATGCTGGGCAGGAGACATGACACTAACAAATGATCACCACGTCTTGGAATATTTTCTAGCTAAAGAAGCTGACAGATAAGTAGAATACATTGACGAGAAGAAAGGCCCAAAAGCCCTTTTGAAAATGTTATTATTATTTTTTTTATTATTTATTGCTTAAAGTATTACAAAGAGTATTACATGTCTCCTTTTTTCCACTGCCCTTGACAATCCCCTGGCCTCCCCTACCCCCCAGTGTCTTATGGAAAATGTTATTATTTATATATTTTTTAATTTGCTGAGACAGTAACTTTCTTTTGGGGGGGGCGGGTAAGAGGGTACCCAGCTGGCCTATGAGAATGCCCTTCTCTGACCCAATGTCTGAGCTCTTTGAAGGCCTAGCTAGCTATCTCTGCTTGCGTGTAACCCACCTAAACTTCTGGTTGCCTCTTCTTCCTCTGCAGCAGGCTGGACTTACCGTTCCCCTTCCATTAACCTTTTAGTTCAGCTGCTTCTTGTGTCTGTCATCAGCTCCAGGAGATGCTGATTACGTCGGGAGCCTCTGGAAGAGGGGATGAGACAGAGAAGCACCAGGAGATAAGGAGACCAACGAGGAAAAGATTAAAAACCTCTCAGCACTAAGTACTCCCAGGGCAGGGTCCTTCTGCAAACCTTCGCAATTGTTGGCTTTGGACGGGGGAGGATGAATCAGTTTAGATAACTCAGGAATGGGCTTGAACCTTTGCCCAGACCTCAGAATGAACCACTGAAAAAACCTCCCCGCCTTCCCAAATTAAGACATTGAGAAAAACATTGAAAGTGAGTTTCCCTTCCTCTCCCATCCCCGAATCCCTAGGGGATGGTTGGGACCACAAGGCAATTTATTCATAATAATGGATTAGATTTTCAGTACATATTCCCCTGTGGCCATTTTGATGTGTCACAAATGCATTACAAATGTTAAGTACTGCAATTAATCTCCCCAAAAAGGGAGGGAGGGGAGGTCTGCCAGCTGTAGATTCTAGTGATTTCATTTGGTTAAGCGTTTGTTATTATTTTCAGCTTTAGGATGTGTTTCCCCAGAAAGTCAGCCAGTCATCAAATATTAATTGAGTGCGTATTATTTGCCAAGCTCTGAACTTGGCACAGGGTGAGGCATATAAACCACAGTGCTGCCCTCCTAGAGTTTCTAGAAAAGTTCATACACCAACTAAGCTCATGTGTACATGTACCCAGATTCATTTACTTAAACATCTAGCCACTGAATAGAATACAGAACCCATGTCCTCTTCATATTAGTGTTCTATAGGCAGGGCAGTACAGTGGAGGGATTATGAAGTCCAAAGTTATTTTAAAAAATATGTTCTTATTGATTTCAGAGAGAGGAAGGGAGAAGGAGAGAGAGATAGAAACATCAATGTGAGAATCATCTATTGGCTTCCTCCTGCACTCCCCCTACTGGGGATTGAATCCTCCACCCAGGCATGTTCCCTGACCGGGAATCCAATGGGTGACCTCCTGGTTCATGGGTCAACACTCAACCACTGAGCCACGTCCGCTGGGCTAAATAGTTATTTTTTGCATTAACTCATTGATGGCCCAATTCTTTCCTCCAAGACCAGGAACTATTGCCATTATTGCTGTTACTGCTCTTAGAATTAATGGGAGTTTAATGAGGTGACACTTTCAACTTTTCACCCTCATTTGACTTGAGAATCAGCATACTGGCGGTATCCATCCTGACCTGCCTTCACGGAGCTAAAATAGTTATGAATGATATCTGAAGGAGCTTGAAACTGTGCCAGACCCCAGAGGATGGCTTTTGGCAGTCAGTGCTCACACCTCTCATTTCCTAGTCCAAACGTTGGAGGCAAGCAACTATCTGTTGTTCGGATGCGATCCAACTACTCACATTCTTCCGGACTCTGCTCAGACACTGTTCCTCTCAGCACCTATCTCATCTCATTCAAAAGAGGAAACGTCTCTATAAACTGCTACCAAATGGGAGGAAGCTTAGGTTCCTAGCTTAAGAAGCTATTATCTGTGACCTTATTTATATTCTGGGGAAATCGAGGTGACTGAATTGATCTCTATCTCCGTGAAGGGTTGTAGGGGAGGTCATTCCAGGAAGTTTTGTTGGTTGGTTGGTTGGTTGGTTGGTTGGTTTATAAATTCTACAAGCTTCTAGAGCTCTGTCGTAGTTGGTATTTTGGGTTCCTCCTTCAGATCTTACCTGTAACGCTTCAAAAAGCTGACCAAATGCCAATGACAAAGCCAACATTTGATTTGATTCAAATGCCTAAGTTTTATTTAAGGAATTTTAGTGACTTTATTACCACTTCAGTTCCCTAATGTATTGAGCACCTGCTGTTGAATTCACTGCTGTGGCTCCAGGACAGAGAGGAAATACATTGACTACTGTTCATTGGTAAATGTGAGAAAGACCTATGAACATAGTGATTCATCCTGTTGGCAGAAATCTAACTTCTTTATCTAAAAGAAATGGAACAAAGCAACAGATTTATTGGGAAGTGCTAGGTAATAAGACAGGCAGGACAATTAAGGTAAAACATAGGCATTCTAGAATTTGTGGCCAACCTCTTTTCAATCCATTTGAGCTTTTACAAAAGATGCGGGGGAGCCTTTGAGTTCATGGAGCTCCTGCTTTCTGTCTGGCAAAAATCCTGGAGGCAAAGGAATAATATGGGTTTCAGTTCAGAAAATCGAGAGCAGGAAGACAATAAATTTAGGAAAATATGATATCTCATCCAAGTGCCCTGTCCCACTAGCAGTTGATAGAACGTGAACCAGAACTCTGTCTTCTGATGGTTAAGTCTGATGGTCTTTTCACTATGTGACTCTTTTTAGCCAAATATTTTTCCTTAGATAATACAAAAGTAAACTCTGGCCCAGCTGATGTGGCTCATTGGTTGAACGTCGACCTATGAACCAGGAGGTCACGGTTTGATTCCCAGTCAGGGCACATGCCTGGGTTGCAGGCTCGATCCCCAGTAGGGAGCATGCAGGAGGCAGCTGATCAATGATTCTCTCTCATCATTGATGATGTTTCTATCTCTCTCTCTCCTCTCCCTTCCTCTCTGAAATCAATAAAAATATATATTAAATAAAGTTAATTCCGTCACTCTCCTTTCTGAATTTCTAATCAATGGACTCCAAGAGAAAGATGTTTTGCTCTTTGGGGAAATGTATCCTTGAGAGGGCCAGAGTATTTAAAGGCCTATCAAGGCCGTCAGATGACTTGATGTAGGATTCAGAAAATGGACTTTCCTGAACCACCTCACTGAATGTGTTCACATTAACCCACTGTTTCTGCTCGTAGACAGCTGAGCTCCTATTGCCACGATCTCTGCAAATGGCCTTGATCTTTGGCTCAAGGACCAGTCCAAACTAGGAACCAGATAGAGGGGGACAGAAACACCCCAGGAAGCTGGAGACTTTGACTGAGCTCAGAAGACAAAGTTAGAGGCCATCATGAGGAATTCATACAGACCTTCTAGCCTAAGTTTGATGAGTTCTTCATGTATTTTGGAAATTAAACCTTTGTCCAAGCTACTGTTTGCAGACATCATCCCCCATCTGGTTAGCTGCCTCTTGGTTCTGTTGTCAGTTTCTTTTGCTGTGCAGAAGCTTTTTAGTCCCACTCACTTATTTTTTATTTTTGCCTTTACTTCCCTTGTCTTGGGGTCAAGTTCATAAAATGTTCTCTATGACCAAGGTCCATAATTTTGGTACCTATTTTCTTCTATGTAGTTTCTTATTGTTTTGGATAATTATTTTTTTAAGTGTTTTCAAGATGGTGGCACTTTATTTCAATCCCTACAACCCCCAACCCCCAGGACAGAAGATAAATATCTTAGGCCTTTTTTGGTTATCCAAGGGTCAAAGACAGAGTAACAATTCAAATGGAGGTCTCCCCACACCCAAGGATATGCCCTTGACAATACTCTCTCGTGTGTTTCTTCCTTTTGACTATCTTGGGCCAGAAGGCATTTTGGTGGAAACTTGTTAGAATTCCTTGTGGTTAAGGTTTGCTGTGTTGTCCTTGTGGTTAAGGTTTGCTGTGTTGTCCTTGTGGTTAAGGTTTGCTGTGTGGAAGCTGTGTTGTCCTGGTTGCCTGAGTTTCTGGGAGAGGAGCGACCCTGAGAACAAAACGCATGCAGCTGTCGGAGCTGTAAGCCCCGGAATAGGCCAACGATTTTACAGTTCAAGACCAGATGTGATCCAACGTGTCGACAAAACGCAGGGTCACCAGGTCAAGTGCCGACTTTCCAGATCAATTTTGAAACTGTCTCCGCTGATTAGGGCAATGGACGCAGCCATACATTCTTGGGGAAGGTATTGATCAGGGAACAGACGCTAAGGTAATTTATCCCAGCTTAGAAAAATGGTCCACGAGGTATTCTGCCTGATTCATCTCTCTCTCTCTCTTTCTTTTTTTATTCTGCATATTTGAAAGCCTTTTGGAGGGGAACTGTGGGAATCATCTTCTCCGGAACACTGGCAGATCTTTCCTAATTCCATTAATGGAAGCTGGATGCCAGGTCAGAACGCTTGGTTAAATATTATCCTAACTGGTGCCTTTGTTTCCAGAATTCCACTGGCAGGGAGATTAGAACCCGGTTTTCTGCAAACATGTGTAGAGGGAAGGAGGCCTTCTGTTTTTCTTCCTCCTGGCTGTTATCTGGGAGGTTCTGGTCTCAGAGCAGTTGCTGAGTTGTGCTGTCCTGCATGAAAGAAGACTGGGAGGTAAATCCCAGCTTCTCTTCCCAGAGTCCCAGCAAAGTGCTGCGGTTCTGGAGACCTTCCCGGGCTCATTCTTTTCCAAACGAGGCATCCTGAGGTTCAGCCTATAGTATAAAATTACTCCAATTCCAGTTTCCCTTCCAGAAAATGGAGAGAGCGGGAAATATGTCGCATTGCTGAGTAGGCACATGCCATTGCTCCCTCCAAATACGGAGTGCACGTGGGCGTCTAAGTACCAGCCAGTCATCTCGCGTGGTTTCCATCTCCACTCTGCACACCTGGAGGGGATGGCGCACAAAACGGGGTTCCCTGGTCCTAGAAAGAGTGGATGAGACCTGAACTGGCTGGCTCTTGGGAGGAAGAACCAAGCACGTTCGTTTTGAATTCCTTTATGAGAGATTTCCCGGGGGAAAAAGCAATGGGTAACTAACTTCCATTCTAAAGTTCTTTTATGGATGCCAATGGGGCTCTCGCTTCATTCTTCTATGACATTCATTTGCACAGCAGACACAAAATAACGGTTAAATTTTTTAGTAAGAAGAAAATGATACCTCTTCTTTAGCATCTTCCTACTCATTTTACTGAGAATGTTTTCTCATATGATCCAGGATCTAGTTCTTCATGAGCCAACGTGAACGCAGGATGAATGTGAAGAGCAGTTCAAGGTTGACATTTGAATCCTGTGTACGTACCATTGGCATGAAGGGTGTACAAGGGATGTACAAGGTCAAAGGGACTCATGCTTTACTTGGCATTATGCCCTCACTCTTACACCCAGAACACACTTTCCACAAACATGGAGTCTGCAGAATACTGAGAATTCCACAGTATTCCCAGTTCCTTACCTCTTAATTCAGACAGATACATACACAGAGAGGTATAACATGATGTGATAAGTATCTATGATAGTATTGGGATAAACAGGGACCCTCAGTGAGCACCGGGCCAGCAGCTCAGCCTGAGGATGTCAGGATTGCTTAATCCAGAAGGTGCATCTAAATGAGCTCCTGGATAGTGAATAGTGGTTTACCCAGCAGAGAGAGAGAGGAGGGTGTGGCAGGATTTGAAGATGACCCCAGTGACCTTTGCTCTTGTATAATCTCCTCCCATTAAGTGTGGGTAGAACTTGTGACTAAAATGAGATATGACTCCCATGATTGTATTATTGGCAAAAGGGACTTTGCAGATATAATCAAGGTCCCGATCAGTTGCAGTAATCAAAAGATTATCTGGGTGGGCCTGATGGAATCACCTGAGCCTTTAAAGGGGATTGGGACTTTTCTGAAATCAGAGCATTTAGAAGGGCCTGTGGAGGGGGCCATGTGTCAGGGACCTGAGAGAAGCTTCTAGAACAGGGGTGGGCAAACTTTTTGACTCGAGGGCCACAATGGGTTCTTAAACTGGACCGGAGGGCCGGAACAAAAGCATGGATGGAGTGTTTGTGTGAACTAATATAAATTCAAAGTAAACATCATTACATAAAAGGGTACGGTCTTTTTTTTTTTTTTTTTTTTAGTTTTATTCATTTCAAACGGGCCGGATCCGGGCCGCGGGCCGTAGTTTGCCCACGGCTGTTCTAGAAGCTGCTAGATAACGGCCAGAAGGACCAAAGAAACCTGGGTTCTCTGCTACAAGGAAGTTAATTTTACCAACAACCATAAACTAAAAACCTATCAAGTTGCTCACATGAAAATAAATGGGTGTAAGCAAAATTATACACAGGGTATAACAGTGGTTTAATTCCTTTTGTGCATGAATATACATTCTGTGTTCACAGCATAGCAGTTTGGCTGATTCATGACACTATTTTAAGGTAAAGTAGATAAAGAATACATAAAGTGGAACTCCATCATTCATCTTATCTAATCCTCTGCCTGTAGACAGAAATGTTATTAATCTCCATGAAGTAATAAGAGGTGGAGGAGGCCAACT
>NW_005871181.1:848352-929900 GCF_000147115.1 Myotis lucifugus
TAGCCCACAGTCAGTCTGAAAGATGACCCTGCATTCCGCAGATGTCAGATTATAAATATAAAGCTGCCCTTTTTGTTTTTTTCCTTTCAGGAAAGAACTCCCCATTTCACCTTCCTGAGCAGTGGAACCCGTGGCTCAGAAACAGCGACTGCCCATGAAACGTCAGCTCGCAAATACATTCCAGGACTTATTTGCGGAGGGAAATGCCCTCTACCTCTTGACCTTTCAGATAGCGAGTGAAAGCAAACAGGTAAGCCTTTCCCTTTTTCTCCTTTTAACCAAACAGGAAGAAAATGCCCCGCCCTGGCTTGGCTGGTAACCAAAGGCAGGGGTCTCACGGCCATTCCTGAAGGATCACGGCTCAGATGACGGGGACAAGTCCTGGCATGGTCATGGCAAAGGTGACACTTCCTGGTGTCTTCCTAGAACCCGCAGCAGCCAGGGTTGCTGGAAGGGCGTGGCCAGGAGAACCCTAATCCGTTCAGGTTTGTGTGTGCCGTAACCTTGCACCTTTTTGCCTGTAAATCAGCACCGTTTGAAAGTTCACCACATCCTTTTTCTGTCCGGGCCTGTGGAACGGCTTCCTTTAATCCAGCAGATAGATGCCTGTGGTTTCAGAGCTCTGGGATGTTCCATTCCACGAGCCACATGCGTGTGGTTAGTTAATGACCTGGTTGTCTACTGAGGTTTGTGACCAGGGATTGTTGCGAAGCTCTACCTGACTTCTTTCTTCTGCTGGAGAAGATGAGACCATTCTTACCATATTAGTCATGCTGGGCCTTTTCTTCCTTTTTCTTTTCTTTATTATTATTTTTTTAATATTACGCAGGAAATGTTCCTCTCCAAGAGCACAT
The DNA here is from genome assembly GCF_000147115.1 of Myotis lucifugus. Taxonomy (NCBI): domain Eukaryota; kingdom Metazoa; phylum Chordata; class Mammalia; order Chiroptera; family Vespertilionidae; genus Myotis; species Myotis lucifugus. The sequence goes on from NW_005871181.1 coordinate 849,207, forward strand.
AATTTGGCCAATAGCGGCTTCCTAGGTTCAGAGCCACCTCACCACCTCCCGTGAGTTCTCCAAGATAAAGTTTGTAATAGCACAGTTTGAGCGGTGGGAATGTCACCACGTTGCACAAACTCAAGGCATGCCTTGGCATCCAGTCACTCTGCAAATATTTACTGAGCAGAGTTCATTGGGGTCACTGGGATGAACTGGATGGTTGTGATTCCTCATGCCTAGAATTTACCATGACCCACATAGTCACACAAGCACTGTTTTGTTCTTAAACGGGCATTTGAGTATTGAGTTCTGAACACAGCAGACCAGGTAGTCGCTTCTTGGATTAAAGGGTTGACGATGGCAGTAGCCATGGATTTGGACACGCAGTCCAGGTGGCTGCTGTTTGAGGCTGAAATTCACCCCTTTGGCTCTAGAACATCTCGATGCAGAAGCCAGGCTCCCAAGTGCTAACGGGTTCACAAACAAGACCAAGTTCAGGCCTCCTAAAGGATATTTTGTCATTTGGAACCTGTCTACGGCCTGTCAGATAGGCAATCCAAATCTGAGGCTGTCTACATCATTTAAAAGAGCCAGTTGAAAAGCAGAAGGTAGAGAAGAGAGTTGCTGTAGTCTACACAAAGCCATCAGTTTGTCATTGGTGTGTCCTCTGTGATGATCAGCCTTATGTGTCAACTTAGCTATGCGATAGCAGCCAGTCACTCAACCAAACGCTCATCTACGCGTCGGTGCGAGGGTATTTTGTGACGTGATGAACGTCTGCAGTCGTTGGCTTTGTGTAACAGAGATTCCCAGATGTTCTGAGTGGCTCTGCTCCAAGTCATTGAAAGGCCTTGAGGACAGAACTTAGGTTTTCCTCTGGAAGAAGGCAGTCCACCTGTGGTTTGGAGCAGGGGGCACCAACCAGTGGTCCGTGGACCACTGGTGGTCTGTGAGGTCCGAAAAGTTGGTGACCGCTGGTCTGGAGAATCACTTCTGCATGAGAGTTTCTGCACTGACCTCCTTGCTGGCCTGCTCCACAGATTAGGACCTGCCTAGGCAGCCCACAATTGCAAATGCCAGTTGCTTAAAAATCTTTCTCTCTCTCTCTCTCTCTCTCTCTCTCTCTCTCTCTCTCTCTCTCTCTCTCTCCATATACATACAGGGTGTCCCCCCAAAAATGTATACTCACTTTGAATGATTATAAAGTCAGTATTTATTAACATACAGTTCATTTTCAAAATTAAGTGAATTATTAATTGTTAAAGCGTGTATACACTTTTTTTGGGGACACCCTATGTACTTAACATAATATGTTACATATAATTACTTGTATATGATGAATACATTATGTTATATATAATTTATGTTATTAATATATTGCTATGTATTAATATATCTCCTACTGCTTCTGTTGCCCTCAGGGATACTGATACATCCTCTCATCATTAGCCCAGAGGTAGTAAACCACCAGCTTGATGTGTTTTTTTTTCACTGAATCAAATACCAATGCCCAAAGGTAGTGTGTAAGGTTACCAATGACCCTCACGGCATGTCTACACCAGAACTATACAAAATTTTCCATCTGGTCTCAACACAAAAGCCAGAGGTGTCCTGCTAAACTATAAGATCACGTCACTTCACCATTTAATACCCTGACTGATTCCTCCCACACTCAGTCAATGCCAGGGTCTCCATGTCAGCCTGCAGACCTGTGAGATCCAAGCCCTCCTTTTTTGGGCCATGTCACCCTCTCGCTTCTGTGCTCCAGCCACACTAAGCCTTTCTGTTCCTCATAGAAGCCAGTCACACTCTTTATTCAGGACCAAGGCTTTATTTCCTGTTACTTGATTTTCCTTTCTTTATAGCACTTACTAGAAGCCCATTGCACGGAGATTCGCACAATAGGCCTTCCTTCCCCTGGCTGCTGGTACCGGTTTTCCTCCGGCACCCGGGACCCAGGCCTTTGGTCCGGCCGCAGTGGAGAAGCCAAGCCTCTTCAGTCTTGAGTCTTGAGTCTTCAGTCTTCACTCTGGCCGGAGCCTTCAGTCTTTGCTCTGCGCCTGCATATACAAATTAACCACCATCTTTGTTGGGTTAATTTGCATAGTCGCTCTGATTGGCTGGTTGGCGTAGTGGAGTGACACCAATTTGCATGTTTCTCTTTTATTAGTGTAGATAACCATTTAACATATTCCATATTCACTGCTATGCTCAAAATCGATCTCCTTTAGAATGTAAAATTCCACAAAAGCAGGGACTTCTACTTTGTTCTCTGCTGTGTGTCCCCAGTACACCCACAAATTAGGTAACCTGTTGATATCTGTTGAATGGATAGATGGATGGATGGGTGAGCTTCATTCAGTGGTAAAGTCAGCCAAATATGGGAGTGGGTGTTATTTAGGTAAAACGATTGTGCTGAATTTTAATTTTCTGCCAGGTATTTTTCTCCACATAGATACCATTTCAAAGGGCATTGACTTGTGATCAAAACATTTTCAGTTGCTTCCCACCCTGAGCTATAGACACCCTATTGGAGAATGATCTGAATTTTCCAAAACAGCTTGATACTTTCCTACAACCAGAGTTCCCACAGGGCATATTCTTTTTAAAAAAATAGATTTTTATTGATTTCAGAGAGGAAGGGAGAGGGAGAGAGAGATAGAAACATCAGTGATGAGAGAGAATCATAAATCAGCTGTCTCCTGCACACCCCCTACTGGGGATCAAGCCTCAACCCGGGCATGTGCCCTTGACCGGAATCGAACCCAGGACCCTTTGTGGACGCTCTATCCACTGAGCCAAACCAGCTAGGGCCCACATGGCATACTCTTGAAGAAAGGGTACTGTTTCATCTCATGTCCATGTACAGTAAGCCCTGGAACAGCCCATAATTTTACACTGAATATTGCCATCCGAAAGGAACTCAGCATTCCACCATTATTTATTAGTTCCTACACTTATTGCCTTTTTTCAAAGCTCAAAAAAAAAACCAACAAAAAAACAGGTGAAACTTAAAACAGTTTAATTAAATGTCAGATGGGTGGTTCTGATCAAGCTGGCACAGCGCCAGGGCATTCCGAGATTCTCAAATAGCATAATCTAATTAATTTTTTTCTAGAACACAGAGGTCATAAACACGCGGTAATCTGAAACACTCGCTGCCCTGCCAGCTGGCATCTTCTGGCTTCCAGCTTCCCTGCACTGTAATTTTGCTCCCCGTTGTGAGAAAGCATGGATTTCTCCATTTTGGTGGATTGTATTAAGTTGCATGCTATTCAGTTGAGGTATTTTTTTAATGAACTGATTACACGTTGGTTAATAATAGAACATTGCCTCAACGGACAACTGTCGAATATCACTTGTAAAGAAATTACTTCAGTCTTGCAGTAGGAGGGCTTGGGAATAGGACTGACCTGTGAAAACAATATGATTACCCAGCACTGAGTTTATTGAATTATAAATAAATGCCTCTGGATTGGAGATCAGGGTTATTTAGAGGAACAACATCCACAAGAACAGTGCCTACAAAACACAAATTTAAATTCTTCCTACCAAAATAAGGTTTTCTATTGCTGCTGTCCCTGCTTAATTTTATGCAGTGGGTAATAATGAAAAGGTCATGGCTGGTACTGGGTCTGCTCATTGCTTTGAAGGTGGTAGAGCTGGTTCCTTCTACAACAGTGGCTTTCAACCTTCCTAATGCCGCGACCCTTTAATACAGTTCCTCATGTTGTGGTGACCCCCAACCATAAAATTATTTTCGTTGCTACTTCATCACTGTAATTTTGCTACTGTTATGAATCGTCATGTAAATATCTGACATGCAGGATGTATTTTCATTGTTACAAATTGAACATAATTAAAGCATAGTGATTAATCACAAAAACAATATGTAATTATGTATGTGTTTTCCGATGGTCTTAGGCGACCCCTGTGAAAGGGTTGTTCAACCCCCCAAAGGGGTCGAGACCCACAGGTTGAGAACCGCTGTTCTACAACGTTCAGCTCAAGTTAGCTCCTAATTCTTCCACTTCTCATCTTGGGTCTGATGGATCATCATTCCTCACTGGGCACACATCAGTGGCGGTCCTGCAGACAATAGTGAGCTTCCCTTTAAGGCAGCATTTGTCTTTCCAGATGTGCTGGCTCTGGACCTGTTTGTTCTTGATGCTATTCCTCATCCTCACCTGCTCTGCTTTGCAGAAAATCCAACCCACTATGGACTGGGTTTCCCAGGCTCCAAAGTCAGCTAGCTTCCGACTGCGCTCAGACCTTGGGAAAGAAACGCTTGCAGGAGATTGGAGGGTGTACTTAAGGGAAGACTAGGCCAGGACACCTCTCTCTGTGCCTCTGATGGCATCTCGTAGCAGCAGCGTCTCTCCTTCCCGCCTAGTAGACTCCCCATACTCCCTGCATCCAGCTCAGAGCTGACAGCCTCTTCGTGCCTTGGCTGATTTCTGGGTTGCCTCGCTGTCTCATTAGACTTAGCTTTTCTATCACCAGCATAACCAATTCCCTGCATTGATGTCCTACTGTTCTCAATATTCAGTGGCTTTTATTTCCTGATAAAACCGGAAGCTAGGTCCAATTTTCATTCATTTCAGATGCTGATTGCTCAACATTTATATGACATCCTTTGAAGCAGGGTTGCCTAAAAGATGTTTTCTCTTCCCTTTTAAAGAACATTTTGCATTTGAGAGAAGAGGAGGAGTGGGGGAAGGGTGGCTGTTTATAAGGCATTAGCTCACTGTAGCCTGGAGTTCCATTTTTCCTGCACAGCAGGGCACACATTCTTGGTGAGGTCACACACACCTGGGGACATGATGTCATCTTGCACATTGTGTTACAAACAGGTTTAATAATGCATTGTTGCATCTTAAACCCCGAGGTGGAATGCTCCCCTCCAGCCACCAAACCCAGGATCCATCTGGTAGACATGTTAGCCGACGACCCCAAGAGCCCAACCTATTTCTCCCCGTTGAGATAGAGCAGAAATGACTCCTGCAGATTGAAAGCTCAGCTTTACGATGCAGCGATGATGTCATCACTGCGAGTGTTTTTTCTTTGTCTCTTCTTTCCCTGCCTTTTGATTTCTCCTTCCTTCCTCCTCCCCCTCCTTCCTGTGCTTCTCAAACCTTCCCTGAGATCCAGTAGCTTAAAAGAGGGACTTATGGCCCTAACCAGTTTGGCTCAATGGTTAGAGCGTCGGCCTGCGGACTCAAGGGTCCCAGACTCGATTCCGGTCAAGGGCATGTACCTTGGTTGCAGGCACATCCCCAGTAGGGGGTATACAGGAAGCAGCTGATTGGTGTTTCTCTCTTATCGATGTTCCTAACTCTCTATCCCTCTCCCTTCCTCTCTGTAAAAAATCAATAAAATATATATTTTTTTAAAAAAAGAGGGACTTATGCAGGAAACTTGTTGGCATTTTTCAGCCAAGCAATCTGGAACCTTTCCTATAAACTCTACGTAAGGGCTGAACCGCTACATAGAGGCTAGTGCATCAAGGAAACCTAGTCCATTGCGAGAGATAGATGGTTTATAATGGGTCAAAAATGACCCCATAGGTTTCATTAAGTGCTGGACACCCATGTCAGTTTCCAATCTGAAAACTGTAGAATCCTCTTTGATTCCGCTCTTCTCTCCCCATCTCTGTCCAATCACAATGTGCTCATGGTCCTTGATTCCAGTTTTGCTACCTACTACCTCAGCCAACCCCAAACATCCCTAGTTTCCAGAATTCTCCATGAAAGTGCTCACATCTCTTTTGTTGTTTGTGTTGTTCTTCCTTAGTGCTTTCATGACCTGGAAAAAAAATGGGACTTACTCTGCAAAGTCCTTTGCAACTATCACTTTTTCTGCAAACATCCCAGATCATGTACACAATTGATCCTGGACCAAATCCATCTATCTATCTATCTATCTATCTATCTATCTATCTATCTATCTATCTATCATCTATCTATCTATCTATCTATTTACCTACCTATCTATCTCTATAGTCTAATAGATAAATAGATAGATATGGATATGGATATGGATATGGATATAGGTCTATCTATCTATCTATCTATCTACCTACCTACCTATCTATCTATCTCTATAGTCTAATAGATAAATAGATAGATATGGATATATAGATAAATATAGATATAGATATAGTTAGATATAGATAGATATAGATATAGATATAGATATAGATATAGATATAGATATAGATATAGATAGCTATAGATAAATATAGATATAGATATAGTTAGATATAGATATAGATATATAGATATACTCTCAAGGATAGGGAGAACAACAGAGAAGAAACAATGTTGGAAGCTAGTAAGCAAATGGATGAATAGTAAATGACTTAGATACCCAAGGAATAGAAGGTAAAGCCAGTAGTAGGAAAAACTGAAGACAAACCCAGATTTATAATACATAATCCCCAAAGGTTCACAATTTGGCCTCAGTCAGGTATCTTGAGATGTGGGAGTAAAGGGGAGTGGATACATTTTAAAAATTGGTTGAAAGTATTTTTTTTAAGAAATGGGCATATTGTCAGTTCCCTAGCTCACTATGCCAGACTGTTCTTCCCCAGTTTATTGTCTAGAGAGCACAACACACAGGATCTTAAGGGGGAACTGGCACAGTTGATGGTGCCAATGTCAAACTAAAAAAAGTAATCCAGTGTGGGCAGACTGCAAATACCCTCTGCTCTCTGTGTCCACTTGGCTCTCAGAACATTAGCTACCAGACATACATTTAAAAAAAAATCTTCGATGGGAAATATTTCTTTGTCAGAAAGAAGGATATTAAGATACAGACAGTAGAGATTCTCCATTAAAATCACCCAGCCAAATCACTCTGTAGTGAAACTGACACTGAGAGCAGCAAATAAGCTAGAGTGCACTCCTCTTAAATATAAAAATTACCAGAGTGCCCAACATGGAATCTACAGAACAGGAAAGAACCCATGCTCCCCCCACCCCATCACACAAAGCCACCTGGCTAAGACATGATTTATACAGAGAAGAGAACTTCAATATCGACAAGTTTTTGTTAATATTATAAGGGAGATAAAATATAAATGTAACCATGTAATAAGGATCAGAGATTCTTTTTTAAAGGAAGGAAGAAATTGTTAATAGAAGAGAAATTTATGAAGATAATAGGACCAATGCAAGTAGTTCAAATTCCAAAGCAGAGGGGTTCCAGAGAGAATAGAGAAATCAAGAGGAGCAATAAATACATCAATAAAATTATTTTTTAAAGAAGTTTCCAAAATGGAAGGACCATATTAAAACAGTTAACTGAGTACCCAGTAAAATAAACAAAAATAAAGCCATATGAAGGCAAATCATTGTGAAATTTCAACAACAAAAAAAGATCCTAAAAGTTTCCAAAAATGAAAAAAAAAATTAGGCCATAATCAAAGGACCAGGACCAGAAAGAATTTGGTCTTCTCGGCAACCCAGAAGGTCAAAAGCAATAAAGCAATGCCTTCAGAATTCTAAAGGAAAATGATTTCCAATCTAGATATTTAGACCCTGATATACTGTCAATCAAATAGGAAGGTAAAATAAAGATACTATTAGGTTGACAATGTGTCAAGTATTTCTCTCTGGATTTCTCTTGCACTCAGATGATTGCAACTATTCACTAGTTCATGTGCACACACAAAAATGATTGGTAACTAGGAGAAGACATGAGACCTGGGTAGTAGGAGACCCAAAGAGGAGAAAGGCAGCAGACATGTTCAGGAGGGCTATGCAGGGAGATTCCAGGATAGAGCTGTGCCCCAGGCACACCGTGACCACCAGTCTGGTTTGAGCATCTCAGGAAGCTTGGAAGAAACTCTGGAAGATGAAACTGAGTGGCTATCAAATGGCCGTGAATGTCTTAAGAAAAAATTCAGACCAATGATGAAGCATTTGGGGTCAAATTAGTGATAAGTATGCTTAAAATAAGTACACCCTGTTTGAGATGATATGGAATTTGTGTACTCCCCAATGCATCCATGGACTTACACAGTCCTGACTGGGAGAAATGATACATCTGAGGACCGATACACCCCAGCAGGAAGACAGTCTTCTGAGCTTCTGAATCTAGAAGCAGCCTTAGCTATTTGGATATAGGAGCCTGAGATTTGACAGATAAGTTGTTGTCATCTGACAAAAACCATCCGTCCAATTAGCAGTGATGGAGAATATCACATCCCGAGATGGACCCTGAGGATGAGTGAACCTGGCCTTGATCACCCCCCGCCTCTGTGGATAAGCTGGGAGCTCTGGTCCTAAGATTGCTCACCAGCACTATTACAATCACTTCAAAAGATGAATTTGGCTGCAAGAGTCACAAGACTGAAGCGTAATCAGTTCATGAGCTCTTTTAATAGTAAATTGTTTGCTTGCATTTCAGCTGCGAGTGGTTGGGTTGGCCTCATTTTAAACTTAGCAAACCTCTCAGACTAGTTTTCCAATGCTTTTGATCTTCAGTAATCAAAGTATGTTTAGCTGAGCACTCTCCCCTTAATTTTTAAAACCCACACATACTTTATAGGAAATGTTACTCACATTGTTTTGATTCATTTACATGTTAAATCATCAAAATATTCTCTGGGAAGGGTGTTTTGATGTCCAAGAAGCCTTTCCAAGCATTTTTATAAGCTGTTTTTCTTCAAAACAGGAAGCTTCCTTTTGCCAAGAATAAACAAACTAAAAGCTCAAGAGGCAGGAGGTTGCTTGAAAACTCCAAGCCCACAAGGTTGAGTGGGTTCTAAACTTGGCACCGCACCTTCCCCCATCCTTTTGTTTCATGTGGTTCCTTGTCTTCCTCCCCTAAAGCCAGGCTAGGGTGGAGGGCAAAGAACAAACAGGAAGAGAAAATAAACACCCGTTGGAGATCACATTTTTAAAATTATTTTTAAAATTTTATTGAATTTATTGGAGGTGGCATTGAAGTTTCAAGTGTACAATTCTACAATACATCAGCTGTATATTGCATTGCGTGCTCAACACCCAAAAATCAAGTCTCCTTCCATCACCATGTACCTGATCCCCTGGAACAGCGGTTCTCAACCTGTGGGTCGCGACCCCTTTGGGGGTCAAACGACCCTTTCACAGGGGTCGCCTAAGACCATTGGAAAACATATATATATAATTACATATTGTTTTTGTGATTCATCACTATGCTTTAATTATGTTCAATTTGTGACAATGAAATTGGGGGTCACCACAACATGAGGAACTGTATTAAAGGGTCGCGGCATTAGGAAGGTTGAGAACCACTGCCCTGGAGGGAGAAGAGGGTAAATAGAGGCAACAGATAAGCCATGCTTTATTCCCCAGGCTTTGTTCAGAGAAACCATTGACATTATGCACTGGGAAGCCAAGGCACGGAAAGGTGAATTTTTCTCAAGGTCTCCGTGCAAATTTGGATCCAAGCTGAGCACCCAAGACAGTACCCTTCTTGCCTGCTGCCTTATGCCCTCGCCCTCAGCCCTGAGCCCTCCCAGTCCCAGACAGGACACACAGCTCACGCCCTCCATGCAAAAGATGAGCCGGCTCTAAATCTCAGATCAGCTGTAAATCACCAAACTTTGCTGCTTCCCAAAGCCAGAAAGCACCTCATCATGAGTTTTCCACTCTGCCAGAGAGAAGGGCCCTGCCCAGTTCTCATTCTGTTCAGGTCCCAGAAAAGTGTGTGATGGTGTGTGTGGGACATGGCGCTGTGGGTGGGCAGCGCGGAGCAACCCGGCTCCCACTCACAGGAGAAACATTGTTGGCCACAGTCAGAATCTTTCCCAAGGACTGGCAGATTCCTTTGCCCGGCGCTTTGGTTCCCAGAGGTAGGCATCTCTGAAATTTAGGTCCACTTCCAAGTATTCTGAACACGATGCTCAAGCCCTCCCTGACCTGCGTTTCCGAGGCAGCTGCTGCCAGAAACCTATCTGCATATTTTCCCTTTTATATCCCAATTCCAAACTTAGTTTTCTTTTTTACATTTGGCCCTCGAATCCTAGGGAAAGGGGGGAAGGCAGGATCCAACAAAAAAGCTATTCAGCCCAAGTGAATCAACATTAAAAAAAATGAATAATCATTTTGGTAAGCTTTTAGATTCGCATTGCATTGAATTGCTAAGCAATATGAACATGAAGCCAGCTGAAAAAAAAGACTTACTTTTTCTCATCCCACCCTGCAATACAAATCGCATCAGTACTAAATTCTTATTTTAAATACCGTGAGACACATAGTTTATCTCTCCTCTCAAGCTGTCTCTGAGCCAGTCAAAAATTCCACCACCTTTAAAATGATCAAATATGCATATTGCATTTTCATTAGAAATTTATGGGGCCTGGGTAGGCCCAGGTCAATTGCTGGAGCATGTTAACCACCTGTCGCCACTTGTAAGAAACTCAACCCACCACCCCAGTGCTAAAATTATTGGGTTATTTATACCCCAACAGGCACGATGACAGGATGCAAATATACTTCGCTCTTTGTTGCTTTTCGCAAACAGGCAAATTATTCTCCTTCCTCTAAATCAGCGGTTCTCAACCTGTGGGTCGCGACCCCTTTGGGGGTTGAATGACCCTTTCACAGGGGTCGCCTAAGACCATCGGAAAACACATATATAATTACATATTGTTTTTGTGATGAATCACTATGCTTTAATGATGTTCAATTTGTAACAATGAAATTGGGGGTCACCACAACATGAGGAACTGTATTAAAGGGTGGCGGCATTAGGAAGGTTGAGAACCACTGCTCTAAATGGATAAGAGGACTTAGGACCAAACAGAATGCTACACATATGTCAAGACAAGACTGAAGATTTCTCCCAAAGCTACTAAAACGCCTCTGAACAGGACGAAGATTTGTATTCCCTTATATTCTCTTCCTCCCTTTTATTTATTTTTTAAAAATATATTTTATTGATTTTTTACAGAGAGGAAAGGAGAGAGATAGAGAGTCAGAAACATCAATGAGAGAGAAACATCAATCAGCCGCCTCCTGCACATCTCCTACTGGGGATGTGCCCGCAACCCAGGTACATGCCCTTGACCGGAATCAAACCCCTCAGTCCGCAGGCCGACGCTCTATCCACTGAGCCAAACCAGTTTCAGCTCTTCCTCCCTTTTAAAGAGGTATCAGCTTCTACGTTAAGGCTGGGGCAATATTGGAAAAATAATAACTGACCAGTTCGCCAGGCACATGTGGAGGAAGAGTTGCCATCCAGGGAGTTTGGGCTAATAAACTTCACGATGGCAGAGTAGAAACAGACAGAGTCCATGTGTAGTGAGTGGAAACCAGGCCCAGGAGGCGCTGTAACCTGCTGAATGGGAGGAGCACAGAAGGGAATCCTGTCATTGAAGGTCATCTGGACCCAAACCAACACAGGAACAAGCAAAACAGCCCACGGAACCTAATCGCAAAGCTGCTAATGTGGACCAAGACTTGATCACCCCAAAGGTTCCCGCCCGCATCTACTTGACCCTCAGGCTCCCTCTCTGGGGGGATCTGCAGTAGGGTTTAATGGAACAGTCCAAGCTGGCTCACTCAGTCGGTGTCTGAGAGTCCCTCACTGGTCTTCTCACACCTCAGTCCTACCCATTTTGTCTGTCCCAGCCTGATGGACACTTTCTCTGGACTATCCCATTCAATTGTCACTTATCACATGACCTTTCGTGACATTGCCTCTCTTTTGTCTCCAAACTGTGCCGTACAGAATGGCGCTGGGAGAACCCATTTTCCATGATCATCTTCAGCAAGCCCCTGCAGCAGTCCTATCACTGTCAGTACCATTACACCAACACTCCCCCTTTTTTTAATTATATGAAAGTGTTTTTTTCTTAAAAATTTATCTTTATTATTGAAAGTATTACAGATGTTCCCCTTTTTCCCCATTGACCCCCTCCACCCCGCTGCTGCCCCCTCCCCAGGCCTTCACCACAGTATTCTCTGTGTCCATGGGTTATGCATACAAATTCTTTGGTTAATCTCTTCCCCCCTTCCCCCCCCCCCCCTTCTCTCTGAGATTCATCAGTCTCTTTCACACTTCCATGTCCCTGGGTGTATTTTGTTCTTCAGTTTATTTTGTTCATTAGATTCCATCCCTTTGAGAAAGAGGTGGCCCACCCGGTGTGGCTCAGTGGTTGAGCGTTGGCCTATGAACCAGGAGGTCACGGTTCAATTCCTGGTCAGGGTACATGCCCAGGTTGCGGATTCGATCCCCAGTATGGGGCGTGCAGGAGGCAGCCGATCCGTGATTCTCTCTCATCATTGATGTTTCTCTCTCTCTTTCCCTCTCCCTTCCTCTCTGAAATCAATAAAAGCATTTTTTTTAAAAAAGAGCTGATATTGGGGTATCATTCTCCATGAATGTGCTGTTACTGGCATCGCATGATTTTCTCGGCCTGTGAACAGTTTTCTTTTTCTCTTTACTTTCCTGCATCCCCACATTGTTGATGTGCTTATACTGAGGACAGGAAGTAGAGTTGGGCTTGTTATTATTATCATTTTAAAGTAAATATAACTTCTGTTGGAACTTGACTAAAAGTAACTTGGACACTCCATAGAATTGCATGTTCATTTCATTAGAAAAAGAAGACATGAGAATCTGTTAGACATGGAGAACCTTTTACCTCCATGTAAGGGGCCACACAGCATGAACACTTCAGCTGTAGGTTTTATTTGGGAACTAGAGAATTATTCTTATGCAGGAACCAACACCATCTTCTTGAACTATTCTGCCTGATTATCCTTTGATTCAAATAACCTATGTGCCTGTGAATATACTGGCTTGGCTTTATTTTTCCTCTTTGTTGACCAGTTATTTCAATAAACGGCCTGAAATTTGTTAGTTTTCTAGTGCTGTGTAAAGAAAAACAATGTGAAGTCTTTTGGCACCTACTACACTGGAGGAGTGAATCATCCCCTTAGTCATAAACACAAGGATGTTTATTGAGACAGTGAGGAAATAAAAGAGCTTAAAGGGAGAAAATGAGAAAAAAGCAAACCCCTTAGAATTGTTAACTTTATCCAACTGGAAATAGCAAAATAAGCAAACCATATTTTTAAATGAAAATATACCCAAGTCCTTGTATCTCGAGTTCTAAACATTGTATAGGGGGATGAATGCAGATGGATGGAGACTTGACTTGGGGTGGTGAACACACACTACAGCGTACAGATGATGTGTGTGGAATTTTACACCTGAAACCTGTATAATTTTCTTAGCCTGTGTCACCCCCAATAAATTCAATAAAAAGGGAAAAAATAAGAAAATAAAACAATTCCAAACATAGAAAAACCAAGGGCAAAACTTTCAGACATCATAGGGTCAGTGTTTGAGATGGTTAAATACACGAGTCATTGGGAAGGAAAGGATGAATGAGATGCCAACTTCTGGGTTCACTTGTAACAACCCATGTCTGTCTTCCATGACTGTGGGTCCCATGGAGCCCCCAATCAGAGTTTATCTCAGACATGAATTTCAGTAAAATGAAATACTCAGAGTTATTTAAATGTATTCTCTCTTCTCTTCAGGTTCTTTAAAACAGTTCAGTAGAGTCACCTGTATTTGTGTTATTAAATCTGATGCACATGTTTTATTTCTTGCATTACTTGACCTCTCAGCAGTATTTGACATCGTGGTTGATGCGGTTGAGCATACCCTCCGTTCTGGAAACACTTCTTCCCTGGTTTCTATCTTCTGTGACTCTCTGCTCTTTCCTTTCTCCTGCTCTGGCTGCCCTGAAATGGCCTTGATTAGAACTTTCAACTTTGGTATTCCTCAAGGCCAAATCCTGGGCCCTCTGTTCTTCTGACTCTCTACTGTGCCCTCTGGATGAGCCCATGCCTTTGATGGTCAGGAGTTCTCTCACATTTACAACTTTACCTTAGATTGCTCAACTGAGTCCTCAGCTGGTTCACACCACTGTAACCAATACCATAGACTAGAGTCTTACCACTAATTCAAGGTGTTTTTTTTTTCACGCTTTCATTTAATAAATGTTTATGAAATGGCACCAGTGAGGCTCTAGGGATAAAGCAATGAGCAAAATGATGCCTTTCCCTCATAGAGCTTGCAGTCCAAATGTTGAAAACAAAAATTCAAGAGATGTTTTGATACAAAGAAGTGGAGAACAACATTGGGGTGACAGTAGAGAGTGCACCTCTGTTGTCCTGGCATCCATATTAATAGCACCTCAGGTCATTCTTACAAATGTCCTCATTTAGACAAGAAATTATATGACCACCTTAGCAATGGCGGGGGGAAGGGTGACTACTTTAACTGAAACACACAAGAGGAGTACACTGGAGAGTTTGAAGAATAGTGATGAAGTGGCCAGAGTGGCTGGAGGACAGTGAGGGTCAGTATTGAAAGAGAAAGTGGCAGAGGCCATATGGATTCAGATCCCATAGGGCCTTGTGGGCCCTTACTCAGAAATTCACTCAGAGTGAGGTGGCAACCACCGGAGGGTTTTGAGGAGGGAGGGAGTGGTATAGACTGAGTTGAATTTTAACAGGCTCACTGTGGCTCCTGGGCTGAGAATGAATGTAGGAAGACAAGGGCAAGGGCAGAAGCAAGGAAGCCACTTAGGAGGCTACTGCAATAATTCAGAAAAGAGACATAAGGGGGCTATTGTAATAATTCAGACTTGACTCACTATTTGGGATTGGCAAAATCTAGTCCAGTGATGGCGAACCTTTTGAGCTCGGCGTGTCAACATTTTGAAAAACCCTAACTTAACTCTGGTGCCGTGTCACATATAGAAGTTTTTTTATCTTTGCAACCATAGTAAAACAAAGACTTATATTTTTGATATTTCTTTTATATATTTAAATGCCATTTAACAAAGAAAAATCAACCAAAAAAATGAGTTCGCGTGTCACCTCTGACACGTGTGTCATAGGTTCGCCATCACTGATCTAGTCCAATCCTGAAGGTAGAACTAGAAGATAATCTGATTGGGTATGGGATGGGAGCTAAAGAGGAAAGTCAAAATGTTTCCAAGGTGTTTTGCCAAAAGAAAGACTGATAGGGAACAAGCTGGTAAAGAAGCGAGGAGTAACTGATGGGTTATTTATTTTCAAATGTCTAGTAGACTAGTCCAGTGCTGTCAGAAGACCAATCCTGGTTCTTCACGGGCCCAGAATCCACCAAGTCTCTCCCGTCTTCCCTTTCCCTCTTCCCTTCACCCATCCCTCAAGCTTTAGTATCTCCATCTACTGGGGGAAGGTAGAAAAATCTATTCTCTTCCTTGCTCCTCCAATATTTCCTGTGTCTCCTCACATATTTCCCATTTATCTCCCCACAAATCACCTAAAATCTTCTAAGAGCTTAAAGCTTTGGGGGGAAATACAGAAAGACTTTCAGGCACTCTGGCTAGCATCCTGCCAGTTAATTCTCTTGAGGAAATGACATATATCACTCAAAATATTCTCCAGTCACATTGATATTACTTAGCATGCATTGGGAGTGCATTGTATCCCATACTTGTGCATTATTTCATTTAAATATCTCTATAAATCCTTGATTGAATTTTGGTAGTGGCACTTAGTGCTCTTTCACCCAGGTATGCTCTTCCCCATCCTAAGAGTATTGTTCAAGTGTTTTAGACACCTCTTATATACACGCAGCTTCATTTGCCTCTTTGTTTGGTCTACTATTATCACACCATACTCCCAGTGGGATTTTACAACATCATCTAGGTGCAACCTGGCACCACCTCACTTCTTCTCTTGCCCTGTGGACAACGTAGGTTGTATTTGATACCTGTGTATTCACAATTCAGAATGCAAAAGTGTTGAATTCCAAAGGGTCAACTTTTGACTGCTGGGAGACAAGAGCTAATGAAAAACTTTTTCTTCTGTCATACTCCATCCCTCCATTTCAACTGGGTACACCTACCAGACACTTTATATGGCTTCCCAAAGGACAGCCCTGTGTGATACAATGAATATATGTACTTAGCTGCAGCCAACTTAGTACATTAACCATATATGGGCTCTTCCTCCTTACCTAATTCACTTCCTTTGCCTCTCAGCCCTGTTCCCATGATTCACAATCTTTATAAAGTCATAGCATGCATGCTTTTGCTTCAGTTCCCTTTCTGGGAGAACACAGGATGCCTGATACTTCCATTGACAAAAGTGAGTAGAGAACTGGATAAGTGAAATAATTTGGGCTCAGCCGGTGTGACTCAATGGTTGAACATCAACCTAGGAACCAGGAGTTCACAGTGGTTCGATTCCCAGTCAGGGCTCACACCCAGGTTTCGGGCTCAATCCCCAGTAGGGGGCATGCAGGAGGCAGCCGATCAATGATTCTCTCTCATCATTGATGCTTCTCTCTCTCTCCCTCTCCCTTCCTCTCTGAAATCAAAAAGAATATATTTTTTAAAAACTTCCATTCGGCAAAAAGGGCAATGTGAAACATGCAGAAATCACTGGTACGTGGCACATATCAGAACCCGCTGGCATGAAGAACAAGGACAACCTGTCCTGGCCGTGGAAGGTGTTCCTGGGTTGACTAATGAGAACACCCACCCCTGGTTCTAACCTATGAATGGGTTTCCCTTGTCTGTTGTCTTCCATGGAGATAGACTTTGGAAAGGATGCAATTTCTGGGGCCTGACCAGTTGAGCAGCCCACTTCCTGTTGATGTGATTCCTGGATCCTTGGGATTATCTTAGGATTTGAGAAATACTGGCTCTTTTGGCCAGTCGTAGGGTTTTTTTGGCAGTACAGCTCACTTAAAAATTTAGTAGGCTGCTGGTCTATTTTCTTTGGGTCTATGTGCTTGTGATCGATTCCACGGCTAGTGTCAAAGCCAACTCCGTTGTTAGTTCATGGCCATATGAATCTAGGCCATTTTATCTCCTAGAAACATATCTCTGTGTTCTTTCCGTCTCACGGTTCCTTGTTTAACGGCTACAACCATATTCTTGGCCTATTACTCGAGGCAACTTGAAAAATTGCCTTTATGGATGGAGGCCCTAATTATATATTCCTCGGATTTCGGCTACTCCACATCTGTGTCTTCACAGCGTGACTATTCCCTTTGTCTGGCAAAGAATGCTTAGCAGGAGGAGCTGGGAGGAAACTTGGTCTCACTCATTTCCTCCTCAATTCCCCTAGCTGTCTGCCTCTGTTGTCACCAACCTTGACATGAGGTAGAGATTGTCCCTGCAAGAGTTCAAATCAAATTGGTGGATTCCCTGGCAACATGTCTCCTTAACTCTTCCTTTGCTCTTACCTTTTGTACCTAATTCATAAGGCAATTTGTCTGCTCATCTTTAAAAATATATCTCAAATTGGAAAATAGCATTCCTTTCAACTCCAGCCCCTAACCTAGATGGTCCAATTATTCTACCACCTTCTTCTCTGTAGATAGCATAATAGCCTCCTGACATGACTTGACTTACAATGCCTGTGGGTTCTGGCCTACCTGCTCTGTGTCTATCTTTCCTTGGTCACTATACTGCATCACAGGGGCCACCTAGCTTGTTATTACTTGAAATACCAGCCATGCCTCCCCAAGGCCTGAATACCAGCTGAAATCTCTTCCCAGGAACTTTCCCCCACATGTCTGGATCATCTTATCTGGAATAACAGCCGTACTTCCTACCCCCTTACCTACTTTGCTCCTCTTTACTACCTTGTCACTACATAACTTTCTTTTTGGTAACTTTTTCTGATAGCATATATCTATGAATTAGAATGCAACTTCCATGTGGGCAGGGGCCTGTTGGCCCCATGTCTTCCAATGAGCACAGTCCTTAGAAGAGTAGGAACTCAATAAATACTCTTTCAGACACGCCACCTTCCACCCAGGCTTGACTAATGCAGGGTCTTTCTGCAGTTGGAAGAAAGTCTTATCAAGTCTCTTGATGCTACAGCATCATCAAGTCAGAGTAACAACGCATAACTGCTCATTTCTGAGATCCTCCCAACTTATCTGAGCTGCCCCCATCACTGCGTGCTCTCCCTTCATGTACCAGATCACCCCAGTTGCCTGATAAAACCTTTGATTGTTGCCCTTGAAACAGGAAAACTCTGCAGCTTGAACTTGCGCATTTTCCCAGGGTGGTTTGCACATGTGTACTGAACCCATAGGGTTCAATTTAGATGATGAGCTCACAATCACTGTGGCTGTCCTTTCCCCAGGCTTGACCCTATACCATGTTCAAGGCCAACCACAACTAGCTGTTTCTTTAAACTGGGAAGACCCAACCTTTAATTTGGACAGTAGTAGCCAGCTAGAAAGAATTCTTCTATGCCACTTTTTGTGCCTATGTGATCCTGCCCACTTTCCTCTGAATTTGCTGATACTTATGATTTTGGAAGATCAAACAAGAATTATCATCTCTGGGGAAGATTCTGTATGCTTCTACTTCAAATAGTTTCAACAAAATGATGAAGTGCAGGGCCAAACAACCCCCATGGTTATAGGTTACTCAAATTACCATTGGTTTTACTTACACAGTTTAATTAACAAAGTCATTAGTATAGTTTATTCAAAATTACCTAATGAAAGAAATCATGGAAGAGTGATATTTGACTAGTTAAAAGTGAAGTGAGTGTCCCTGATGCAAAATGATCTAGTTAGTGTGACCCTCAGAGGAGAGACTGTCTTCCTCAGTGGACAGGGGACAGGAAATGAGAGAAATGCCTGGGGCTTTCATGAGCAGGCAGATCCATATGCACGTGAGCTGCTCTCTCTTTTCTCCTCTCAATACAGTGACCATCACTTTTCCACCTGGGACACCTTTAAGAAAGCAACAGGATGCTACAAATAAGTCTACTCAACCCTCATAAATTGGAGCTCTCCAAGGCCAACTAGGAAATATTGTGTTCCTACTTCTTGGGCTCTGGTCCCACTTATCAAAACGTTGCTGCTGGTACATGGTAGCCTTCCCCCTACCCTGTTTCCCATGGAAGACCAGTCTCCTTCCTGGTGGCCAAGCTAACTTGGACCACTGCTCAGCTTCCTGAAGGGAATAGGTTTATCTGCTCTGGCCAATGTAGCGTTGGCTGTCTTGACACATCTATTAAGATCTAGTAAAGGCTATTTTAGCAAATGACTTTCCATGTTATCACATATCTATTTTACCCAAAGATCATAGGATCAGGGAGCTCAGCACAAAAAAGCCAGTGCACAGAGTTCCTGCATTCTTTCACATCAGCTCCTCCAGTTGGTTATTCAACAGAGAAGTATCAGTGGATGACTATTTCCCCCATGCATTTGTTCTTTGGGGTGTAATACTTTTTTAAAGGGAATCCAAAGAGGCAGGTTATTAGTATCAGATGATGTACAAAATATTTGACTGGTTTTATGAAGGTGATTGGTTGAATCAGTGGGCATTTAGTCACACTTACTCTGGGACAGGCACTCTGCCAGAACCTACAGAATAAAAACATATATAATGTTATAAATATGGTCATGTCAGGCTTATAAAGCAGCAGTTAGGGTTCAGCATGACAGGGCTATGGCAACGGAATGCACAGAATGCTGGGAGGGTCCTCGCGATCGGCAGAGGCTGGAGGGGGCGCAGCATCTCTAGCTGACGGATCTCTCAGGGACCCTAGAGTGGGTGGTACTTGAACTGATCCTTCAAAGAACAGAGGCAGCTAACGTGGCTGAGGAAGAGTAGCATGTAGGGAGGAGTGAAAGAGGGAGGCTGGGCGATACTGTTAGGAACCTAAGAAGAGTTGCTGAGGAAAGTACTCCAGGGATGTAGTGGTGAATGGGGGTGGAGGTATAGAATTTTTTCAAAAGAAAAAAAAAAAGGAAAGAAAAGGGTTCTGAGAAAACAAATCCACAGAAAATGTTAGCACACTTCCTTTTGGCTCTGCTTCTAAATTCCTAAGGAAAAATAGGGTGGGACCAGGCATGCAGGTAGCATGATTATCTCCATTTTCCAGATGAGGGGGCTGAGGAGGCGAGAAGCTCAGTCAGTCCATTTTGCATTAACAAAAACGAACTATTTGTCAAGTATCCAGTTCATGTCATAAACACTATTTTATTTGGAGAGCATACCACCTGTCTTGACTTTCTCTACCCTCAGAAAACCCGAATCACTGGAAAATAATCTCTCCTTCATTTGCAACGTGTAGACACAGAATAAATAGACATACCACTCAGGTTTAAAATGCTTTACCCCCCCCCCAACTCAAACATTTTCAGCATGTCCTGCAAAAAGTGGACCCTGAGATTTTAATTGTTGACTCGAAGACGGAGGGTATTTCATATCTGCAGCAATTGAAAGAATGCTATTCATCTTAACCACAAGAGGCTGCAGAGAGAGAGCTAACTGTTGCATCCGCATTCCTGGAGATGTCTGATAGCAAGAGAGGCTGTTCCTTTGCTCAATGGCCGCAGGGTCTGTGGGTCCCCTCCGGACGCCTGTAGGCAGGGAAGGGTTCGACAGGGGGCAGCGCCAGAGCTTCTATATTCATCCGGGATTTTAGGTAAGAGGAACTCAGCACCCACAGGGAATGAGATCAGCTGCTTTTAGGACAATCTGGTCGTCAGGCTCAGTGAACACCCACGTTAGACATCGGTGGATGTGTAAGAAAAGGGACATGTGGTTCCTATGTTGTCTCTGAAATACTGGCTCCAAGGGAACACTTGGAGACATATTTTCCCAAAGGCCTTCCAAGGAAACGACGAGTGCTTGTTTTCCACAAACTTGGTTAGTGTCCGGACACTGTAATTTCCTAATAATGTTACCTTCCCTCTGAGTGTGAATTTCTTCTAAGGCGCCGTGTTTCGTGTGTCCCTCAGACATGAAAACGGTCTCCTTGGTGAGTGTCACCTTTTCTCGTTCAGACCCTTAGAGAAAAAAATACTTTAATGAGTTATTTTACTGTCTTTAAAGACCTCTAGCTTTCCAGAAAGCATTTCTTTGGATGTAAGCCATATATCCTGGGTTCTTTGTTACACATACTAGTAAATATCAAATACTAGTAAATATCAAATACTAGTAAATATCAAATGATTGGTCGAATTGTGAGATATTCTTCAAGTCACAAAAAAGAAAGAAAGGCCTGTACTTTTTAAGGACTAACAGACCCTCAACGCCCCCCACCCCACCCATAACCTGGACTATCAACCAGAATGAGTCTAGAATATTGAGAAATGTTTTAAAACTCCCAATTTCAAATACTGAATTTTATTTTGTCAACATTCATATATATTGAATATAGTCACTATTCAATATATGCACTTTTTCAATCAAGACTATCAATGCAGTGTAATCCATCCCCATGCATCTAGCTTGTGAATAGAACTAATTAAAACCTTTAAAAGTTATCAATACCATTTCTATTAATTCATCAGCAGAGCAGTGACATGGCTATATTAACACATCTTGAACTGCTCTGTCAAAATACTTTTTAGAATTCAGGAAGCACTTGCTATGTATATTAGCATCCCTTAAAGGTGCTGTTATTATTATTATATAAAAGATGTGTTACAGGACATACATTTGAAAATAATTCAAATCATCTTTTATTCATCTGAAGAATCCAGCTGTTCACACTAATTGAAAGATCAAATCCATATTCCCGAAGTGATATTTATAGCTAACAACTGGAACGGAATATGACCACGGACATGTTTAGGTTTAGAACTGTATTTGTTATGTTGATTCTCCCCCAATGGGCAGCTTCTGATTCCTACTTTCTTACGGCTTCGACACTCATTCTCTCTTGAATCTCCATGTGCACAAACCCCATTTTATGCAGGAAAATACCATTAGCCGTGGCTCGGGATTCTCGGTGCCAAGTCAAAAACTCTGCAGCAACTTTTTCTAAACGCCACATGTGCACGATGCCATCTTTCATCAAGGGCTTGCTCACCATAAACATATAATTACTTGCAGGTTATCAGCTGTCCTCTTGAGCGGGGCTGCCCTGAGAGCATGGGCCCTGGCTGATGGCTTCTGAATTCTCTGCTCACTGTTTCCTCTGCCCGCCCGGAGCATCCTGTGGAATACACACAAACAAGGCCCCTGGCTTCCCGGCGAGGCTGTCAACTCACCCTCTACTCAGACGTCACAAACTGGCCACCCCAGTGTGAATCTGGCCCCCAGATGGTTTTGGTTTAGCAAGTATAGCATTTGAACTTGCTCAGCCCTAGCTGTACATTATTGCTTTTTAAAACCTGACTACTTGGGAAAATCAACTGGGAAGCTTTTCATAAATAGTCATGCCTGAGCCCTGTATACCCAGATATTCTCATTTTATTGGTCTCGGAGAGGACCCCGGCACCTGAATGGTTTTTAAGTTCTCCAAGCGATTTGAATGCCAACCACAGTTGAGAATCACTGCGGTCTATGGTTAGGGTCTACCAGCATTATCACAGGGCTTCAGCATAAGCAACAAGACAAAACTAGAAAAATGAGAGGGTGGAGAAAAGAGCAGAAGCCATCCTGGCCCACACTGATGCTGGGTGAATGGTCCCGACTGGGCCATGTGGAGGAGCCAAGAGGCAGAGCCTGGATCTTGTTCAGACCAGGTACTCAGAGGCAGCATTTAAAAGGTGAGAACAGGCAACAAATCTAGAATTTTTCCGAGTCCAGCTCATAGTGCCAAGGCAAATATGGCCAGATCTCGACCCATGGAGGCAGCTCCAAGAGAGAATGATCCCGTGGCCAAATGAAACAGAGTAGGGTGTGTATTGAAGGTGACCCGAAGGACAGAAAGCCAGAATTAGGGAAGCAGAGAAAGTCAAGGTCTTAAATGGTAAGAAAAGCCCCCAACAGGTACGGAATCGGGTTGATGAAAGAAGTGGTTCAGGGCTGAGGTGTGAATGATGAGAGTTTGTCAGTTTCCTTCATGGTCCCAGTCCTTGTGCGTGTTCTAGGCATGGCTTTGCAGGTTAACCCTGGATGCCATTCATGGAAACCATGTTGACACAGAACCAAGGCAACAAACCCGGTGCACTGGTTCAGTATCAGCAGCAACAAGGACAAACAGAACAGCTGTGGCCACCAGAGGCCTTGGTCTCCTCAGTGCTGCCAATGAGACTTGTGTGTCAAGTGCCAGGAGTGGCAGTTCATCAGGACAACATGGCAGAAGTGACAGGTGTTGGAGTTAGTGGATAATGTAGCCTCAGGCAGCCACATGATGAGTCAGAAGGACAGTCATTCCTTTGGAATCACTGTACCCAAGTGTAGACCTTCGCGACATCATGAAGGTCTCTCTATAAAGGAGAAAAGGGACCTGGTTGATTAGCTATTATTATGTCGCTGTGTTAATTATCTATTGAGGCTTAATGAATTACTTCAAAACTTTGCAACTTAAAATAACATGTATTATGTCACAAAGTGTCTAGGATTAGGGATCTGGGAACAGCTTAGCCGGGTAGTTCGGGCTCAGGGCATCTCATAAGATTGCCCTCCAAGGTGTTGGCCAGGACTATAGTCACCTGAAGACATGACAGGGCGCAAGGATCTGCTTCCAAGCTCACTCTGTTGGAGAAGGTCTCAGTGCCTCACCATGTGGGCCTCTCCAGAGGGTTGCTCACAGCACGGCAGATGGCTTTTCCTAGGGAGAGAGACAGACAGACAGAGTGACAGACAGATAGACAGACATAGAAAGAGCATGACAGAGACAGAACTTTTATGACCTAACTTCAGAAATGGCATACCACCACCTCTGCTGTATTTGTCACAGGCTAACCCTTGGCCTTGTGTGGGAGAAGTGGCGAGAAATACAAGAGGTAGGAATCGTTGGGCGCCATCTTGGAGAGTGGCTACCACCATGGCTACTGCTGTCATCTTTATTCACAGTTTATTTGGTCTCTCCAGAACATCCCCATTGTATAAACGAAGATGCTGGGATTTTGAGGGATTTAGTGCTTTACACAAGGTCACAGTGCTAGCAAGTTTTTCTTAGTGGCTGGAGTTTTCCTAGTCATGGTGACTGGGAACTCACTGACCAGCCATAAATCTTCTTTTATTACCCAGTGGCAGTTCTTCAAAAGGCAGTAGAATAGAACACGGATTCAGAGGGTTTTCTCAATTTGTTTGGACCTGGCCAGCATACCTAGGTTCAGCCCAGTTCCTTAAAAGGAACTTTCCTTGGGCAATAAGGGATCAGCTTGACTAAATCTTTTGTTTATGTTCAATTCTTACTACATAAGTCAAAACCATACTCTTGTCTCCACTGATTCCCAGAATCAGGCCTCCAGGTTTAAAATCTCATTTAGTCTCCTGTGTATCTAAATGAAGCTTAGAAACTAGGCTTAACTAGTTAAGCTCTGAGCAAACTAATATTATGCATGTATAGGTCAATAAAATAATAAATACATAACTACAGAACAAGGACATTTAGGAGCGGTATTTAGGAAATTGATGAGACTTGGATAGAGAGAAAAAAGGCGAAGTTTGAAAAGTAGAATATCAAAGAAGGCATGTCTGAGGATACTAAGGACTCCATGTCTGTGCCCTACCCAAATTATTATGCTGAAATCCTAACATCCAATTAATTAACTAATTAAATAATGGTATTTAAGTCATGAGGATGTAGCCCTCATGAATGGGATTAGTACCCTCATAAGAAGAGACATGAGAGTTCTCTCTCTCTCTCTCTCTCTCTCTCTCTCTCTCTCTCTCAGAAGGTGGGCTGTCTGCAAACCAGGAAGCCTCCAGAACTGTGAGAAATGCATGTCATTTCTTTCGGGGAGGCAGCTCATGGTATTCTGTTAGGGCAGCCCCAACTAAGACAAATGGCAATGCTATTGCAACCAATTGTTTCAAGTGACACATGCCATTAGCCAATCGCCTTTCCTACAATTACAGAGAGAGAAGACAGACCTTTAAATCAAACCCACAGAAAGCAAACTGTTGCTCACAGCCCAAAATGCCCTCAGAAAAAAAAAATTTTTTCTGAAGGGAAATTTTAAGAACCCCCAAACAGTTTTACATAAGTAGCGGTAGTTTTCCTTAGCTTGTGTGTTAGTGATCATGGGGGCAGGTGCCTTCTCTCAATCGGTTTTTGGCTGGTTCTCTTATCAGGTGAAGAAAGAGACAGACAGACAGACAGAGACAGAGAGACACACAGAGAGAGAAGAGAAAGAAAGACTAAGCAAGCCAGAAGGCAGGCAATCATACCTTCCACTCAGAAGGCGTCATGTGAACAAATGAATCAGGCAGGTTTGGGGGAGGGGGAGGGTGCCAGGATTTATGGCCAAGGCTCTCCTCACCTAGGCAACGGTTGGTAGGCAGCATTCGGGGCAGTGGCTAGAGCTGTTCCAGGGCTTGGCCGGGACAATATCTGCTGAATAACTAGGCCGGTCCTGGAGCCAACATCCACAGCGCGGCTGCTGTTGCTGCTGCTAAAGAAGGCTTACAGCTCATTTTTGCTGAGTCAAATCTCTCTTCGGGGATTTAGAAAACAAATGAGGCTCTGAAAAGTGGAAGTTCTTCTGGATGTTTCTTTGGGGAACAATGCAGTGGGCCTCTTTGTTATTTTTGTTCTAACATAATGAATACAGTCAAAGGTGGAGACCCCCGCCTTCCTGGTAGATTTACGACTAATTTCACCCCCGGAAGAAACTTCCCTAGTTTTAAGGAAACACAATGGCACGAGAGAAATGAAAACAAAACAAACAAAATTGAGGAAAAGAATAGTCCAGGGAGGAAAAAAATGCATGTAGAATATATTTCCATTTGAAAGACAAATGCATACGATTTTCCATGCCAGCTGGTCTGCTGTGTATAAATAGGAGGAGTTCAAGGTAAACTACCAAGAAAGTGACTCATCTGGGCAAGAATAAGGAAAGAGATCAAGTGTTCCTGAGTTATTAGTAACTTGAAATTACACCCTTATTCGGAGAAGCTTCAAAGAGGCATTCTCCAAGCGTTGACCTCTGGTGAATGCGTGACCAGGCAATGACTTTGGGGAACCAGAGCCAGTAGAGTCCGGGGAATGTTGACTATGTCTAGCCCACATACATTTTTTCCATGAAGTTAGTATGTAGAAAATACCTTTAGCATTTCATGAAGTGCTTCAACCCAGTGATAGATGTTTGAGAAAGTAACTCTACTATTGGTTATTTGTCACTACCTTATCTGTGTGTGTTTCTTGAGTACCTACTGTGTGCGAGGCACCTTATCATGCTGTCAGTGGGAATTCAGAGAGGAATTAGTGATGGTTGGTATCTTCCAGGATAGTTGTAGCCTAAAAAAGGCATATGTAAGACACAATTTTAAAGAAAGAAAAGGAGGAGGAGGAAGTGGAGGCGGGAGAGAAACAATTTGGGATATCAAAGCTCAGTACTTACCATGATGCAACTACATTTTAACTAACTCATTTTATTTTATTTTTTTAAATATATTTTATTGATTTTTTACAGAGAGGAAGGGAGAGGGAGAAACATCAATCGGCTGCCTCCTGCACACTCCCCACTGGGTATGTGCCCACAACCAAGGTACATGCCCTTGACTGGAATCGAACCTGGGACCCATGAGCCCGCAGGCCGACGCTTTATCCACTGAGCCAAACTGGTCAGGGCTTAACTAACTCATTTTAAACTTCACTGAGCTCAAGGTCAGACTAAAGTCAAGGCCCCAGTGGAGACATTGGATCAAACCTGCTCATAGGCACATAATTAGCATTTGTTTACAATGTGCTCCATTTAACAAAGGCCCATTATTTTTTTTCTCCTAATCTTTAATTCTTATTCATGTGATGTATTCATCAAGTCATGAGGCTTTTACAACCTCATGTTTTTTATTTTAATATATGTTTCCAATGGTGGTGTCTCTTTTCTGACTTCAGGATTTGGGCTTACTTGTAGCAAATACTGCCTCAGGCTTTTATTTCTCCAAGGATTTAGCTTCCTTTATGGCTTCTGATACCTCATCTCTTCTAGTTATTGTCTTGTTCCCGTGGGCCTCTTGGTGTTCCCACCCCTCTACCATCTGCCGACTTCCCCTCAAACCACACTTCTCAAGAAAGTTTGGCTTCTCCACTCACTTTACAATATAAAAGAGAGATAGCCCAGCAGCTGGTGCTCAGTGGTTGAGCATCAATCCAGGAACCAAGAGATCACCGATTCGATTCCCAGTCAGGGCACATGCCCTGGTTGTGGGATCGATCCCCAGCAGCCGTTCAATGATGTTTCTTTCTCATCCATGTTTCTCTCTCTATCCCTCCATCTCCCTTCCTCTCTCTCTAAATATCAATAAAAACATTTTTTTAAAAAGAGATATATTAGTATATTAGGGGTCACTGGCCCACATGTACATTGCTGTCTTTGTATTAGGTGCTTCTTGAGCCCTATTATCTAACCACTTGTGATCAGTGCAGTGAGCTCTCAAGGCAAGAAGAGCAGCATGTGTGGAAGGAGCCTCCATGGCCACTTTCCAGAACACACCTGTGAGCCTGGCACATGTTCATGGGTCATAGAGTCCTTCTTGGTGTTTTTGCTCAGAAATAATTTACCATTTAATCAAGTGGGTACCTGCGCTCCACATTTATTATAGACCTCTCTTCTATGTAATGCCACACATTGGAATGAAGTGTTATTGTGACTGAATTGTAGAATGATAGCATGAGATGGTGAAGGGCAATCCATCCATTTTTAGACATGAGCTACTGGCCACTCGGAAGGGTGTACATGAATTTATCTAGCTCACGTCTTGGAGTAATCAAAAAATCTATGGGCTCTCTTTACAATGGCCTCTCCACAGCATTTATTCACTATGTGTGTCCTTAAGCTAACTTATCAATTAAGGGAATGCACAGTGTAGCTTTCTATAGATATTTTTGCACAAAGCTTTCCTTTGGCTTTTTTTCCCCTAGTTTCAATCAATCAGTCATTGCAGCACTGACAGTGTGAGTACTGATAAAAATTTAATCTCCATAGAGCAGCATGCCAACACAAGCAAAATGATTTCTGTGCGCCAAGAATAGAATAATATGCGGCTGAGAACTTTTCAGTGTGCCATGAACCATAAACACAGACTTCGAGTGACAGGAGACTGGACTGCCTTGGTCCTCTGGTCATGGAACCACCTTACTGGGTTGTGGTGAGTTGAGTGACCTATTAATTTCGGGGACATCAGAAAGAAGCCATCACAAGCAAAGAATGACAAACACACCTAGAGCATGAGAAGCAAGCCAGAAGTGGAATAGCCCTGAAAACACTTATTACATACGTGTAGGGAACGTGTCCACTGTAAGTTATTATTGGTTAACGTATGGGATTATACAGGAACACAGATCTCTAAATCGAAATCAGCCTCTTCGCATTTTGACACGCTGAGGCGCCTAACACTTCCTGAAAAGCAAAGTGAGATCCAGAGCTTTAAAAGATGTGAAGCTAAGACAAAACATTTTAATTGAATCACACAGAAACTTTTAACTTTTATTTCTGGAATTCAATAAAAACATGACCTTTAACTTCTTTTGAATGAATATCATTTTTGTAAGCGTTCTTCACATGTGGCATCTGGCAACCCCTGGATGGGGCAAAGAAGCAGCTGTTCTATACAGGCTGGTTTCTACGTCTTCCTGCGAGCTGGTAAAAAGCCCCTTAAATCAGTTAAAATATCAACTTGCTTTGGAGATGCATTTACTTTGGAAAACGCTTCTTGAGTCTCAGGAGTGATACTAAACCAGGTAAAGCCGCTTCTTATTTATATTTAATCTCTGGGATTACCTGCAGGCACTTACCATCAGCCAGCACCCTGGCCTCTTTGGAAGCACAGTGGCTTCAGAAACCCAGGCTGTCTCAGCCCCCAGTAATGCAGCCCTACACGTAGTAGGCACTCAGATCTATCCCTGGAATGAACGAGGCATGGAGAGAAGCTCGTTCAGTTCGGTTCTTGGAATGGCTCCTGTGGTATCTTTCCAGCCCCAACAACAGATCCTAAAACCTTAGTTCTAAACCAGGGTTTCTTGACATTTTGGTCCAGATAATTCTCTGTTGTGCATTATAGAATGCCTGGCAATACCCGCATCCTCTACTCACTAGGTGGTTCCCCACACCGGTGATACCATAGCCAAGACCAGATGCCTGCTGTGGGAGCAGAGCTGCCTCCATTTGAGAACCTGGTCTAGAGCTTGAATGGGAGTGGTATGTAGGCATCAGAAGAAGACCGGGGCAATAATACTAGTCACAGTGAGCATTGTTCCTCACGGAATTATGGAATCTGTCTATGGTTACTTGATTCAGTTCATTAGAAATGAGACCAAGGTTGCAGGCTCTCTCCTTACGATAACCTGGGTGCTATGCTAAGTACATCAGGTACATTTTTTATATCTAATCCTTGCAAAAACTTTATATACCCAATTTGCAGAGGAAGAAGTTAAGGTTGGCAAATAGTATACCAAAGATATAGAGGCATCAGTGAATTCAACTGGATTCTGCCCAACGGAAGTACATGCCCTTGCTCACTTTCCTAGCCCTTGATCATCCAGTTAGGTGAGCTCCGTTGCAGTCAGCCCTCAGTCTAGATACAATTCGCTGGTCATAAGAGACCCTGGTTCCCATCATAGATGACTTGGTGACAGTGCAATCCCATTATAGGAAAAACATTTCCAGGCCTCTGATCTACTGCAGATGAGTCATCAGAGACAAACCATAAAGAAAGAACAAGATCTGTACTTTACGCAGAATCCATTCCTACAGTTGTTCCATTGTGGGTTCCGCTCCAGGTTATGGGGCCTATCTGAACAATAACACTGGTGGGATCACAGTGCAAGTGTCTCCAGGAAAAGGGGAACTGGGAGCAACAGGAAAAGGAGTCCTGTCGCTTTCATGTTGAACACACACAGACTGTGCTAAGGAAAACATTGCTGGCATATTTTTAGCCCTATTATGGAAAATGGACCCTGCCGGGTCACATGAATGAGCTTCCAATCCAATAAGAGTCAGAAATGCAAAAGGAAAATACCCTGGGAAAGTTTCCTCCGGCTCATACACAGCGAAGAGTATAGTGCATTCCCGTGCCCAGCCTATAATTAAGATGAAAGGCATGTTCCCCTCCAATTTGCCATCCGGTGGGATGGTTAACATTCCATCCCGGCTGCAGCCGCCTGATTGGTCGAATGCAACACATTTTTAAGGAAAGACAGTTTTTTTAAAAAAATACACACATCTCACTCTTATTTCATAGGATGAGCTATTTCAGTTTCCGCTATTTTTAACTCGGTGAAAAGAAAACATTTTTGAATTGACCATTTCTTACAGGAACCGAAGTGGAGGGCTGCCTGTCCTTCGGGCCTAGCGGTCTTGTTTGCCTAAGGTGCCGCCTGTTTTGCTGAGCTCATGGCCTGTGATGGGTCAGCCCAAAAAGGTTTGGACAGTATGGAATGTGCCCAGAAGGTCATGTGACTTCCTCAGCCCTCTCTGGGTAACCAAACTTGGCCAGGAAACCTTTAAGAAGAAGCCTGTTTGTGAAAACTCTGATACTTTTCCGAAATTTTTTATTTATTTATTTTTTTGAGAGAGAGAGAGAGAGAGGAGACACACAGAGAGAGAAACATCGATTTGTTGTTCCACTTATTGATGCATTCATTGGTTGCTTCTTGTATGTTTCCTGACCAGGGATCGAACCCACAACCTTAGTGTATCAGGACAACACTTTAAGTAACTGAGCTGCCTGGCCAGGGTAAATTTTGATACTTCTGAGTTCTATCCTACCTCCCCCTAAACCTTTAAAGCCTAGATAATCAAATAATAAAGCAGATCCACATCTGAGATCTCAACTTTGACCTTCATAGACAAACACATGTATATTTTTTCAGAAATGTATATAATTATACAAATTATATTAATATATGTATGTGTACATACTCCAGAAATTTAATATATCTAGATGTTTATAATACATACATACAGGGTGGGGCAAGGGTAGGTGTGAGTACATGAAACACAGAGTTTATTCTTGTATCGTTTATTAATGATTGTATTATTTTCCATACGAGCAGCTGCAAACCTGCATTTGCCCCACCCTGTACATTTATACATATATAAACTTCTGAGTTCTGTTTTTTTTCCAGCCTTCTAGAGAGATCATCCATGGATAGTCACTCATAGGGTAACATTTTTTTAACAGAAAGTGCCTCATGCATAGACTGGCATTATTTGAAATGCAATTATAGCATAATTATTCATAATATAGTGCTATGGCGTCAAAACACACACTCATAGACCATTCTGTGTCTCAAGAAATCACCTTTCAGAGAGCTCAGAAACTTCCAGGTCTGACCGAATGAAATCAGGATGTTTAGAGAGAGAAGAAGGGAGAAGGATAGAGAGATAGAAACATCCATGAGAGAGAATCATCAATTGGCTGCCTCCTGCACACCCGCTACTGGGGATCCAGCCCACAGTCTTGGCAGGTGCCTTGACCAGGAATTGAACCAGTGACCTCTTGGTTCATGGGTCAGTGCTCAACTGCTGAGCCACACCGGCCAGGCAAGACTTCAGTTTTAAAGTTTGGACTCTCCCAGAAGGTGAGAGATGAAGAGATGAGTCTGCTTCATATGTGCTCACTAATTGCAGGCCCAGTTCACTCCATCTTCCAAATGTGTCCAATCCTGCACCTGAGCTCCATGCCTGGGGCCCTTTCAACAAACAAGCCTTTTGTTGTTGTTGTTGTTGTGCTTGGAGGAAGGGGGCCCTCTATAAGAAACAACTGAGTAGCTGAGCTTCCCCTGAACTGTAGAGCCCTTTAAACATTTAGCTGGAATGAGGCTTCTTTTTAGAAGTTCTCTCCTGCTCGCTCTGGATCTCCCCACCCCAGCTCACCCTTGGATGAGTCACGAGGCTGCAGCTCACACCCATTGATGAAGATTCTGCAAAGCCTGTGGTTCTGTGATCCGGCTCAGGGGACCCACCGGAATTACTCTGCCATGAGTAGCGAAGATTCCCAGACTCCATCCCCCCGAGGACAGATTCAGCGGCTGCTCCTTCATCAGCGTGCTTCCTCCTAAATGCTGCCTCTTCCCGATTCTGACCAGTGAGCTTCAGAACAGCAAAGGGAGAAAGGAGGATTTGTCTCACATGAAAATATGTTTTGCAAATGCAAGATATTATTCCCCAAATGACTGCCTCCAGTTCCAGGCGAGGTTCAGTTTTTAACAAGTTAATTATATGAGGGGAAAAGAAAATAGGAGAACGTGACCCATTCCTTTTAGTAATTAGTACAATAGAGCAAAGCTGTTTGTAATGGCAGTTATTAAGTATGAGCTGTTGCTTGAGAAATTGTGTAAGAAAAGAAATTATACCTTGCCTAATGGTTAACATTAGCGAAGGGTGAGTTCCAGGACAATAGAGGGGCTCAGGCAAACACAATAGGCAGTAAGCCACGAGGAGACTTGCTCTGAGGCCCAGTAAATGCCTCCTTCCCATGGTGTGCACTATGGCTCCTCTTGGCTCTAAGGCAAACCACTGGAAGAAAATCCCTTTTTGTTTAGGCTCATTGCTTCTAAAGTATGCAAAGCTGTTAGCGTCTAACAGGAGAGCAACTGGTATTCTCCCTGGCTTCTGGAGGTAATATTCGAATTCCAAAAAAAGAGCCCTCTTGATGTGAATGTTATCTATGCTGGTCGAACGCCAGCAATAGCAAAGTGATTTTATGCAACTGGACTCGGCTGGTCTGTTCCAGTTCCTACCTTCCACCCCCTTGGCGTGATCAGCTCCCCAACCACAGTTCAAGTGCAATTGCTCCAGGAATGAGGTGAAAGATGATCAAACAGAGAGCCTCCTAGTGTTTCAGAGAACAGATCATCACAGTGTTCCGTCGGAGGCCAGACCACCCTCCTGACAGGAACGCAGGGAAGGAGACAGAACAGTCGGTGGTGGTCGGTTGTATGAGCTAAACGTTAAGATCTCTTCCAACCGTGGAATGCTATGACATGGCCTTGTTCCAGGGGATTGTTCAACATTAGGAAAAAATTATGGCTTCCGAATTGACTTGAAAAGAAACTTCCAAAATGGTATCTGGCTCAGCTGGATGGGCCTGAAAAATAAAGGGTAGACTCTCCCTTAAAGTATCATGGAGCCAAATAATAATAGGAGTAGTCCTGATCCTTGTAGTAGTAGTAGTAGTAGTAGTAGTAGTAGTAGTAGTAGTAATACAGGATCCAAAATAATTTCTCTGTTTTTCATGTGGCTCTGTGGAATTCATTTTTCTGTAGAGCAACATTCCTAATTATGTTTTACTGGAGCAAATATTAAATTTTCATTATCTTTGAGAAAAAAAATTAACTGAGGAGTTGATAGCCCTTGGAGATGTCCTAGGGCTTGTCAAGTTTCAGAAAGGAAAGTCTGGAACCAACAAATACTAGATAATCCAAACACAGGATTAAAAACTGAACTTCCTCAGTAGAAATGCCATTGACTTTGAGTCTGATCCCGAAAGTGCACAAGGCAAAGTTTTCCAAACTGTATACCAGTGTACTGGGAATATTACCTTTTTGAAGAAAAAGGTCACCGGAGTGTTGGCAGAACAACAACAACAATAAAATGGAAATACAAATAGGAGCCATCTCCAACAAGTGACTGCCGTCAGAATTAGAGGGCATTTTCTGATGTACACATGGTCCATCCTTGCCCGTTTTTGCCACACAGGAATGCAAGGATGACAACCCATGAGGGCTGGCAGGAGGGGCCTTGATTACCATAGTTTTGTGCCTGGCTGTGTGTACAACTCTTAAGTGTGTTACAGATGAGGTTTGCTTGCTGCTTTTCAAGGAGCAAGGAGGCATTTTAGTTTGTCCTCAGACTGGCTGGATCTAGCTTTGAAACAGGCCAGATTTTTAATGTCACTGAAGCTAAGAAAAGAAAAGGGGGATTGAGGTTACCAAAAGAGATGTAAAAAAGCAAGGAATTCAAATATCCAAAGAAGTTCCAAGGACACAGATGAACCTAACATCTGTAGAGAATACATACATCCTCTGATCCAGGACAAGACCCACCAGGGCTGGCATGGGCGCTTTTTTTGGGTGAGAAAGAGAGGCTGTGGATGGAGGTGGATGGAGGCGAGGAACCAATAGGCCATGCCTAGAAGGGGTTGTTCCCAGATCTCTGTCCATAGAAGCTCCTAGGCAGGAAGGAGAATGCCCGTCCGTCTTTCAACCAGGAGGAAGGGGCAGAGCCTAGAAAGTAGGTCGCTCCATGAATCAGATTGGAGACGCTGAGCAGGAAATCAGCCATAGACTGAGCAAAGGTGGGTGACCAGAAAGTCAGGGAGGAAGCACAATGCTGATGGACCGACAG
Source organism: Myotis lucifugus (assembly GCF_000147115.1). NCBI lineage: Eukaryota > Metazoa > Chordata > Mammalia > Chiroptera > Vespertilionidae > Myotis > Myotis lucifugus. The sequence goes on from NW_005871181.1 coordinate 883,431, forward strand.
GACAGCTTGGGAACTTGCCCTGTGATCCCTGCCAGCCACAAGTCCTCAGAGCTGCTGTTTCTCCCCCAGAAAGAGCCTAATCAGGTAGCAGATGCTCAGTTGGATGCATCCCATATGATTTCACCAAAGGAGACACATGGCCAAAATTGTCTAATAAATATCATATGTTCTGTACATTATTCATCCAACAAAGAGGTATTGACCTCCCACTGGGTGCTGGGTGCAGGGGTCACAGACACGAGGAAATCCTGGCTTAGATTCACCCAGTCATGGCTGTGCAGGTACATCAGTCTGTAACCAACAAGCTATGGAGAAAACTGCGTTATTGATATTTTTAGAGGTTGCTCATTTTCAATTGTTCAAGAATATGGTCAAAGAATTTAAGAGGCGAGTTTGACTGAACCTGGCCGCTGAGAAATAGTAGAACTCAGTAAAATGTAGAACATCACATGATTTGCAGAAACTAAGGTGGTGAGAATCAATACATCGTCCCTCTGCTATCTTCAAGAGTGTCTGACATGTCATCATATTTAATACACTTGTGCTAAATATTGGATGGAGGGGCACCAGCTCAGCCTAATTCCAGTTGCATGACTTGAACAAGGCATTTAGCATCTTAGGAAGTTGTTTTCTTCTGGGTAAAATAAAAAATACTAACTTTTGCCCTAACTGGTTTGGCTCAGTGGTTTGATTCTGGTCAAGGGCATGTACCTTGGTCGTGGACACATCTACAGTAGGAGGTGTGCAGGAGGCAGCTGATTGATGTTTCGCGCTCATTGATGTTTCTAACTCTCTATCCCTCTCCCTTTCTCTCTGTAAAAAATCAATAAAATATATATTTTTTAAAATACTAACTTTCTTACCCACCTCAATACATCAGATGTTAGGATTAAACGAGGTATGATAGGGCTAGATGTTTTCTAAATTACAAAGCACTATATACTACTTGAAAACTGCAAACTGTGCTGAGAAAACGCTATTACTTGATACTAGAATATAAATTAGGGCACCAGAATCATGTTAGGGTGAATGGAATTTAGATTCTAGGAATGGAATTTCTGTTAGTTTGGCCTTCACACTGATAAGAATAGTACATGTGACTGGATTATCAAAGATATAAAACATAAGTTTATGAATGGGATGTATTAAAAGCATAAATCAAAGGGGCTCCTGATAATAGCAAACAGACAGTTTAAGCCAACTCTCATCTTGAAAAGTAGTGTTGCTGGGTACAAAATTCTGGGTTGAAGATTATCTTGTGTCAGCACTTTTGGAGACATTATTTCACAATGTTCTTAATTCTACAGTTGCTATCCGGGCATCTCCCATAAAGCCACTCTCTTCTCTTTGTACATAAGCTGGCATTCCCCTTTTGCTGCTTGAAGATCTTTTCATCTCCATTGCTCTGCAGTTTTATCACAATGTGCCTCTTGTAAATGTCTTCGTATTTATCTTTTGCTATAAATTGCGATTCTTTTATCTGGGAATTAATACTTTTATTAGGGCAGGAAAATTGTGTCAGTGTCTTTAAAATTGTCTCTTTTATTCTCTCCTGGAAGATTTACTATGGTTAGATTTATGTTAGATCTTCTCATTCTGTTTTGTATATCTCTTAGCTATTTTGCATATTTTAACTTTTCTTATGTTTCCATCTCTATATTCCCCTGAGTATAATTCTGGATTTTTTTTTTCCTATTTTTTCTCTAATTTACTTACTTTTCTCTTACGCTGGCCTAATCTGCTTGTTAACCTGTTCATGAAGTCTCCTGTGCCAATATATTTAATTTCCAAAAGTTATATTTGGTTCTTACTCAGATTCATCTGATAGTTTGATCATAATCTTTTACTTCCTGCTTACTTCTGTGATTCCAGCTTTTATTTCTTTAAGTAGTTTATGCAAAATTACTTTATATTCTTCATCTAAAATCTTCAATATCTGAATTACTTTGGGTCTAGCTCTAGCTATTGGTTTTGTTTCTGATCATTCTCACTCATGGTGGCTTATTTCCTCATGTGTTTGGTGATTCTGAATTATGCGCTTCTATTTCTTGGGTCTTATTATATAGTAAGTCACATATCACTCAAAGAATGAGAGAAGTTTTTATGCATGTATGCATGTATTTATTTATTTAGTCTCCAGCATCATTCACTTATGCTGGGGACCAGTGAATGATACTGACCTGGCATCATTTAACCTCCTTTTAGACTCTATAACACAGTCTGTTTCAACCCTCCCATCAAGCCACTGGCCCAAAGCTTAATATTCCGAATATTGGATGCTATATGTGTTTTGGCAAAGAGAAAAATGAACCTAGACAGTGTAAGTAATTTTATCAACTGTTCCAAGTTCAAAGAGTCCATACCCCAGAGTGATCCTGAGAAAGGAAATGTTTGAAGCTAAAGTCCCTCCATTGGTCTCATTCACAAAAGCCAACTGTCTTCTATGTCTGGGATTTTTATAGATTGAGAAACAATATTTTAATGAAAAACAAACAAACAAAAAAGAAAAACAGGCCTTCACCTAATATGTGAGATCCAAGGCAAGAAGACTACAGAGGCCTGTAAACCATATGTCTGAATACTTAAAAGTTAGAGGGGATAAATGGTGATGGGAAAAAAATAATAAAATAATATTTTAAAGTTATAAATTGAGTTAATAAAGAGTTAAGGAAAAAAGTTCTATCCTCTGAACATTGAAAATTATACCTTGGTATTGACAAAGGTTAAAAAATGAACATGAGTAAAGCTATGGTTTTATATGACTGAACGTTTGCAAAACATCAAAGACAACTGAAGTTAATTATTATTATGCACATAAAGGTATCCTGTTTATGGGCTGGTGATGTCTGGATGAGTAATAAAGCAAAGACCTCCACAATTCATAAAGTATGCTTTCATGCCATAAAAATTTATTATTCTTTCCTTTGTTTCAGGAAAATCACTAATTATATTGTTACAAACAAGATCTGCACCAACGTTTTGTTGTGATTTAGTATTGTTCTAGCACAAAGTAAAATATAAATATGTACAAAGTATATCCAATGCAAATTAAAGCAAATATCATAAAAGAAAAGTTATTTTTAGACATGTTTTAAAAAGTTATCCTCTCAGCGTATTAAAAGCTATCCATTAAAATTAACAGACAAAATATAAATTATAACTTACGTTTATCTAATATCTAAACCAAAATATTTAAATTAAGCTGAAAAGGTTTGAAAAGTTTATTACATCACTATATTTTAATTCAAAAGACTATTCCCAATTCCAGCATTCAGTGTGCATCTGTCTGCCTGCACGGAGAATCATAACCACATGTGATGCACGTCATATCTCTACCTATATTTTACAGATCTGAAAGGAAAATGAATGTTTGATAGCATGAACATGTGTCTAAGCTACTGTGTCCAAGTGTTGCAAATGCCACACTCATTCTTAAATATCTCCTGAATCACACGTTGGGACAGGAAGGGAAGGAAGGCCACTGGATGCTCAGCTCTCCTGGGGAACACTGTCCTTTAAATAAGATTCCCTTGCACCCCTGCTGTGGGAGAGGACGCTCCCACACTCCCATCCAGATCTCCATACCCAGCGCTCCCTCGCTCCCTAGGCTGGCTCCACGCCTGGGGGGAATCCTCTCTTCCTTTCTCTCACCTCTCAGAGTCTGGCTTGTGTTTCGCCTTTCCTGGCCAGCTCCAGGGATTGAGCAAGCACATGCAGATTGTGTAATTTCGGTGATTGTGCATATGAGCTAAATGGCCCAGTGTTTACATTTACAGCCGGCATTGCACAACATGAAGGCGAACGCAAGATGCATGCCAATAATTTAAAACTTGGGACGACATGAAACAGCAAATGAAAACACCATGACAAGTTCAAGGGGGAGGGAGAGAGAGAGAGAGAGAGAGAGAGAGAGAGAGAGAGAGAGAGAGAGAGAGACCAGTGGAAGAAGGAAAACATATCTTTGTATGTCTCTTTCATAGCACTTTTTTGTAGAATGGGTATTTTTATTTTTCACTTGGCCCCATAAATTCCGTAACCAGCCCTGGTTACGCATCATGGTGGGCCAGCACTGAACACAGGTGACAAAGGTGGTCAAACTCAAGGGCTCAGGACAGGGCTACTTCTTGCTCAAGTCCAAGGGCAGAGCTGACCAAGACCCCCATTCGCACACCAGCTCTTATTGCTGGACACAGCAAGCTCCATTAACTTTTTCCAATGCTGGAAGGAAATCTGGTTGGGTTGGTCATATTTTGAGAAGGTAGAAGGGTGCACAACTCCAGACAAAATGAGATTTTACTCTTTTAATTTTCCTCTGATTTTTTACATGACTGCTCTCCTATAGAAAATTTTATGTAACCGCATCAGACATTGGTAGAATTTTTGAAACCAATATGGATGTATAAACACAGCCACCACAGTTTTACCAAAATTGTGGGGTTTTGTTGTTGTTTTCTTCTTTTAGACTTTTTTGAACATTAGTGAGATTGGCACTTCTCTAAGGATATATATAAGGATATATGTAACATCTTTATTTATATCCCCCATGGCACATCATATAATGGCTTTTATTAAACACTCAGCACTTAATAGAAATGCATTGAATTAATTTTATTCCTTTATTTTGGTCATTAGAATATTAATATATTCTATTCTGAGAAGTTTGACATTTTTAGAACACGTTACCTCTGACTAGGTTCCTTCAACTATTTCAAAATAATTAAAGTGTGTATAGGACAAACACTCGGGAATTTTATCTTTATCTCAACCCCATACGACCACTCCCAACCCCCCCAAGAAGTCCCTGAAAAAAAATCACAAGTGGAAAAACAGCCCACTCAGAGGGGATTGGGTCTTCGGGTTACAGGGCTCCTTGGACAACCTTAGAGACCTGGAAATTAGATTGGACTCCTTTGGCTCTAAACGCCTCTGACACCTGAAGCTGAAGTGAAGTAACAGTGAAATCAGGAGATGTCGTTGGTTGCATTTTTTAAAAATATTGCATTGTTCTCTCCTCAACGTCTCCATCAATGTAGGCGGGAAAAGTCATCTATCATTTCCTTTTCATTGCTTGAAAATCTATTCTGTCACTTCCCTCACATATGTTTTAGCCACCTTGGCCCCCAGGATTAATTTTGAGTCTACCTTTGTAGGAAGGATTCCAAGGGAATGTGTGAAAGGATCTGGGCCGACTCCTCCGGACATGTGCTCAAGTTTCAGGCAGCGTGGACAAAGAGACTCCTTTCTAGAATGGTTCGTGTGCAGCGCCTGGTTTCAAAATACAGCAGTCCCTGGGTTGTCCCAGAGCTGTGCCCTACCTTCAACCACTGTTGCAAAGCCCTACCCGACAGAGGAGTGCTCCACAAGTTCAAAATCAAGTTCCTGTTCCATCAGCCACTGCGGTGAACAGACCTTGACTTCCCCCACTCCCCATACTCCCATCAGAGAAATAATGGAAGGCATTTGGCATTTGACTGCTCAGTCATTTACACTCTAGCTTTTCACAAGCTCTTAAGGGACATGGGAGCAAATGATGGATGACATATTAAAGGAGGCGGATGATGAATAAATGAGAATGTCAGCTAGATTTTCATACTCTACAGGGCATGGTAAATGTAGTGTTTTGTTTGCTTTTTTTTTTCTCCCTGAAAAAAGCATATCCATCTGTTGAAGTCCAGAAGTGGATGCATGCACATCCAACCCTTGCTGATGCTTTTGAGGTCAGGCTGATGAAATGGAATGGGGCTTCAGATTTAGTGTGAAGAGCCAGGAGGGCCAGACTTGCACTCTTTAAATCTGTCATGTTTAGCAACTATTAGAAAAAAGAATGAACTTGCAGTTGTCTCGGGGAGGTAATTAACCGTCCCAGAACACCTCCCTCCCTCCGACCAGCCAAATCCTATCTAGTCTTCAGTTTCCTCCCAAACACTTCCCCAGAGTAATCTTCCCCTCTTCTAAACGTTTGTTTTCTATAATACTAATCGAAATTAATCTTTGGTGCCTTGTTTCCATTCTTATTTTATTTTGATTGCCTGCCACTTTTGGCTATTTAACATTTTGTATATTCATGCTTTGTCTCCTCAGATTGTTAGTTCTTCAAACCAGCAAGTTTTAGCACAGTATTTCCATAACTCATTGTTATCTGACATTAATATATTTTATACTTATTTGTTTATGACTATGTATATTTTATACTTATTGGTTAATGACTTCCTCACTAAAATGGAAGTCCTAAGAAGGTATTGGCTTTGTCTTTATCTCTGTATCTTCAGAAGCATTAAGAACAGCGCCTAGCAGGTAACAGGGGCTCAGTAGATGTGTTAAATGGGTAAATGAATAACTAACTTGTGTTTCCCCCTTTACTTTAAATTGTAACATATTTAGCATTTGCTTTAACAAAGCAGGCAGCAATCAGAACCTGCATAGGGATTAAAAGTCTAGGCTTTGTAGTCGCACAGATATGGATTCAAATCCACTATCTTGTTTACTATCGTTGTCTGGCTATCTGATATTGGGCAAAACACTAAACTTCCCTGTGTTTCCAATTTGTCTCCTTAAAGGAGGCTAATAGTACCTACTTCATAAAGTTGATTAATAAGATATCATAAAAGAGGAAAAATCATTTTCCCTCTGCCCTTCTAGGTTCTTGCCTGAGACCCCACCTGTAATAAAAAGACAAAAGAAAAACAAATTTGACCAAAGAAAAACAAATTTAGTTATGTATGTACATGTGGGAGTCCCATAAAGCTATGAGAATAAAAAAAAAGTGACCAGAGTAGAAAGTTTTCATATCTTTTGGACAAAGAAGTAATAAACATGTGAAGAACTGACAAGACAGAGTTGGAGACTAAGCGTAGTAAAATGGGGAAGATTAGCAAGGTTTGTATAAAGAGCCCTCACCCCTAAATTACCTGTCTCTGGTGACAAGGATGCCTTCTACCTTCCTGATTGCAGGGAGGGTACCACTCATATGGGATCTACCTTCGTCCTCCTATGGACGAAGGAGGTTCAGAGTGTCCTTACAGCAGCTGTTTCTCAAGTCCCTTTAATTCAAAATGATCACTATGCCAAATTGTTGTATTTGGGGATGACATATTCTGAACCCCCTAGAATATCGTATTCAGCATCAGGGGTACAAACTTTATTCCTTTTAGATGAGTTAGCTTCCAGCAAAATTGGTAGGTGTGTGAAAAGCAAGCATTGAGAATCAAAATGTTCCCCACAAACTTAGGAAAAGATGTATTGCTCTGTAGCCTAGGCAACAAGTGGTCATCACAACCAGATTTTAACCTGTTCAGCCCCTCAATAGCTCACCTCAATGAATACACTCTTGCAACCCAAGCAGCCAGGGTCAGCCACCTCTTCCAAAATAAGACCATCAAGGACAGGCCCACCGCAATAAACATGGCCGTGAGTGCCAACAAGTCCACCAGGCTGTCACCTAAGGAAGCAAGCTTGCAGAGATGATGTCAGCCCTCTTAGGCCTCTGGAAGTCCACCAAACTCCGAGCCCCAGGCCTTCAGAAAACCCTATATGAGATGAGCCATCTGCCGAATGGGGGTCCCCTCATCCCGTGACCTAGTGACAATAGGCATAATCACAAGTAATAACCACTTTACACACACTGTGTTTTCACTTGAAGCTAATGACAACCATATGCGGTGGATACTATTCTCTTGGAAAGGGAAACATAAAATCTGTAGTTTTTCATAACGTTTTTTGGGGCATGTTGATTTCCAGCCACCATCTTCAGCACTTATCTAAGTGGCGTGTTTTTAATTTAAGCTTCACAATTGCCTCATTTTACAATCAAATAATGAAGCTTAGAAAGAGTAGAAAGACTCTTCCAGTGGCCACATCACCATCCCTTCTCTCCACAGAGTAGCAGCGGTGGAGACTCCATCAGCAGGACCAGCCACCAGGAGCTGGAAATTGGTTCTTCTCTACTTCTCTGTGTTTTCTCACATAAGGCTAACTAAGAAGCTCAGGCTAAATTTTCTTCCATGCCCCCCAAAATAACGAATTTCCTTTTCCTAAATTTTTAAAATTGATGATGCCCCAAAAGATCTTGTGCTAGATCCCGATACCCTTATGGTTTGAAATGAAGTCAAACAATGAACCTTGGACTTGTATGCATGCATATTAGCATAACCAATGGACACAGACACTGGGGCAGTGGGGGCTTGCCCAGGGTGGGAATGACTAGGGGAGGGGGTGTCAATTGGGGGAAAAGAACACATATGTAAAACTTTAGACAATAAAAAAATTAACCTTGGTGGAGATAGTTCCTTATAGAAAAGCACTTGGTTTTGAGGAAGTTGGAAATTATGTTGGGTTTACCAGCAATGCATTTCTATAGAGATCATCTTCCATGCTAATGAAGGGAAGCAATGCATGAGCTTTTGTTTTAAATTTTTCAACTCTTACTTGATTGACATTTTTCATATTTTAATTTGAAAATTTTCAAATTGATACAAAAGTACAGGGAATAAGAGCATGAATCTTACATGCTCATCCCCCAGCTCCAGGAATGACCAACTCATGGCCATCTTCCTCTGTACTTCACCCACTGCCCTAGCCCCTGGATTACTTGAAATAAACAAACCTGAGCATCATTGGTCAATATTTCAGCATGTGTCTCCAAAAGATAATGATTCTTTTCAAACATACTTGTAAGATTATCACATCTAAACAAACAAAAAAAATAAGCTAATCATTCTTTTATACCAAATATCCAATCATCGCTCAATAACAGCGCTAATACTATTATCAAAAACATATCATAGAAAAAGTTGAGGATTTTTTTCCGCTTCATTTTGTCTTTAAAATATACCCCCCTTGGAATGTTCAGTAAGAGTCCTGGCTTTAAAGTCACCTAGAGAGACTTTCTCTGTGAGGTCACGCCACCAGCTCCATGCATAGTTAGTTAGGTCCATGTGTTTTATTTTCCTTTCCGTTTTTAGGAGTTGCTTTTTAATTTTATTATATTTTAAAATTGTATAAAATCTGTATGTGGTTGTAATGTCAGATGTAAAACAAAACAAAACAGGTTTATTGAGAGAAGTTGACTTTCTGTCCCTGTGACTTTCACCTTTTCTCTACTTCCCCTCTAAGTAATCATTTTTTAAATTTACTTTTTATGTTTGTATTGATTTCAGAGAGAGGAAGTGAGAGGGAGAGAGAAAGACATCAAAGATGAGAATCATTGACCGGCTGCCTCCTGCACGCCCCCTACTGGGGATCAAGCCTGCAACCCTGGTACATGTCCTGACTTAGAATTGAACCATGACCTCCTGGTTCATAGGTTGATGCTCAACCACTGAGCTACACAGGCTGGGTGAAGTAATCATTTTTTAAGTGTTATGTTTTTCCTTTGATTTTTTAAAAAAAATATAAGCAAATATGTATATTTACCTTTACATGCCCCCATTTTAGCTGAATGGTGGGTGCTTTACATACTTTTCCCCATACATATGTCACTTATTTCCTAGAGACCCCCCCCCAGTAATATATTGAAATGTAATATATCCAGTTTCCAGCATAATATGCTGTGTGGATGTTTCATCATCTTTAAAGACGTCCCCTACTGCTATAATAAGTGGCAATTTTCAAAAAATAAATTATGCAACTCTTGCACTCTTTGAAAGTTCTTAATAAGGCATGACATTTTTTGGAACCATTCAAAAATTATATATATATATTTCATATATACTACCATTGCTGAAAAGCTATAGAAACATTTCAAAACTTGCTTATCTATTTGTGTGGGGAACAAAGTTTCCAATTTCGCTTATCTATTTGAGTGAAAAAAAATAATTTTAAAACTTGCTTATCTATTTGTGTTGGGGGGAAAAAGTTTTGAAATTTGCTTATCTATTTGTGTGAAAGAGTAAGAGTACACATCTCAAAATTGGGTTCCCAAACTGTTCTTCTTTTTCCAACAATCATCTGATTTGAGGCCTAAGTGATTTCCAAAAAAGATAATATAAAATGGGACATTTTAAAATATGATTAAATCTATTTGGGGAGTAAGTACATTTATTCCTGTTGGCATATTTTTAATCACTTTACTGTCTTTTCTGGGCTTAGGTCTGGAAGAAGCTAATGGCAGCTACCGAGCCAGCAGGAATCGGGGCTCCAGACCTCGGCTTCCCAATGTGTTTTGGTCGCGTTTCCCTCTGCTCTCCTCATTCTCATACAACTGCATTCATGAAAACACAGGTAAGCAAACTCAGTCCTCATCACACACATCGACCCTCCATGAGTTTCTAAGTGAATTACCAGTCATTTCAACTACAGTCCTATCCATGTTCCTCGCTTCTTAGATTGTTTGCTGCTAGTCTACTTTATTCTTCAATTTTAGCAGAAATAAACACCTGCTCCTTAATGATACAGGGTTAGACCTTAAATTGAATGAATGCAGCACATGACTTTTTAATAATGTTTTATTCTTGAAGTCATTATATAGTCACAGAGAGTTGCAGGAAAATGGTAGGGGAGTGTGCATGGTGCATGTACCCTTCACCCAGTTTTCCTCAGTGGTACCATCCTGCAAGACTATGGTACAGTAGCACAACCAGGAAAATCCCAATGACACAATCTAGGGAGCTTATTCAAAGTTTACAAGTTTTATGGGTACTCATATATTCGTGTGAGTGTGTGTGTATGTGTGTGTGTGTGTGTGTGTGTGTGTGTGTGTGTAGGCACTTGTATATATCTTGCAATTTTATCACATGTATAGATTCTTGTAACCATCATCACAGATCAAAATACAAAACCATTCTATCTCCAAAGACCTCTGTTTTAACCCTTATAGCCACCTCCACACCCCTCTCCCTTCCTAGCCTTTGTCAACCATTAAAATCTTCTCTATCTCTATAGTGTTTTGTTTTGTTTTAATCCTCACCTGAGGATATTCTTTTCCATTGATTCTCAGAGAGAGTGGAAGGGAGGGAGGAGGAGGGGAGAGAGAGAGAAACATCAATGTGAGAGAGACACATCAACTGGTTGCCTCCCGTATGTACCCCCACCGAGAGGTGGGGAATGAACCCGCAACTGAGGTATGTGCCCTTGAGGAATTGAACCCATGACCCTTCGGTCCATGGGCTGACACTCTAACCACTGACCAAAACCGGCCAGGGCTCATTTTTATTATTTTAAGAAGGTTGTGTGAACGGGATCACACAGGTTAGCCTTTTGAGATTGGTTTTTCGAACTCCGCATAGTTCCCTTAAGATGGATCCCCGCTTCTGCCTGTATGAACAGTTTCATTGCTACATAGCATAGCATGCCTGATGTGGAGGTGTCCTAGCTTGTTCAACCACTCACCTGTTGAAGGCCATTTGGGTTGTTTCCAGGCTGGGCCTATCACCCATAAAGCTCCTATGAGCATTCATGTACAGGTTTTCATGTGAACATCAGTTTTCACTTCCCTGGGATCAATGCCCAAGGCTACAGTTGCTGAATTAGACGGTAAGTGCATGTTGAGTTTTGAAAGAAACTGACAAGCTCTCTTCCAGAGCGGCTGCACCACTTTCATTCCCAGGATCTGAGCAATCTCGCTTCTCTGCATTCTCACCAGCATGTGGTGTGGGCAGCGGTGTTTATTTTCACCCTGATAGGCATGTAGTGATAGCTCGTGGTTTCACTTTGCGTTTCCCTACTGGCTGGTGATGTTGAACGTGTGTTCATGGGCTTATGTTACCACCGGTACATCCTTTTTCTGCAAAATGCCTGTTCGTGTTTGCTCATTCTCGGATTGGACTGTTTTTGTTATTGCTGTTGAGTGTTGAGAGTTCGTTACATATTCTAGATACAAGGCCTTTGTTGGATATGTGGTTTGCAAAGGTTGTCTCCCAATAAGGTAGCTTGTTTTTTATCTCTCCCTCACACGGTCTTTTGAAGAGCAAAAGTTAATTTTGATGAGCTCCAATTTATTAGTTTTTTTTAAATTTTTATTGATTTGAGAAAGAGAGAAACATTAGTTTGTTGTTCCATTCATTTATGCATTCATTGGTTGTTTTTGTATGTGCCCTGACTGGGGATCGAACCCGCAACTTTGGCATATTGGGATGATGCTCTAATCAACTGAGCTACCCAGCCAGGGCCAAATTCATTACTTTTTCTTCTTATTGTGCTTTTGGTGTCAAGTCTAAAAATTTTATGTAGTCCTATCTCCCAAAGATTTTCTCCTAACTTTTTTTTCTAAGTTGTATCATCTTACATTGAAATCCCCATGACCCATTTTGGGTTGATTTTTATGTGAAGTCCAGGTTGAGGTGCATGTACAACCTTTTCTTTAATCCTCAAAGAAGACACCAATAAAAGCTTCTGAATGTATGCCTAGAGTCAGACAGTGGAAACTGAAGTGAAAATCTCAAGAGCATTGGTGCTCTTTGATATCCAGAAATGGATACATCATACATTTTTTATGAATCAATCAAAACTTCTAGTTGGTTTACAACTTTTGGTTGTATCCCTAATAGCATCTGGACACAAGGAGAAATACTTAGAGGATTTACTGGTTAAATAGTTAAGCTAGTTGCAATCTAGTCTAACCTGATGATTGGAAATGCTAAGAGTTAAAAAAGTATACTTCTTAGAAAACTGTGTTTTTCAAGTTCCCTATTTTTTTCATTTTTATGCATTTAAAAAATTCTTTAAAAATATATTTATTGAGCCCTAACCGGTTTGGCTCAGTGGATACAGCATCGGCCTGTGGACTCAAGGGTCCCGGGTTCGATTCCGGTCAAGGGCATGTACCTTGGTTGCAGGCACATCCCAGTGGGGAGTGTGCACGAGGCAGCTAATTGATGTTTCTCTCTCATCGATATATATATATATATATATTGACTCCTTTGAATTCTCCCCTGCTCCCCATCCCAGGCCCTCACCAACCTGTTTGTCTGTGTCCATGGGTTATGCATATAGTTCTTTGGTTGATCTCTTCCCACCCACCCCTGCCTTCCCTCTGAGATTCGACAGTCTGTTCCAAGCTCCCTATTCTTGATATCAAACCAAACCAGCTCTTATTCCAAAGCGTAACTCCTGGGATACCATCTAGATTTGGATATTAACACCACACTGGTGATATTCATAACAGACATAAGTCAGTGCCATGGACCTTACATGAAGTCTCTTTGGCTTCCCTCCTGTAGACAACAGTTTATATCATAAGGACTGTCCCCTTGATAAAAGACCCATGGTCCCTCCTGTAGCAGGACCCTCCTGCAGAAGGGGTGAAGGCACCCCCAGAAAGTGTGCAAACGGGTTTTAGTTGATGGCGATTGTAGGTAATTGAGAAGCATTTAGAGGAGTGATGTGGTCAGACCAGAGTGCCTTGTAAAGCTGGGTGGCACTCTAGTTAACCACATGCAGTTGTAACTGATGTCTCCCTGGTATCGTTTCATCCATGAAAGAATAGAAAGCAAGGCAAAGAAAGCCAAAACAGAGATAAGAGAGTATTTCTTTTGGGAGCAAAACTAGCACCAGCGAACAGAGAGAAACTCTACTTCTCACTCAGGTGAGAGGGCGACATTCAGTAATGTCTTTTCTGGCTCACGTGGGAGAATTTCAAGGAGGACTGCCCTTTCTTATGAAAGGGCATAAGTAGTTTGGGAACATGAAGCTTCATGTTTAAAATAATAGCAAGAACAACAACAAGCACAAAAAGGCTCTTCTGTTTCAAACGTCTGTTTAACCCTTAGCTATGTTTTTAAATACAGGAGCCCCAGTCTGAGGAATGCCGGTTACCGTTTCTCTTGCCCAATCTCATTAGCAAAAGACACCTCTCCAGCAATTAACCCTAAAGAAAACCGCTGTGAAACCCTACCAGGCTGGGCTTTGATTCAAAGGAAGGATAAATGAGAAAACAAAATGTGAAAACCCTGTGTGTTCCAAGGGAAAACCCTGAGCTACCCAGGGTTTTCAAGATGACTTTTCATTTCTGTTATGAGTGGGGCCCATCTTTCAATGCTGTTTGATTTTTGTAGACTAAAAATCTACAAAATGTTTAGTAATAAGAGCCTTTAATATGTTCATAGCCTTCTTCAGGTCCTTTTCATTGGTTCAATGGGTAATTTTTATTCATCGCATATTAGACCGTGACTATATATGTACATTTTATTGGTCAGTTTGATTATAACAATCTGCATATTTATGAGAAAACCACAGAAATTATCTTATTTAACATCCATTATTTTTTCTCCAAAATCCACAAACAACATTAAATTGTAACTTTTCCCCTTCCCATTCATCTTTTTTTAAAGTTTATTTTTATTGTTGATACTATTACAGATGTCCCCCCGCCTCCCTAGGAGCCATAAATTGAGGATGAGAGATGGGGTATTTGGGTCACCAGTAGATGCCTGATTATGCCAGTGAATAAATGAATGTGATCTACTCTTTCAAGTGTGTATCATTTATACATTTCAGCCAATAAATAGAAGCACCACACACTCAAGGTTTTCCGACTAATTTCTTACTCAAGGACAGCATTTCATCAAACCAAATGCTCTAAATTACTTACTTTGCCAGGTGATATTTTCAAAATGGCCAGAATGACAGCTTCTTGCAACAGAGCTTTGATATTGAGAGATGGGGTCTGCGGTTTCTCCCCTTGAAACCGGATGCAATGTATTGGTAGTGAGGGAGTGAGACTTTCAGGGCTAGGTCACAGAAGGCACTGTACACAATTCCATGCTTAAGTTATTGGCTGTACCATTTTTATAGCCAATTTTCTTTTTTGAAACATCATAATGAATGAGTACCAATCAACTTGATCTAAGTCATTTGAAAAGACAGGTTTCTGTGCAAAAAACCTCTATATTTATAAAGTTGAAATAACTCATTGAAAAGTTACAATTTAAGTAGGGGTGTGGGGATTGGACAAAAGAGAGCATAATCCATAAACATAGAGGGATGGGTGGTGTTGAGGGCTGGGTGGAGGTGGACAAAGGCGGGGGGACATCTGTAATAGTGTCAACAATAAAAATAAACTTTAAAAAAAGATGAATGGGAAGGGGAAAAGTTACAATTTAATGTTGTTTGTGGATTTTGGAGAAAAAATAATGGATGTTAAATAAGATAATTTCTGTGGTTTTCTCATAAATATGCAGATTGTTATAATCAAACTGACCAATAAAATGTACATATATAGTCACAGTCTAATATACGATGAATAAAAATTACCCATTGAATCAATGAAAAGGACCTGAGTAAGGCTATTAACATATTAAAGGCTCTTATTACTTAGATAATTTGTTATCATCAAAGAATTGATCTCATTTAGGTTATGGATGACATAAAATTAAGATTTGATTCAAATCAGTCACACACAAAAAGTGAAGTTCCACGTTTAAATTTGAGTCAATATACAAAATTAATTCTGTCTTTTTCTACATGTCTTTCTTAACCAGTCAAGCTAATCGAAGAAAGCATGCTGGGTTTTGTTGTGTAAGATATATCCTTAAGCCAAAGTCATTAAAAAAAAGTCATTCAAACTGGTTATTTGTTGATCTATAGACAAAAGCACCAGGTGACTGTCTGAATTTTTCATCTGGCTGATTTGTAGAGCTTGGTCCACTCTAAACGAGTATGAGAATGTCCTCAGCTGACATGCTCAGACATTGACTTGGTACCCAGATAGCAACAGCAACCACCAGTCAGACCTGCCCTCATAACTGGGGCTTCCCACCCAGGACCCCTTACTGCACTGGGAGCTTGGAGGTGCAGAGAGGACCCCAGCCCCCAGATGGAAAACAAAAGTCAGAGGCTAGGAGAACGGAAGGTCCTGAGGGCAAAGGCTGAGTCACACTCAATGTCAACAGTCTAGGAGCCAAAAACAAAGTCATATTAAAAAATTAAAAAGGAAGTGTCAGTAGGAAAGATAACAGCCCCACCGGTTTGATCTCTCCTTCCACTGGAATCCATGTGATATTTATCTAGGATGGTTATTATCACTATTTATAGATTCTGAAGGATTGTGTGAGTTGACATACACACATATAAATAAATACACAGTCATAATCACTTGGAATAAATAGACATTCAAAACAAGAACCAGAGGATTCATACTTTCATCTCATGTTTGTATAGTCTTTTATTAATTGGAGTGTTGGCAATGCTGTTGAAAAACTCGTATGACCACCCAGGACTAGAAATATGAATGTAAGTGATCTTTTTCCTTCCGGTGGACTTGTCAAGCATCAGCTTGTCATCAGCAGTCCCATCTTCTACTTACCAAAGACCTCACGTTGCATCAAAGGTCAAAACAGAGGCAAGTCATTGATTTTCACCAATTCTCAACAGATGGACTTAAAAGATGTATGGGTTGTCACTCAGAATCTGAAATGGTAACTTATACTTTCCAAACCCCTATAAGTAAAGAGCTGTTTCCCTACAAAGTGACCTAAATGGTTTACTGCTCACCTTCTAGAAGAGTAACTCATTGAGCACCTAGTCTAGATTAATTAAACTGAATTGAATTAAATTGAATCATGTTGAAGACACTAAGAAATGGTGAAAAACATCACAGCTGCCTACTGGCAAATAACTGAAGATTGTGATGTCAACATAGCACTATTTTTCAAAAGTAATAGCAAAGCAACATTCCAAGGTAGAAGAGAGGCAACAGGAATATGATCCACCCAAAAATATCTCACTCAAAGATATGTGAAATCATGCCATTAATGTGTCGGTCAGGATCCTTTAAATTCCAAGTACTACCAGAAAACTTGAATCAACCTAGCTCAAAAACCAACCCCAAAGTGGGATGAGAATTGGTGATTTACAATTCATTGTAACTGAGAGACTCAGCCAACCTGATTCACATACCCATCCCTGGCCCCAAGTGGGTGAAGTGTGTGGGTGCCACATAAGGAAGTGATTGTGTGAATAACATGTACATACAACACACACACATACACACACACACACACACACACACACAGCATTTGTCCACTACAGTGAGTCCTTTATACCTTTGAGATCATTATTGATCCCTGCTGAAAAGTCTATTATTAATTTAAGAATCCTTTAGTATGAATGAGTTTACTGAACACTTTATCCTGGATAGGAGATGGGGAAATACAACACCATTGGGCACAAGTAATAGAAACGAATTACAAGGCCAAGAATGGGGGCTGGGGCGGGGCAGATGAGAATGGTGCCAAGGATAAACTTTAACTTTCTTACAGTTTTGCCCCCAGCATAATTTTGCCCTTCAACTAGGGGAAGGCAATTCAAAGAAGCGACTCTTAGCAGTATAAACAATGAGTTGCAAACTTTTTCAGCACCAAAATAAATAGAGAAGTGTTGGGACATGTAGATGGAGAAGAGAGAAGAGGCCAGAACTGAAACGCTTAGGGGCTGTGGGTATTCAGAATTTCTGAAATCGTGTCCAGAGAGTGAATCCCCCTGATGATTCAAAAATGGCATAGCTCACTCTTTTTTAACCTTTCCCTTCAAGACCCCTTGAAAAAAATCACATTGACCAGTAGATCCTAAGGGTAATGAATGTGTCCAATAAATGTATCATATAGTTGTGACCGAGAAGTGACTACTTTTCATCGAGTTCTCAAACCTCTTTTCTAGCAAAGAACTTAGAGATGAATGAAGGTCAAGTTTAGTGCTGGTTCCTGGAATCACAGGCTCACAGAGCAGCTTCTGCATGCAAGCCATTCTTCCAAATTAGCTTTGATTTAAAAAACAGACACCCCCCCCCCCAAAAAAAAACTTCAATGAAAGATTCTATAGCCTCTTCTAAATTCATAACGATATAAGTAAAGAAATGAGACATACTGAAGAAAAGTAATAACTAACAACCAGCTCTGGCCAGCAGGGTGACTGATCGGGACAGGCATGGGCAAGCATGGACAGCGTGGAGTAGAAAACGGCTTCCCAGTGATGCAGGCCTAATTGAAACCTCGCTGCTTTTGAATATTAGTTGTGCAATCTTAAGTAACAACCCTAAATTCTCTTGGAGACCCAATAGGTCAATGGGGTTAAAACTTCCCTTATAAGCTTTGCATGAATAAGAAGTTAAACTTGACATCATGTAAAACAGTGCCTGACAGACAGTAGATGCTCCTGAAAAAGCGCTCAATTCTTACTAATAGAATGGTCCCTAATGTCGCCATGGGACTTCAGTGGCTTTAGTGGAAGTCAGAAGGTGTGGGGACATGATCACCATATGGAATCCACAAACTGGACTTCCAGAAGCAGGTAGACAATTCCTCATCAGCAAATGCCAGGTCTCGATGGAGAAGTTGTTTCCATGTGACTGTAGAACAGTTTGGATGAGTGAGAAATCTCATGAATTTCACTTCCCACCAACCACCAGCTCCTTCCTGGAGGACATTTGTTCTTCAGTCCACCACCCATGCTTTGAGGAAGATTGTCTTCAGTGCGTGTGCTGTGGGACTCAGCAAAACTTCCTCCTCTCCCTCCGAAAGCATGATCTAGATCAGTGATGGCGAACCTTTTGAGCTCGGCATGTCAGCATTTTGAAAAACCCTAACTTAACTCTGGTGCCGTGTCACATATAGAAATTTTTTGATATTTGCAACCATAGTAAAACAAAGACTTATATTTTTGATATTTATTTTACATATTTAAATGCCATTTAACAAAGAAAAATCAACCAAAAATATGAGTTTGCGTGTCATAGGTTCGCCATCACTGATCTAGATACTACAAACAACAAACTACTTCCAGAATATTTTAACAACCCTCTAGCCATCCCCATGACATGCAATTTCATTCAGCCTAAAAGACAGTGACTGCCCTAGCTGGTTTGGCTCAGTGGATAGAGCATCAGCCGGCAGACTGAAGTGTCACAGGTTCAATTCCGGTCAAGGGTACATGCCTGGGTTGCAGGCTTGATCCCCAGTAGGGGGTGTGCAGGAGGCAGCCGATCAATGATTCTCTCTCATCTTTGATGTTTCTATCTCTCTTTCCCTCTCCCTTCCTCTCTGAAATCAATAGATATATTTTTTTAAAAGAGGGTGACATAATGATAACTATGATTAGGTAGCAACTGCTCATGACTGGAATGATGATGTGAAGTTTAATTCCTTGAGCTCTACAACAATTATATCTACCAGTCCAATAGCAGAGCGACAAGGGAGCATTTAACACTAATTATTTGTGCTTACTTATGTTGAGAAGAACTCAGTACCTTTTTTTTTAATGCATTCAGAATTGCAGCCCCATGGCTCAGACAATATTTCCTTCCCTGTTCCTCCGCAGGCCTACCACTGCAGCCTCAGAGTTCTCAGGGCAGCAAAAACACACACAAACAGACACCTCCAATTAAACCATCATCATCTTTCATTCTGCCGGCTCTGGAGTCCTAATCCCTCTATCTCTGTGTTCTCCCATTGTCCTCTAAAACCTTTCTTAAAAGTATTTCTTTGATTTAATATGTGAAAGCTAACGAGGCCTCCAGCACACACAGTTTTAATGGTGCAATTAGGCAGGGTGAAGATTTTTACGACGGGGGCGAAGAAAGGTGGTCAAACTTACGGCTTCATCTCCTCCGTATTTTAGAACTCAGGAAAACAATGCTCAGGCACGGAGGCTTCCCCCCACCTCCTTCCCAAGTTCAAGGTCAGTTTGACACTCTGAATGGTTAAATCATCCTTGGCAGAGTCTGAACTTGGCAGAAGCTCCGTAATGAGAAATCCAGATGACTGGTATCATTTGTCACGTGAATGCCCCGCACTTAATCTAGCACTGGTTTGTTTTTGTAAGGAATAGCAGTGACTTAAAAGCAGTCATTAGGGATGTTTAATATTTTAACTGCTTTGACACTAGATGCAGTCTTCACCTTTAATGGCACCTTTTAGCATTAAACTCTACACATAAATAAGCAGCGTAGGCCTCCTCGAGTCAGTTCCCTTCTGCGTGCCATACCAAAAGGATTCCATCAGCTGCTTGCCCCGCTTATGAAAAATGGCTGAGCTTTCTCTAAAGCCCCAGCTGGATTTCACTGGCGAAGGCAGGAAACCGAGCGTGGAGGCTCACTCCACTAAGACTCCTCTGGATTTTCTACCATCTCTTAAGTGAAGCTGCAGAAATCGTGCAGCTTTTCGAAGGACTAAGATGAATATCAGAGTGACATTTCAGGACCCTCAAGCAATTTGTCTGCTGGGTCAATACACACTACAAATAATGCTGTCAAAGGCTCACAACCAGTCTTTATGCCATAAATCAATGGATTAACCGGGGTCTACTTGACTTCAAAGCGTGAGCTTTTTACGCGCAATCCTATACTCATTTACATAAACACTTACCAGGTGGCAGTGATGGTGGATGTGGGACAGGCACCCCCGAATTTTTTTCTGAGTTGATCAATTTTCATTATATGAAAATTGCCCAGTGAATTCAAAGAAAATAGTATCCTCAATCATTTCCAGTAGACCCAATCTTAATTTGAAATTCTTTCATTCTCCTTCCTCTAAACATTCTCAATAAGAAACAGAAACAAACTATAAACATGATAAACAGTTTTTAATATATTGAGAAACTTTCATCAGCAGAATATGACTTTGGTCTTTCACATTTTCTTTTGAATGCCAAACAGAATATCAAAAGACCAGGGACTCTTAGTCTTAACTTAGCCACTGTAAGGAAAGAAAAAAAAATTTCCTTTACTCTCCTAAATTCTGTAGCTGGGACCTGTGAATTAAACTAACAAGAGATTAACAGAAGAAAAAAGTATATGGTTTTTTTTTATTGATGTCAAAGTTTTTATGTGCATGGGGACTTCACAAAAAAAGAAGTGAAAACCCCATAGAAGCAGTTAAACTTGGAAGTTTATATACCATTTTAACAAAGGGCAATAAATTGTGGAGAAGTGACTAGTCAAAGGGAAGGGGGCCTTGGGGCTACAGGGGCAGTAAATTGTGGAAAGCTTTCTATCTGAGGAGACTAGTTGAAAATAAGAATTACTTTAGTAAGGTTCATTAACTAAATCTATCTCATCTCAGTGCTGACTTTCCATCTTCTTCATGGCCACAAGACTCCTCTGGAATGAGGATGATGGCGGTCCTCATTTCTGAGAAGTGTCTGCTTGTACCAGATAAGAGAAGTTCTCAGGCCCTAGCTGGTTTGGCTCAGTGGATAGAGCGTCGGCCTGCGTACTAAAGAGTCCCAGGTTCGATTCCAGCCAAGGTTACATGCCTGGGTTGCGGGCTTGATCCCCCCCAGTAGGGGGCGGGCAGGAGGCAGCCAATCAGTGATTCTCATCATTGATGTTTCTATCTCTCTATCCCTCTCCCTTCCTCTCTGAAATCAATAGAAATATTTTTTTAGAAGAGCTTTTTTAAAAAAAGAGAGAGAGAAGTTCTCAGAAGGCTCCTTTATACGTTAGTTGTTTCTCCATTGCCTTCCGCTCAAAATAATCTATATGCCAAGGTGACATATTTTGGGGTAGCATATTTCGATCCCCTTCATTACTAAATTTCCTCATAAATATTTGTTAGTCAATTCATTTATCTGGGGTCTAGTTTATGCATCAGTGAAATAAAGGAGTTGGAACAGATTTTCAAATTTCATTCATTCTTGGACATTCTAATTTTTAAAATTTCTGTGCATTCATTGTGGGTTTCATTTATAAAGGCTATATACCTAAGTAGTAAGCTATATAACATATAGACACTCTTATCAGGCAAAACCAGTGCAAAACTGACACCAGATAGAGTGAACTGATATTCTCCCGAAATTGACTTGTCTGTTCAAGAAATGTATTGAGCACATGGTGTGGGTAGAGACAGTGAGGAGGATAAGAAAAATGCAACCAGAAGGGGAGATGAGACTACTTCCCATGTTTTCACCAAAGAAATCCAGCAAAGGTAAAAAGGATACTGCCTCAAAGCAAATGTTGAGGGGTTCTCAAGATCCCATATATTGATTCCAGTCCTCCTCATATGCTGCTTTTCCCCATGGTACACTGACAGTTCTGGGGTTGCTAGTAAGTCAAACTGAGTCGCACTTTTATTCGTCCCCAAGAACTGCATCCTGTGGTCAGTTCCTACCCAACACCTCAGCTGGTTTGGTCTTGAACTACTTCATGATCCCAAATGGATCCAAGAGAGTCCCTCAGAAAGAATGTGTCTATAGTGACTCCCCTGTTTCTTAAAAGCAACGTTATGAAAGAGGAAATTGCCAGGTTCCGATGCAGGAGAAAGAGAGATGCAGATCCAAAAAGCAGCAGACATGGGTCCTGGGCGGTTGCTTTGCTTTCTTAGTCAGGAGCAACGCATTTGGAAAATGGGAACCAGGCTGATTCCTCAACCAAAGTACCAACCGAATCGAGGATGCTCCTTGATGAAAGAACAAGGGAACATTTTCAAAACACTGGCACCCCATCAGAGAGCAAAAGCCAGCAGTCGTGGCCTGTTCCACAGGCATCCCCAGCTCTATTTGTGTCCACGTGACAAAAATGCATCTGTCCAGTGTTAGAATGACACCGGAGAACTTCATTATCCCAAGTCCCTCTCTGATCATTGAATCAGAAGGGCGTATCCTCCCGTTACTACTCCCAGAACTCCAACCAAGACCTGGTCACAAGGCAGCAGGTCGGCTCCGGGAGCCCACAGGAAGCATTCCCCATCGGGAGCCAGTTGGTTAGGGATGTGGACAGGGATGTGGTTTGTTTCAGCTGGAAGTCCTTGGTACTTTTCCTCGGACCAATCAGAATCAGGGGCTTAGGAGAGTGCACCAAAGGTGATCTTGCCTCCTCTGACCGGGTAGAGGTGCCGAGGTCCAGCTGCTAAAGTCTTTATGGGAAGTACCTGGAGTTGTCGGGTTTGCTTTGATGGAGAACAGGGATCAGAAAGCAAGAACTGCCCACAGAGTGGAAAAATGAGAATTTGAGGTGTGGTACACTTAGAGGGGAAAAAGAAAAGTGGTCAGTTCTTTCCAAAATTCCAGTAGGAAATTTGGGTAAGGACGGGCGAGGGCTCCACCACATTGGAAAGTTCCCTTTGGGTTACCTAGTCCAACAGGTTTCACCAAAGTTGTGTCTACGCAGCAAATAAATTCAGAGGAGGGAAAAAATTGAATCCATCAGGCAACAGTTGTTCCAAGTACAGCTGTAATAGTTGATCATAGAAAGGCTAGAAATGACCAGATAGTCAAACTAAGTTCTTGTTTTTAAAAACCTACTATTTCTAAAAGGTGTTCTGTGCCCAGCCGGTGTGGCTCAGTGGTTGAGCGTGGACCTAGGAACCAGGAGGTCATGGTTCGATTCCTGGTCAGGGCACATGCCTGGGTTGCGGGCTTGATCCCCAGTAGGGAGTGTGCAAGAGGCAGCCAATCGGTGACTCTCTCTCATCATCTCTCATCATTAATGTTTCTAGCTCTCTCTCCCTTCCTCTGTCTGAAATCAATAAAAATATTTTTTTAAATAATAAATAAAAGGTGTCTTGTAAAGGGGGAGAGTCCTCATTTTGCTGAATGTCTCCTTAAATGTGTTCAAGTTGTCACTTAGTAACTTACCTTTTACACTTTTCCAGAGGTTGGAAGAGGCAGGAATTGCTGACCCCTGATAATCCAGGCCTGGAAACCCCATCTGGGATAGTCCCTACAGCCCTACAACATGGAGATTTGCTCAGCCTTCCATGAAAAGGTAATCCAGGGGTTTGATACATACAACGTATTCCAGTGCACAGCTTATCGGACTCCATTGTGTATTCTCTGGAAGTGTTATCTCCTAGGCCAGTGATGGCGAACCTTTTGAGCTCGGCGTGTCAGCATTTTGAAAAACCCTAACTTCACTCTGGTGCCGTGTCACATATAGAAATTTTTTGATATTTGCGACCATAGTAAAACAAAGACTCATATTTTTGATATTTATTTTATATATTTAAATGCCATTTAACAAAGAAAAATCAACCAAAAAAATGAGTTCGCGTGTCACCTCTGACACGCGTGTCATAGGTTCACCATCACTGTCCTATGCTATCTTCTCTTCACAAGTAGCCGTTCTCTCTCCCACCTTGGGCAGGTCTCCATCTTTGTGTCAATAGCCAAAGCGTTTGGTTGGGCTTTGGTAGATCCAGAATTCTTAGTGGTCTCGTGGCTGCATTAGAAAGCCACGTCATCAATAGTATCGATGGCCATGCGATCGATGGGCAGCCGTAGGAAGCAGAGTGGCTCGAACAGGATTGCTGAATTGCGCGCTTGGAGTGTGTTCAGGCTGATAAACATCTGACCACCCCCTGCAAGTTAGTTTTCCTTTCTAGATCAGTTTGGTCATTTTTCAAATGGGAATAATAGTAATATCCGCCCTGTCTCTGGGAGGTACTTTGAAAACTGGAGAAGATAGCAGTTTTACAGTTTTCAGTGTTAATGTGACTCTTATTTCTGAGGCGACCTTGCAGCAGAAAAATAAACCAGCTAAAATGTCACATGACGTAATTTCATCCTGCAGAGGTTTTCTCAGCATAGAAACACGCTTAACATTGGTCTTGAGTGCCTCTAACGGGCAGACTCTCGGCCACGCCCTGGACTCTCAAAAAAAAACCCAAGTTGCCATGAGAACAATGACATAGAGCTATGTTAGGAACCACAACAGGGATAATGCAGAATGGGCAACAGAAACACCAGGGAGGAGGGTCTGGCCCAGCCGGCATGGCTCAATGATTGAGCGTCGACCTATGAACCAGGAGGTCACGGTTTGATTCCGGGTCAGGGCACATGCCTGGGTTGTAGGCTGGATCCCCAGTGTGGGGTGTGCAGGAGGCAGCCGATCAATGATCCTCTCTCATCATTGATGTTTCTCTCTCTCCCTCTCCCTTCCTCTCTGAAATCAATAAAAATGTATTTTGAAAGAAAGAAAGGAGGGGCTGACATGCTGATGTACGCCACCCTGAGCAGCACACATTAATGAGTGTACTGGGAACCCCACAAAGCCTGGTTTCGTAGCCTGGTGTGCTGGTTCATGGATGAGAATATGCATTGGTTTCGGCCCATATTCTGGTGGGAAGCGTTCAGGAGCTGTACTAACAGCAAATATCGACCACCGCAGAGTTCATCTAACAGCTTTTTAAAAGCAGTTATCCCTTAAAGATCAAACTGGGCGACTCTATGTCGACTTCAAAGGCCTCCGACGTTAGATTTATTTGCTAAGCACCTACTAAGTTCCAGGCCCGGAGCTGGGTGTTTTCACGGCATTGTCACATTTAAAAGCTAAATAAAGAGGGAGGCGGCTTTCATTCCAGCCCATTGTGAGCTTCCGTTCTCCATCCTGCAGCCGTGGTTTCTATAGCCTGGCTCACAGCCCACGCTCACACTACTTGGCTGCCATGCTGTTGAAGAAGAAATCTGTGCTAACCAAAATATTCCTAATCATTTCACTGCCAGCCTGTGTATAGAGAGACGATCTCCTTGGTAATAGATTATTATTTTTTTTTTTTAGTAACTGGCTCTGATTACCCACACAACATTACTTTCCTTAAACACATGCTCTCTCAAGTCTCCTATTACTTTGTTCTGTTAGTAAGTTAGTAAATAGGAGGAGAGGATTTGTTTGTATCCGTTTCTGGGGGCTGCCATAACAAAGTACCACCAATCAAGTGGTTTAAACAACAGAAGTGCCTTGTCTCATAGTCCTGGGGGCTAGAAGTTCAAGATCAAAGTTTCTGCTGGGTGGTTCCTTTTGAGGGCCGTGAGAGAGTCTGATCCTTGCCTCTCGCCTAGTTTCTGGTGGTTGCTGGCAACTTTTAGGGGGGGGGGGGTGTGCGCGCGCGCGTGCACACATGCGCAAACACACATGCATCTGCATATGAACATGACAAAACCAGGTTTAAATATGCATGTTCACTTTCTCAAGAAAATATATTACATTCAAATAAAACATTACCAAAATGGGTCACCCAGTATTCAATTGTTATTAACACTTTTTTTGGGGGGGGGGAGTGCATGGTTTTAAGGAGGTCTTTTGCAAATACAAGGTGTGCCAAAAATTAAATCTCGCTAACTTGTTAAATGAACTCCACTGTCATTGAACTTGTATTCTCTTATTTTAGGCGACCTCTATGAGTTAGGGACATAGGGTATTGCCATTGCTGTGTAATTGGTGAAAAATAAGTCCCCCCAAAAAAGAAATAATAGGTGTAAAAATAAGTCCCCCCAAAAAAGAAATAATAGGTGTACTGGCACAGAACCTGTTAGGGGAGAAACCAGGAGTAGAAGCCAGGTTTCTTGCCACTTAAGTCAAACAGAATGCAGAGTACACTTCCTGTGAGATACAAGTCTTCACAACGCGAATGCTCTGTCACGCTGTGGAACTGAACAACTCTAAAATTATTGAATTGCCCATTGGATTCCACCCATTTGGTTTCAACATAATCAAATGCCTTGTTCAAGATGTTGGTGAAAGGCATTTCTCCCACACCAGAATGAATTTGTTTCCCAACCATACGGATCGGTGATGTGATTTAGTGGATTTTGCTTTCTTATGTAGTAGAAACCTTTCCTTATTATATGAAGCTAATTTCCAGCATATGATAACCCGTCACAAGTCAGGTCATAAATGTCTAAGACCAAAGTCAGTGGTTCTAACCACCCACGAAGAAGAGACTGCCTCGCTGACGTGGCTCAGAGGTTGAGCATCGACCCCTGCACCAAGAGGTCACAGGTTCGATTCCCGGTCAGGGCACGTGCCTGGGTTGTGGGCTCGATCCCAGTAGGGGGCGTGCAGGAGGCAGCTGATCAGTGATTCTCTCTCATCGTTGATTTTTCTATCTTCCTCTCCCTTCCTCTCTGAAATCAATAAAAATATATTTTAAAATAATAATAAAAGAGGAGAGTACACGGGCAAAGTGACAAGGGCAACAAGGAAAGAATCCTAAGGAGGTGGCTGCAAGATCAGTTCCACAGGAGGGAACGAATGTGTCGTCCAAAGTTCCGGGAGGTGTCGGCCACCGTGACATGATGGACACCAGGCCTCAGGGTTCAGATGGACCCACCAAGGTTCTTGTCATGAGTTCATTGAAAATGAAGGGAGAAGAGGAGGCAGAGTGGGATGCAGTCCAGGCTCTGGAGTGCCGGCTGCCCTTGATTGAAGGAAGGGAGGTGTGTGTGTCGGGAGAGAGAATGGCTCATCCCATCTTGGCTTCTGGGTGGACCAGGGCATGCGTCCCGATAGGGATCTGGGTCTGAGCGGGTCCCCTCCACACAAAGGACTGCTCCCTTATCTAGCGGCGTCCACACGACCGCTCCGTCTGCCCTGCTAGATGGAGCACCGTGTTCACATGATGCACTTGGCAGCGACAGAACATCTATTTTAAGCTGCCTGTTCATTTTGCATGATGCGCGTTGCAAAAGCACCGGGCTAGCCCACTGTGTTTATACGTGAACTTGAAACACTTTCAAATACAAGGTAGCCATCCGGCTCCTGGGAGTTGGCTTCCCGTGTGGGAGGCTGGGACTCGCCCTCTATAGATCCATCTGAACAGTGTATAAAACAGGCAGAATTCGGGTTGAAGTAGAACAGACGTGGCGGGGGCCTAACCCGTGGGATGGAAAGACCACCCAACAGAAGGGTTGGAAGGTATGAATGGGGACGGATGGACCGCTTTGTGAATTAAGCTGAGACTCCTGGGATTGCTTTTCGAGTGTTTTAAATTTGATAATATATATACATCTATAGACAGACACACACACACACACACACACACACACACGCACACACACGCACAGACATATTCAGAAAGCAAATGCGTTTGCCAAGATTTTCCCCTCCGCATTCTTCAACCCAGATGGCTTTTCAATGTCTGTAACCCCTGTGTCTCTGATGTGTTCACAGGGGACCCTCTGAGGACTGGCTCCTGAAAGATTGCCCTCCGAGGAAATGTCTGTGCCACCTCTGCTCTCACAGTGGCCACATTTTGCTCAAGCACATGGCCTAACCCTTTGCCCAGCTTTTTCTAGGAGTTCAGCGGGTTCTCTTATTATTATTTTTTTAATGTCTTTATATTGATTTCAGAGAGGAAGGGAAAGGGAGAGAATGGTAGAAACATCAATGATGAGAGTTATTGATCGGCTGCCTCCACTTCCTTCTCTCCTGCCCCACCCGGGATCGAGCCCGCAACCCGGGCATGTGCCCTGACCGGGAATCGAACCTTGACCTCCTGGTTCACAGGTCGATGCTCAACCACCGAGCCACGTCAGCCGGGCATCTTACTTGTTTTTATCCATCTTTCTTTAATGCATGCATAGCTCACAATCTTTAATATCTGAAGTGTTTTGGGGTCTTTATTTAGATGTTTGGTGATGATTTTGTGACCAGATGTAGGCCATAGGCATTTAACTCTTGTTTCTATCAATTAGCCTATGGTAACACTGGTTTCCTTATACCTCGTTTCACTTAAAGTCGAAGTTTCCAAGAACCCACTGACAATGTTAAGTGAGAACTGACTTGTAAGTTGGAGTAAACAAAAAAAGGGTAGACGTTGAAGTCAGATATCAATTCATTCCTAATTCTCCTCCAAGCTGTGGGACTTTGGACAGCAACACAGACCCTGTAGGTCTCCCTTGTTCTCGTTTACAAAAAGCCAGAGTCGGGGTGAGGACTCAACGGCTCTCTCTTGGCCCTTCTGAGTCTAGACTTCCCACCCAGTTGGACTTGGGCAACTTCCAGGTTGGCCGACTGGTTTTCTAACTTGCTCCTAACCCAGAGCTTCTTTCTTTATGAATGTAGGAAATCACCATGGGAACCCCGATGGGTAAGGTGCCTTTGGTTCTCGTTAAGGGAGCGCTTACCTCTAGCTAATGGGCAGGATAATAAAGGGGAAGAGGGTTGAGCAGCAGGCCAGTGAGAGCACCGGCGACTTGGCCCTCCAACTGCTCCCTTCCCTGTTGCTTCCCCCTGTTTGAACGTGAAAGCACCGAGGAAGAGGGGGGAGGGGGGAGAGGAAGGAGATGGGAACCAGCCATGAACTCAAGTCTGGACTGGACTATAGAATAAAGAACGCCTGCTGCTTCGCAGGCATCTAGATGAATGGGAGCGAGTGCCATGTATGGGGGTTTCGAGTTTGGGCTGTGATAGTTGATAGGTCTGGGTTCGAATCCACTTCCTTCTCTCCTGACTAAGTAGAAGGACTCGGAATTTTAGCTCAGGATGTTTTGGAAACTAGGAGATGGAAAGCTACACCATGCAAGCCGGGGCAGGAGATGGGTCTCCTGCATCTTTCCTGGGATGCATGAGACGAATCTTGTTAAAGCTGCAGGGCCAGGACTGGCCCGGGTATGCGTCCCTCCACCCTTCCCTGCGTGCCTAGCGAAACCAAGGTATAATACGCACTTAGCACAGACTTGAAATTGCAAGAACAACGTGTGAGAGGGGAGATGCAGAAGGGGGACAGGTGACACCGCCCACTTCTCTTTGGTGTCAGGAAAAGCAACGGTTAAACCCAATGTAGGTAACAAGAAGCAGAAGTCCTCCTTCGCACTGGTAACCCACCTTCCTTTTCTGCATCTGATCTACTCCCTGCCCAGCCACCAGCAGCAGGGGTGGCTGGGAATCAGCGGAGGGACGGAGAGGGTGTGTAACTAAGGCCTAGAGCCCGTTGTCTTGTTTCATTGGATTCTGTGAGGCCTGGAATGGCCACAATTATGTCAAATGCCTTTGTGCAGTGGTTCTCAACCTTCTGGCCCTTTAAATACCGTTCCTCATGTTGTGACCCAACCATAAAATTATTTTCGTTGCTACTTCATAACTGTAATGTTGCTACTGTTATGAATCGTCATGTAAACATCTGATATGCAGGATGGTCTTAGGCGACCCCTGCGAAAGGGTCGTTCGCCCGCCAAAGGGGTCATGACCCACAGGTTGAGAACTGCTGCCTTTGTGGCTTTAACTGACTGCAAAATGCAAGAAAGCCCATAGAAGGGCCTAGAGAGGTGGTTTTGAGTCTGTGTCTGAGCAGGACTCCTGTGCATTCCTCTCTGAAGCCTCGGGGAAGCGGGATGAGGCAGGGTCCTGGCAACAAGGAAAGTCCTTGGGGCTCCTGGGTCCCTCCCCCTCCTTGTCGAATCCAGAGAAGTTCTGCTTTTGTCAGTTGTAGGTGCTCTGCCATCGTTGTACTGGAAATAAAAGTGAAGTGAGCCCTCACTGGTTTGGCTCAGTGGATAGAACGTCCGCCTGCAGACTGAAGGGTCCCAGGTTCGATTCCAGTCAAGGGCACATGCCCAGGTTGCGGGCTCCATCCCCAGTGTGGGGCATACAGGAGAGAGCCGATCAATGATTCTCTCTCATCATTGATGTTTCCATCTCTCTCTTCCTCTCCCTTCATCTCTGAAATCAATATATATATATATTTTTTTTAAGTGAAGCAAATGATAAGAATACTGTTTAGGAAAAAGCTCTGGGACTTGTACTAGGGACAGTCCTGAAGCATGCTCCTAGACCAGTGATGGCGAACCTATGACACGCGTGTCAGAGGTGACACACAAACTCATTTTTTTCGTTGATTTTTCTTTGTTAAATGGCATTTAAATATATAAAATAAATATCAAAAATATAAGCCTTTGTTTTACTATGGTTGCAAATATCAAAAAATTTCTATATGTGACAGGGCACCAGAGTTAAGTTAGGGTTTTTCAAAATGCTGACATGCCAAGCTCAAAAGGTTCGCCATCACTGTCCTAGACACTGGGCCCCAGCAGGGACCTGGGGGATCAGAGCCCTGCGGGAACTCAGCTGAAGGGGAGGGAGGGCTGTGGAGGCCACCCCGGGTCTGGAGCAGCAGCAGGGGGCGGTCCCAGCCCAGTGCACGGGCCGCCAAGCCCCGGAGGCTGCCTTGCAGACGACCAGGGCAGTGGAAAGATTTCTGTCTGTCTGTGAAGGGCTGAGAGCGAGCCTCCCAGAGAGCAGGGGAAAGAACTCACTCACTCACCACCCTCGGCTCCTGACTGATTTCCGCCTTCATTTCTGATATTTAATTGATTATAAACTAAAGCCAGAAATCCCCGAGGAGCCCTCAGCCTCTGCTGAGGTAGCCGTTTCGCTGGGGCGCCGTCAGCCGCTGAGGATTTTGTGGCTGAAATGTATAGTGAGTGACCCGGGTCTGGCCGGCTGTGTGACGCACAACAGCATACATTGGGTGACTCATAGAAGTCAGGGCTGGAAAAGACCTATTAGGTCACTTTTTCCATCTCCCAGCCATTGCAGATTTCCTCTCTGCCAAGGTGGGATTATATTCAAATATTTGGTCCAGTCTGGTTTGAACTGATTCGAGTAACGGGGCTCCTACAACCTCCCCTGGGATCTTAATTCCACAGGATCATTGATCTCCATCTTCGGAAAATGTTCCTGATGTGCGCTTTAAATTTTCCTTTGCTCAATTTCATCCCATTAATCCTCCTTATTACCCCTCAGGCCACCCTAAATAATACTCCTTTTTCTTGTACGTTGACATTCCTGGGAGGGAGGAGACGGGGGAAACACACAAAAAATGTCTTCTTGGCTTGGCTCGCAGTCCCACGCATACGATGAAGAATAGAAATGCTCTGAATAACAGCTTGAGATGTTGGGAGCCGACGTGTGTCAGATGAGAAAGGGTTTTCCAGATTGCCCGGGAAGAGTTCAGACAATCGAGGGCAGGTGTTTCTGAGTTTAGCTTTACATCCTAAATACACGGAGAGGGTAGCAAAGACGAAATGTCACCTAATCGGCCATTCTGCCACCTCACATGGTAACACGGTCTATGTCCTCATAGCCTTTGGGGGAGATAATTCTATATAATCCTCTGATTATTTCCCCCCAGAGAGCAAGGATCACTTTAAATAGCCAAAAACCACATCAGTTAAAGTCTCAGGGAGTAGTGTTCCTTGCCAGGGTGCAGGGCCGAGCCGACCTGAGAGTCAGTGAAGTCAGCCACTGCCAGAGGGTGAGGCCCCGGGGTAGGATATCCTACCCTACATGCCCCTCAGAGTGGTTTCCGGCTGCTGGGATGCTTACTAAAAATACAAATTGTGGGGGTTTCTCAGACCAACTGAGATTCAGAATCTATGGCCAACGTCTAGAAGCCTACATTTTTTTAAAAAAACAAGCTTAATCATATTTGATGAGCCCGACCCATGGGGTAATGGCTAATCCAATACTATTTGTGAAACTTGAACTAAACTGGAGAAATGAGAGTCCAGAGAGTAAGAATCTGGCTGGTGATGGGACAGAAATCGGGAGTTGGAGCGGATAGAGGCTCTGAGCAGACCAAGGAGGATGAGCAGTGGAGAATCGAAGGTGCAGAGCCCATGGGCTGTGTTTATTGGCCGTCAGAGCCTGGTGCGTGGGCGTGGAGTTAGACCAACTAGATGAAAGGTCTGGCTGGACCCTGGTCTATTTGAACAAGGGCTAAGCTAACACTGCCAACTTTTTAACTTGTTCTTTGCATGTTGTGCAAATTAATAGAAACCCAATGGTGAAGAGCAAAGAGGAAGGAGAAAATACTGGATTTCAAATTTGTAAACACGCACACAGGTAATTTCAAGGTGTCTCAAACCTGACTTTGACCTTGAGTTGTGTAATCAAAGTGTGTGCAGCAGACCAATGTTTCAGCCTAGAAGAACAACTAGAACAACCTGATAAAATAGGAGGGGAAGGTGTTTTGTTTGTTTTCTTAAGGTCACTGGTGGGTTGCAAAGGCAAGTAAGATTTGGGGAGTTGAGATCCAGAAGTCAAAGGAAGCTCAGACTGATCAGCTTATGCTGTGTTCTTTAACGTGATGGCTCTGTCCGGCCCAGCCACTCAGCGGTGGGTGTCTCTCGGAGGTGTACAGCTTTTTAAGCTGAACTGGAAGATGGCTCCACAAAGCAAAGGATTCCCGATTCTCAGAGCCTTTCCAATCCAAAATCACAAGATATGATTTATAAAATAAAAATACCCTGACCGGTGTGGCTCAGTGGTTGAGCATCAACCCATGCACCAAGAGGCCACCAGTTGATTCCCAGTCAGGGCACATTCCCCAGGTTGCAGGCTTGATCCCCAGTAGGGGGCGTGCAGGGGGCAGACAATCGATGATGTTTCTCTCTTATCAATGTTTCTCTCTCTCTCTCTCTCTCTCTCTCTCTCTCTCTCTCTCTCTCTCTCCCTTCCTCTCTCTCTGTCAAGTAAAATATATACATATATACATATATATACATATACATATATTATATATATATGTGTGTGTGTGTGTGTGTGTGTATAAAACATTTTAAAAAATAAAGATGTGATGCTTACAGGAACTAAACTAAATGTCCAAGAAGGAAAAGAGTATATCAAGAGACACTATTGGATTTTTGGTCTCTTTCCCCTCATTCCCCATCCCTTCCCTCCACATACACACAAAACAAACCATAGAGCAGACCGACTGTCTGAACGCTAACGCAGCCTATTGAACGGGACAAAAGAATCCATTCTGAAATGCCAGTGGGTAATACCAGCGTGTAGACGCAGTATTTATTTTTAGGCAGCATTATGTTCCAAGAGTCAGGCGAGGTGCTTTCCCACACATCATCTCTTAACAATCCACTGAGGTAGGAATGACCTTCCCCAGAGTCAGGAGGAGGAAACCGAGACTCGCAGAGATGAAAAAACTTGCCCCGAGTCACCAGATTCCGGAAATAATAAAACCAGGCCTGCAAGTCAGCCCTTCTTTCGGAGTCCTGGCACGGTTGCGTCAAACTTTCCTCTCCTCATACTTCCTGAAAAGATGGCTATGATCTTTTAGGGAACAAAGACACCTTATAATTAATAGTGTATCGGTTGTTAGCCTCTGCTTACAGAATATCAGAACAGTGTGCGTGCTTGTTGAAGAGGAAACATCAAATTTAGCAAAGCTGGGGAGGCAGAACTCTTAAGGTAGAGGACTGACATATCACATCAATGGAGCTACCGATCCCTTGTGAGTGTTCTCCCAGCCTGCTCTCTGCTTCAGCTTCTTGGTTCAAGCCACACTGTCGAACAAAGAGCCTTGCCAGAACACTAGTCATCTGTGCACCGAAGGACTGCCACCTCCCTCAGGTGATGGTGAGGAGGAATACCCAGTACATGCAGGTAGAAGGGCATGTCAGTAAAGCACTGCTCACTTTTAGTCCTGACTTCTACAGTGAAGGTGGGGACTGGTAGGTGTTTGGATTGACTTCTCAGACCCAAGGGGACATTGACACCTGCGTGCAGAAATCCCCTCCCACCTGAGAAGGTTCTCACCAACCCCGGGGGCTGGAGAGTAGAGAGGTAGTTCTTGAATGAATCAGAGATTTCATTTCTCTGGGAACACAATCTCCTTATAATATGTAAGTTTTTGTTTGGCTTGGTTTAGATTGTCTTTCAGACCTTTGAATTTCAACTACATTTTTTGGGGGACAACTTGCTCCGAGAACTTTATGGCTGACTGTAAAGAATGATTGCTTGCCTGGCCAGTGTGGCTCAGTGGTTGAGTGTAGACCTTAGACCTATGAACCAGGAGGTCACGGTTCGATTCACAGTCAGGGCAGATGCCTGGACTCCGGAACATGCCCTCCAGTAGGACTTGCCCTTCAACGCTAGACCTGGCCTGAACTTGAGAAACAATATCAACCATATGAGTGCTCTTTCAGCCTGTTTCCCTCTTTGGAAAATTCAAGGAATTGGAGGGACCATGCCCCACTGACCCAATGCAGGAAATTGTGATGGTCAGTGATAGAATGAACTCACAGTGTCTGAACTGGGATTGACACACACTAATGAGTGGTGGGCAAGTATGGTCCAAATTCAATAGCAGCAATTTAGGAAAAGAAAGGGCCAGCAGGGAGGGGAGAGACTGAGGACTCTAGCAGAATTTGAACTTTCCCCTTTAAAAAGGGTCTGTTTTTCTAAAAACCCAACTCTCTCAAATTAGTTGGGTCATTGTTCTTGGGGAGTTTTATTTCTCTATGGGGAGAATTTCCAACACACAGCGTTACCTCTTTTCATCCCTAGTGTGATACCTCCTGCTAATTGAAAGCTAGGCCTGGTGCTTTCCAGAACCCTAATTTGTGATGGTAAAACATTTACCCATCATAAATTATTTCATTGTTCAGCAAGGATGTAAAATAATTAATTGGCGACTTGGCAGATAAGTTCGGCATTTGCAGGATCTGTTTTATAAGAAATTTTATTGATGAAAATGTGTCTAAAGCTTTAGCAATGCGCTTGGCTTTTGCATTTGGCAGCAAGGAGACAAAATCTTAAAGCCAAAATCCTCCCCGGGGCATGAGGCAAAGTACAGCTTTGCATCTATATTCCTGCTGTAGGTCACTGGGGGTCTCCTCTTACAGACAATTGGCAAAAGGTTCCAGTGGCTGTTTTATGACCCGTTTTGATTTTGTATATGAGCAAATCTCACATTTCGGCCTCGGGACATACCCATGTTTTACCGCAGTGCCCTTAAACGATTTTTCAAGAAGTTGCATTAACTCTTAAAATGGACATAGAATAAATAGAGGCCACCATAAATTTTTTAAATGGAAGTCATAGGCAGCGCATGCTAACTTGCTTAATGTTAGGCTGTTAAGAACAGCGGGTGTTTGGTGTGTTTTGGGGTGTGTTTTTGTGGGGGGTTTTTTGACACACAAAAAATAAATGCTCAGGCCCTAGCCAGTTTGGCTCAGTGGATGGAGCATCGGCCTGCAGACTCAAGGGTCCCCGGTTCGATTCCAGTCAAGGGCATGTACCTTGGTTGCGGGCACATCCCCAGTGGGGAGTGTGCAGGAGGCAGCTGATCGATGTTTCTCTCTCATCGATGTTTCTGGCTCTCTATCCCTCTCCCTTCCTCTCTGTAAAAAATTAATAAAATATATTAAAAAAAATAAATGCTCAGATTTGTCCTTAGCCAATATACTTGGCTGTCCTGATGCTATGATTTTTAGGAAATTAAACTGGGTCTCTATGATACCCATCCAACAAGCTCAGTCCAACAATTGTTTCACACCCAACCAGTCCAGTCCAACAAGTGTTGCAAAACAAAATCCCTGAAAACTGATAATTTACTAATAAATGGACCAAAAGAACCAACCTGGTTTTAAGTTGATTTTAAGTTGACCCTTGGATGAATGGTCACCCACATGAGCCTCTCTGTGTCATGGACAAAGTGGGTCCCAGAGACACCATGAAGGGCTAGTGCCCCGAATTTGTGCTTCCAATAAGGACTCCATTCTGTTTCTTTTTTTAAAGCGTGTTTTCATTGATTTCAAAAAGAGAGATAGAAACATCAATGAGTGAGAAACATGAATTGGCTGCCTCCTGCAGGCCCCCTACTGGGGATCAAGTCCACAATACGGGCATGTGCCCTGACCAGGAATCGAACCAGTGGCCTTCTGGTGTATGGGACGATGCTCAACCAATGGATTCACCTTGGCTGGGCTCCATTCTGTTTCAAACAGGACGTCAAGGCAGGCAAAAGTGATATAGGCCGTGCTTGCGCCTTAAATGTGGGCCATTTGCTGAAACAATGTGTTTTTCTAATAAATGCTTCCAGGTTAAGATGTGTATTCCCACATTCAAAATTCTTCAAAATTAGCCAGATTTGGGGGGAAATGCTGTTGGGAGAGAGTAGCATATTCAAAACCTGCAAACAAGGAGGTTACACATTCACGGAAAGAATTTCCATTCTATTATAACTAAGACCAGAAGAACAACTAAGAAAATGGACTCCCAGGCATTGTGTTGACATCTCTTCCTTGCTAACACAACACAGTTCTGAACACATTTCCACAGAATCTCTTCTCTTCAAGGAGTCATAACTTGGCTTCATTGACTAATCTTGACAGCAAGCAATTTATTTAGAGATTTTGACAAATAATGACTCCGGGCAGAAAAAAAAAATCAATAAAGGAAAGTACTGTGATTTCCGGTTCTCTTCCACAGCATAGTCTTTGTAATACTTACAAGCCCCTTAAATCTTACTTTTGAGGTGACATCAAAAATAAGGGTCCAGCCCTGGCCGGTTTGGCTCAGTGGATAGAGCGTTGGCCTACAGACTGAAAGGTCCCAGGTTCGATTCCAGTCAAGGGCATGTACCTTGGTTGCGGGCACATCCCCATTGTGGGGGGCGGGTGCAGGAGGCAGCTGATTGATGGTTCTCTCTCATCGATGTTTCTAGCTCTCTATCCCTCTCCCTTCCTCTCTGTAAAAAATCAATAAAAAATATATTAAAAAAAAAAGTAAGGGTCCCTACTCCCCCTGTTCTCGCTCCTCAGAGAGGAGAATCCTTTGACTGTTCTCATAACTGTGAGAGACTCACAGGTCTTACTTGTCTCACACCTTATCAACTAGAGCTTGTGTGGATACTCTTGTCTCTATCCAGAATTTCATAAGCTTAAGAGAACTCTCCTGAAGGGATGAGTCAGATTTACTATGTTTGCAGGTTGATGCTGTGACATAGTGAGGTTGGGGGTGGGACATTTATCAAAATGTGGGTGATCTCCCAGCGCCACGCCAATGATTTTAATGGATGTCACTGAACCTAAACATCACACAAACGAATGAGAAAATTATCTGTTTTTAAAGTAGAATTGCATAATTTCTGGGTGGCAGGGGCAAAGGGTTTTATTTTGTTTTGCTTCTTTTGGTTAGATAGTGATAAATGATTTTTTTTAAAAAGGAAAATAAGCATTTAATGAGTTGTATTAGTCAGCATTCTCCAGAGAATCAGAACCAACAGGAAAGAGAGTAAGACACAGAGACATGAATGATAGATATAGAGATAGATACAAGATAGATAAACAGATGAATAGATGATAGATATTTATTTTTTTAAAAAAGACTTATTTTAAGGTTTTTGGCTCACACAGTTATGGATGCTGGCAAGTCTGAACCCCATCTGGGCAGGCCAGCAAGCTGGAAACTCAGTCAGGATTTCAGTGTTGTAGGGTTGAGGCAGAATTTTTTTTCTGGAAATTTGCAGGATTCTATTTTATTTTTTAACTTTGCTTTTACAGCCTTTATCTGATTGGATGAGGCCAACCACATTGTAGACAGTAATCTCTCTTGCAGATGGTCAACCAGTTGTCAGTGTCAAGCACCTTTACAAAATGCCTTCCCAGCAACATCTCAAGTAGCATTGGACCCAACAACTGGGCACCATAGCCTTGGCCCAGTTGCCCCATGAAATCATCCATCATAGATGTGTTGGGTGGGCTTTATAAACGAAGCTGAAGAAGAGGAAAGAATGAGAAAGGAGTCCGGGAAGTCGCCTGCCCTGCCTTCACACTTAAGGATTGACAAGATTCAGTGGCTCAGTGGTTGCGCATCAACCTATGAACCAGGAAGTCACAGTTCAATTCCCTAGGTTATGGGCTCAGTCCCTAGTGGGGGTTGTGCAGGAGTCAGCCGATCAATGATTTTCTCTCATCATTTATGTTTCTTTTTTTTAATATATTTTATTGATTTTTTACAGAGAGGAAGGGAGAGAGATAGAGAGTTAGAAACATCAATGGGAGAGAAACATCGATCAGCTGCCTCCTGCACACCTCCTACTGGGGATGTGCCTGCAACCAAGGTACACGCCCTTGACTGGAATCGAACCTGGGACCCTTGAGTCCACAGGTCGACGCTCTATCCACTGAGCCAAACCGGTTAGGGCTCATCATTGATGTTTCTATCTCTCTCTCCCTCTCCCTTCTTCTCTGATATAAATAATTTTTAGAATAATTTAAAAAAAGAAAAAGGATTCCCAAGATGCAGAGACGTTAGTCAACTGGGTGGACATCTTCACAGTCAGCCTGGTTTGGGACACCAAAGAGAAGGGATCTGAGTTATCATTTAGGTTTTGTTCCAGGAAACACTCAGCCAAGAACTGCGGGTTCCGGAAATCACTCTTATTTTCATCAAAGAGAGGTCCCCTTTCCGTAGTAGGTGCCACCGAGAGGTGTCCCCCTCCTGGGTGTAGGACCGCCTCTGGCCAAGGCTTCGCACTGCATCCCAGGACGGAACAGCAGTGCTGTGACTGTGCCCGGACCCACACACATTCATCATTTTAATGATGGGGAGCCAGTCATCGCTGTCAAATCACGGGCCCATCAACTTCAAAATATCAGAGTGTGGTGTTGGATGGGGTTGATCCCAGTTTGGTGAGTAAATCAACTTGACTGCTTCATTTAGGAAAAAAGTTTGAAATGTGCTCCGTCTTAGTCATGGGCCTCTCAGGGTGTTTTCGTTTCAAACCACTCCTCAGAGAAGACAGCCTCTTTCCAGAAATGCGGGCGACATGTGGGCAAAGTGACACCAGTCCCTGAATAAACTGCTGCCCTGGTTTTTCTATGAGTAAAATATTATAAATTCAAATAACCTTTCGGAGCATGGACGGTACAGGAAGTGAGTCATAGAAAGAGCCTCCTGTGGCCTCTGGATTTTGGCAAAAAAAAAAAAAATTTTTTTTTAAACCCTCATTAATGGGGAGAGGTCAGTGGTCAATGGGGGGAGGGGAGGAGACTTATGTAATACTTTAAACAATAATGAATTTAAATTTAAAAAAATAAATTAAAAGGAAAAAAATAAAAATAATTTTTAAAAACTAGTGGGAAGGTAAACTTAAAAACTCTGCGTTGAAATGATTTTGAAAAGAAATATCATTTATGACTTCTAGTTCTTTTAAGTGTAATGACTGCAAAGTTGTGCTTGATGCAGTTCTTTTGTGAATGTGTCATTTTCTTAAATCCAAGACACTAAAGTGAAGCCGTGTGCATGCAGAGGAAAGCTGCTAGGACAGCGCTTAATTACTTCGTGGTTGGTTGATGTTCACTTATTAGCAAAACGATGAATAGAAAATGTTCTACGAAAACAAATATTAACATTTTTAACATTTTTAGTTGGATGTTTGCATATTATTCTCTTTACATTTGGAAATTCAGTCACAATTCTGTGTCCCAGACACTAAGGTGGGCCTTGGGCAATGAAATAGGGAACAAGACTGATTCGGTCACTGGGGTGAGGTGAGGGTGGCGGGTAAAGACAGCGTCTCAGAATAAATCCTACCTAAGCCAAGGCCTGAAGTATGAAAAGGGTTTGATCTCAACAAGAGAGAAGCAGGGTAGGAAGTGTAGAAAGAAAAATCATTCTAGCCCAGCCGGTGTAGCTCAGTGGTTGAGCATTAACCTATGAACCAGGAGGTCACAGTTTAATTCCCAGTCAGGTCACATGCCTGGGTTGTGGGCTGGATCCCCAGTAGTGGGCATGCAGGAGGCA
The DNA here is from genome assembly GCF_000147115.1 of Myotis lucifugus. Taxonomy (NCBI): domain Eukaryota; kingdom Metazoa; phylum Chordata; class Mammalia; order Chiroptera; family Vespertilionidae; genus Myotis; species Myotis lucifugus. The sequence continues at coordinate 923,620 of NW_005871181.1, forward strand.
ACCACTCACTGATTCTCTCTCCTCATGTTTCTGTCTCTATCTCCCTCTCCCTTCCTCTCTCTGTAATCAAATAAAAACCTATTTTTAAAAAATAAATATGAAAGAGAAATCATTCTAGACATGGCTATGACACAGAATGTATCTCAACCTGGAAATGCAATGACATGGCAAATGGAAAGAATATGGGACTGGCAATGGAGAGATGTCAAGGGATGCAGCTAGCATGCACAGCAGGGGATAGATTAGGATGGGGTTTATGAAATAGTAAGAGCCTGCCTTTGTTCTAATGGCCACCGAAAGCCATAGGGAAGTGACGTGATCAGATTTATACCAGACAGATCACACTGGCTACCCTGTGAAGTATAGATTCACAGGGAGCATGGCCAGCGACTGTTTTAGCAATTAGGTGACATGATGATGTCACAGAGAATGAGAGGAGTGAGTGCATTCTAGCCATACTTAGGAGGTGAAATCCGCAGAACAAGATGATTTATTGAAGGGGAGAGATGAGAAGGAAGCGGAATTCACAGGAGAGCCCAGTCTAATCGTGGTGTTGAATGTCCCTCAATTTGCCTTTGTCTGCTGGGTTCTCCTTGGCTGGTTTCAGGTTATGCATTTTCGGCAGGAATGTAGGATAAGTCATCTGTGTCCTTCATCAAGAGACACATAATTTCATTTGGTCTTCTTTGTAGAGATGATCATTTTGATCACTTGGTTAAGGTGGTGTTTTTCGACTTTCTCCAGGCTAAAGGTATCTTTGATAACTTCCTAATTAATAAGTAATCTGTGGGAAGGTACTCTGAGAGTATCAAGCTTTCACTCAATAGCTTTAGTAACCATTGAGGATTTTTGCCCGAAAAATTATTCTCATGATGGTTGCAAATGGTAAACTTCCAATTCTGTCCTTCTTTCTATATTTTTTAGTTATCTGACAGTTATAGAATATGAACAAATGAATAAAAACTGAAGTTATTTTATTTGCTTATTTATATTTTTGGTGTCAACATGAATTCTTGATCATCTTATCTAGTATACTGTAACGCATTGCTGTGAATAATTATTTTGATGCTCAAATTTGTTTCTGGCTTAACTGGTAGAAGTTCATTTAAGCTGGCTTCAGTGCCATTTTCATATGGACCACTTTGTGATTTTTTTTACACACAAAAAATATTGCAGACTCAATGTTTACTTCCTCTGTTCCAGGCCTGGACCAGTTATTCCCACTGAGTCCTGTTTCCTTTAAGAAAGGAAGCACATTGAGAAAGCCAGATCTGGGCAGTCATAAGCTTAGTCATTTTTGACTGTGAGATGCCCAGACTCTGCAGAATTATTTTTGAGACTCTGTTGAGGCCTAAAGAAAAGGTGCATACTTCCAGGGAGAATTTGCATCGGCTTTTGTTAAGGCTCTAGAGAGATTGCCAATCAAGAATACTTTAGACTAAATCCATGGCTTGAGTACTTAGGGCTACCCAACTTGTAGGGAAAAGGTGCTGTCTCTTTCCCTGACCCCTCTGTTAAGCTGCCTCATGTAGTATCACCCGGAGCTGTTGGGCTTCACCCCTTGCTGGCTGATGACTCTGTTGTTTCCTACAGTCCCTGGAGGCAAACATTTATCTGTGGCCTGAACCCATTATATTGGGGTAAGGACAGTATTTGATGCCAGTCTTCAAGATTCTTCTGGGCCCAAGAGGCCTCTCGCTCTCTCCTTTGCCGCCTCCCTCCCTGGTTCTCTCTGGAGAACTAGGAGACCTATGGTTCTGTTTATTGTTTTTCATTCAGAGGAGCTATTGTGTCCCAGAGTACCCATAGTTTTGAACTTCCCAACACTGAAATAAAATCAGTTCCTTTAGAGAAAGCTTCACAGATCCCTCCCTCTTGGAAAACGTTCTGAGCACTGCTGGGGGAACTTGGGAGACAGGTGGCCTGTGGTCTTGATGGCTTCCTCTCCTGTCATATCTTTGCAAGGACAGGTGCGCTCAGGTGAGGGCAGTGGGGGGCCCAGTATCCTCTACTGGCCACATCTGAGATAGAGCCTCCAACCTAGGAGCAGGGGCTGAGTGCAGGAAGGAAGCCCACAAGCTCTCTGCACACCCACCAGGGATTTAGCCTCTTTCTAAGGCAGTGGTTCTCAACCTTCTGGCCCTTTAAATACAGTTCCTCATGTTGTGACCCAACCATCAAATTATTTTCGTTGCTACTTCATAGCTGTAATGTTGCTACTGTTATGAATCATAATGTAAATATCTGATATGCAAGGATGGTCTTAGGCAACCCCTGTGAAAGGGTCGTTCGACCGCCAAAGGGGTCTCGACCCAAAGGTTGAGAACCGCTGTTCTGAGGGTTGAAGGGAGCAACAAATGCTACAACCTGCTCTCGGTGGTGGTGGTGGTGGTGGTGGTGGTAGGGAAGTGATGTGATTGGGAGCCCAGGGGAGAGGGCATCGGGTCTATTTGCCAAATATTGTGAATGTGTCATTTTCTTAAATCCAAGAGACTAAAGTGAAGCAGTGGAAAGCTGCTAGGACAGCGCCATCCATTAGCATTTAATTACTTCGTGGTTGGTTGATGTTCACTTATTAGCAAAACGATGAATAGAAAATGTTCTACGAAAACAAATATTAACATTTTTAGTTGGATGTTTGCATATTATTCTCTTTACATTTGGAAATTCAGTCACAATTCTGTGTCCCAGACACTAAGGTGGGCCCTGGGCAATGAAATAGGGAACAAGACTGATTCGGTCACTGGGGTGAGGTGAGGGTGGCGGGTAAAGACAGCGTCTCAGAATAAATCCTACCTAAGCCAAGGCCTGAAGTATGAAAAGGGTTTGATCTCAACAAGAGAGAAGCAGGGTAGGAAGTGTAGAAAGAAAAATCAAACTGAGCTGGGAACGTAGGGAGGGGAGGGAGCAGGTCATGGACCCGATTCCACAGCCTCTTGATATTCTTGCTGAGATTAGTAGATTCTCTTGAACAAATATTTCTTCATTTGCTGTATGTTTTTAGGACAATTGCCAAAGACTTTAAATGGCTGTGTTTTTTTATTATATGTATAATTTTCAACAGTTATGCTTGTTCCACTAGAGAGTGATTCCACAGCACTGCCATTCCGGAATTAAAGCTCCCATTTTCCTCTTAATTTTATACTGTTTGTTTGACATAGAAAAGTCATAAATTTTTATAGAGTCAAATCTTATTCATTTTTTCCTTCTGTTATTTGTTTTACTGCTTTTATGTTTGGAAATCCAGTCCCCATTCAGAAACTTGACATATATTCACCTATGTTTATTTATGTTTTCCTAATTTGACACTGAATTTTCAGTAAGCCCAGTATTTATGTTAATATAAGATGCATGATTGCTATCAAAATTAACTTTTATTCAAATAGCAGATCTCCTAATTTATTGAATAATTCATTACTCCCTTATTTTTTAAAATTTATTGAGTTGTTACATATACTGTTGATCCATCTATATTTATATATATATGACACTGCATGAATAATTTTATTTTTCTAATATATTTTAAAATCTGAAGCCCTCAATATTCGGAATGTTCAAAATTTTCTTAGCTGTTTTTACTCATTCATTATGCCAGGTGAACTTTAGAATTATTTTGCTCTCATAAAATTCCAAAGTAATTTTGATCAGCATGACATAAGCTGTAAATTAATTTGGAAAAGCCTTTCAAAGTATTTTTGCAGTATTCAGTTGTCCCAAAGAAGAATGTAATGTCTCTTCATTCATTTAAATCATCCTTTAAATCTCTCAGGAAACTTGAAGTTTTCTTCCTAAAAGTCCAGTATATTTATTAAGGTTACTGTTAAATTTAATTGCTTTGTGTTGTTTTGTTTTTTATTTCTCACATGAGTAAAGTTTTAATATGTCCTATGATAATGTTTATTACATAGGAAACCACCAATATGTCTCACCAGCATATCTGTCTACTTTATGAACTCTTAATTAATTTAACAACTTTTTTATGTCATAGAGCAGGCTGGATTCCCTTCAGGCAAATAAAGAAGGAAATCATTGTTATGCAAATACTAGAGGCCTGGTGCACGAAATTTGTGCACTGATAGGGTCCTCAGGCCTGGCCAGCAATCAGGGCCGATCTGTTGGGCGACAAGCGGGACGATTGGGAGGCCCCCACTGGCACCCGCCTTGACTGGCCTGGGGCCTGTGGGCAGGGGGGCAGCTCCTGCATTGAGCATCTGCCCCCTGTGGTCAGTGCACGTCATAGTGACCGGTCATTCTGCTGTTCGATCGATTTGCATACTGGGCTTTTATTATATAGGATAGGATAATTTTTTCAAGAGGTTTGGTGTGCCTTATTTACTTCTCCAAGCATCTGCATCAGAAATTGAAGGTCTGCCCATGTGGCTCAGTTGGTTGAGCATCATCCCATGTATCAAAAGGTTTGAGTCTTGGTCAGGGCACATGCTTGGGTTGTAAACTCAATCCCCAGTAGAGGATATGCAGGAGGCAGTGATCGGTGTTTCTTTCTGCTTCTCCTTCCTCTCTCTCTTTCTAAAGATCAATAAAAGCATATTTTTAAAAAATTTAAGGTCCAACTGGCCTTAAAGAAGACCCTTTCTCTTGCCAAAACCTTTGTGGATGTGCTTAGGGTATAAAACTCAATTTACTATCAGCCAGATTCAAATATAATTGGAAAGACAGGCTATCTGGAAACAAAGAACTTGACCCAGGATCAAGTACTCCTGGTTCGTAGAGCACTGTGGCCATGCACTTGTGTCCCCTCCAAGTCAGGCGAAGCAGGGTTTGAGCCCCAGCTCTGCCTGTTCACATTCTAAAGCTACTATTGGACTAGTTAAAAAATTAAACACAAGAAATTGTGAATGTTTTAAGATTTCTGCCTCCCAAGAAACAATTTCTCCCCCTTGGGAGTGATATCTCCCCTATTGAGAATGCCTGCTGATGGTGAGGCGTGCCATTACATTATACTAAACTTACACACTGGTTCCAGACCCTCCACTTCTCTCATTTCTTGTTTAATCCTTACAGCTACACAAATATATTAATATACATATATATATATGTGTGTGTGTGTGTGTGTGTGTGTGTGTATATATGTCAATACACTATAGAGCTTAATAGTTAAATATTTTCAATTAAAAAATGTTAAACATATATTTGTTAATAGTTATAGAGCTTACTGTTTCTTTAGAATGAAGCAATACTGCAAATGAACAGGACAAATTAAGCATTTCCCACCCACCCTCCATTCACCACTAGGAATTTGATCGTTACCTTAAAAGCAAGCAGAATGTTTTCCATGCCCAGCCCTCTGCATATCAACTTTCCTTTTGTTCCTTCTTCCCTCCACCGCAGTGGTTCTCAGATTCCAGTGAACAGAAGGCTCTCTGACGGATTGTACATGCACTATCACATGTACTCTCCATTATAAGGCAGTTCAGGGCTCTGTTCAAAGGCCATTTGGCTATACTCAGTTTTCACCTCGCAGGCTGGTCGGAGGACCTGACCATTGTATAATCCCACACAATTCGGCGCATTGGTCAGAATGGAGCCGAGTCTGGTCACTAGTATAAAGAGGGACAATGACAAGCTCTTCCAGAAAATCACAACCAGGGCCTGAGAGAAATGGTTACATTAACTGGAGACAGCCTGGGGGGAAAATGCTCAGGGAGGCCTTAATATATGAATAACTAGCAAGAAGGATTAAGCATCAAAGCAAACCAGTTATTTTGTTGGTTGCCAGATGGGAGGAGGGCATGGGGAGTGTGGTTGAAAAAGGTGAAGGGATTAAGAAGAACAAATTGGTTATTACAAAATAGTCATGGGGTGTAAAGTACAGCATAGGGAATGTAGTCAATAATATTCCAATAACCAGGCGTGGTGTTGGATGGGTGTGGGATTTATTGGGATGATCGCCTATTATGTTATGTCAGGTCACTGGGGTGTACAAAAGAATAAAATAATAAAATAAAATAAAAAAGAAAGAAATAAAAGCAAACCAGATATGATGAGCTCAGATGCTGGTTCAAACCCTTATATCTTAGAAAGATTACATAACTGATTGATGCTTTAATTTCCTCATCTAAAAATTATGGAGATTAACAGCATTTACTATGTGGCTATATTATCCATGGGGTTAAAGAGAAAAATGACATGAGTTTATATGTATATAAAGTGCTAAAAACAGTGTTAGTTCCAGGAGACTGTTAACACTTCTAGGATACAGATTACCATTTCAGAAAGACTTCACAGTGTAGTGAGCGACCCATTGCTGGAAGCAATCAAGC
>NW_005871181.1:930000-985876 GCF_000147115.1 Myotis lucifugus
TCGTAGGGTCAGGGCAATAGACTTCATGTCTCTACTATGGCAGTAATCGTATAGATCGCATGTTTTTTGCTGTGAGATATTTCACATGTTCATTTTGCTGAGTCCACGATCTCTCAGAATAAGTGTCCCGTGGTCGTGTGTCCCCCAAATCCTGGAGGTATGAAGAGCAACAGTCCGTGGTTTTCCTATCAGCCTCTCTGAACTGGTATGCCCTCTTACACCCGGATTCGTGTTACCGGGGGGGGGGGGGGGGGGGGTTAGGAGGGAGCTGAGTTAATTTCTTAGATCCTGTCAAGTCCATGACTCAGTGTGGACACAGAACCACCTCCCTAATTATTCCCAGGCTTAAGCTACTTGAATATTTGGTCTGAGGGAAGTTGTTTGCAAAATTGACCCATAAACAAAATCCCACACAGCGGTGGCCTGAAAATCTTCCCGGTGTGGTTAGTGATGTCTTCACTGCCGCTCACATTGGCTACCTGGGCGCTGGAGCCGAGTGACCACCCCCCTTGGTCCTTGCACTGAAAATTCTTTGTTAGCCGCCCAATGAGTGGACTGCCAGTTCCTGCTGAAAGTATGTCTCCACCTTAGATGGACTGTGTTTTCCTTGATGCTGACAATCAGCAGCCTTCACTACTGGGAAAGGGGCTGTATATCTAAACTCCTGTTGTGAGAAAGCCGCCCAGTGTCCACGCAGCACATTAAAAGCCACAAACCAAACAGCTTTATTTAAAAATATATGCATCGCTCCAAATAACTGGGGGCAGGCAGTGATTTCTACTTAATGGGTAAAACGGGTCGCACTAGTTATAAATAAGTGACATATGTGTAGCCACAGACGTAAATTCTAAATAAGCTCAGTTTGGCAAGGATGAATCTACTGGTCTTTTCTCAATATTTTTCTTTTTGTCTTTTTCTTTTCTTGACTACTTCATGATTCCTATTCCCTCTTCATGAAATCTCTCTTTTCCCCTGACTCAGTCACTTGCAAATTTTCTTAGACCCTTAATCCTTCAAATGTGTCCTGTCTGTTTTGCCTGCCCCTTCCCCACTTCCCTACCCTCCTCTCGCTGTGGTTCTTATTGTTTCTGCTCTTTATACCCAGTGAACTCATTGGTTTTTCTTAATTCCAAAAACCATCCAGCCCTGCCAAGCTGTCTATAAAAGCTCTTTGGGGGATGACAATGGAAGAAGATCGGGAACTACTGTGTTAGAGCATTGCTCTTGATTTGGGCCCCGTATGAATGCAGTTCAAAAGGGCAGTCGTATCTCATGCACTCTGGACTTAAATGAAATGCACCAGTCTTTCCAAAGAAATCTGATTATTGGGTTATGATGAAAAAAAAATACTTTTTCTTTTACCTAACATGGTTGATTTTTTATCACCGTGTCAATCTAACTTAACAACCGACTGCACTCTTTAGTTGATTGATCAATTGAAGACTTTATCCCGGGCCTCTTGGGCCGGACACCAGATGGAGAATTCTATTCCTAGGATATCTCCATGCAAAGGCTCCCACCGTGCCTGCCCCCAACCAAATCTGTTTATAAGTAATACTGTTTCTGTTCACTCCCCTTCACTTGATGATTCCTTCTACTGAAATTCAAATACTCAACTCTCATTGACTCTTTTGTTTCTCCTTCATCTTAATAGTTTCCCTCCAGCCAATGAGTCACAATGCACTGACTCTACCCATAGAACATCACTCCTTACCCGTTCCTTTGTATTCACATTTAAGCCTTCGCAATCACAGGTCAGGGTTCCAACAAAAGTCATCTATTGTCTCTGCTTCTGGCCTCCTCCTTCTCAAATCGGGCACATTGGCCTCCGAAAACACTGGTTTTCACCCATTCATTCATTCATCCAGCAAATATTTATTGAGTCCCAACCTGCGTGCCAGAAGGACACTCGAGGGTGGTAGCCACTCAGGAGGTACCCAATAAATCTTTGTGGAAAATTTATAAAATTCTCGTATTTATTTAGATTTAGTGAATATTCTTTGAGCTACTTGACTCTGCTGATTCTTACTAGATGGGGGTTGAGTCAAACGATTGGCGTTGCAAACTTGCTTAGCACAACAGTGTAACATATTGAAAATTGTTCCTCGGGGGCCACTGTGAGTGCCTCACAGAACCATATTAATGCTGCAATGTCCCCTTCCAGTTTGCCATGGTACAAAGGACAAAGTCAAGGGAATGTGAGAGGAATAAAGACGTTCTTATTCTTGTTATTTATTTGCCTGGCCCATACCTCCACATGGGGTCAAGCTTACAAATGAAAGGAGTATGGAGTTGTTGTTTCTTAAGGCTCATCAAAAAAGCCTTTGACCAAAAATATATCACCTCCTGGGCCAACCTCATAGTGAAACTCACAAGTTAGCTTTTGGAATTAAAACATCAAGAGCTCAGCCTAAAATGTTATTAGGGAAATGACATATTAAACCATGGTTGGCCTTTAATTTCTCACTACCAATTAAGCTATGTTCGACAACACTTGAGTTATTTTACAGTCTCTCACACATCTTCTCTTCTTTTCCATTCCCAATGCTGTCACCCGGGGTCAGGCCCCACCAGGGTGAGCACGTAGGTTTGTGGAGGTGGAGCCCTGACCTTCTCCAGGGTGTACCATTGCGCTAGACCACACAGCAGGGTGACGTCCCAAACAGCCTTTTCTTCTCCTCTAACTCCCATCCTTTAAAAAAAAAAGAAAGAAAGAAATATTCGCACTGCCAGTGTGGCACAGTGGTTGAGCATCAACCTATGAGCCAGGAACATCGACCTATGAAACAGAATTTCTATTATATAAAGTATTAATCCTCTATTTTAACATAGTTTCGTTTACTGTTCACCTACTGGCCACACGTTGAACAAGGTGATGCTGGATCACTCTGGCCCTCCAATAAAACTTTCCTTCCTTTTATCCTTTTCCAATTCATAGCTATTCTTGAAGTCCTAGCCTAAATTCTGTCTTCCATGAAATCCTCCCAAACTATTCCAGTCCAGTCCTTTCTCTCCTCTGAACCCTTCCAATAAATGTCATGTCATCCATTTATTTGGCACATACCATTTGCAGAATTATATTTTTATGCACATATTTTAAATAGATTATAAAGTTCCCACAGACAGGGCAGGATCTCCTATTATTTTTGTATTTTTCATTAAAAAACAGACAGTGCTTATTTTGAGAAAATGCCGGAAGCTTATACACTTATGAGGATCTCTCTGTGTACATGTCATAATTCAATAGTTGATTTAACAAAACAGCAGTGCATATAACCGACCCCTTGGCCAAGCCAATGAAAGAAATATGAAGGCAAAGAACACAGTGTCCGGGGCTTGCAACTAGAAGTGGGTGTGAGACGGACAAATTGACTGTAGAATAGGAGGTGCTGCTTAGAAGAGGATATCACTTGAGCTGCTGAATTGGACAGGTTATAGACGGGGGAAGAATTTATTGAAACAATATTTGTGAGGTACCTACAGGTGCTGTGGCAGGCCCTGACCAGGACAGCTGTCATTAATTGCTCTCCTGGAACTCACAACATCTAAGGAGCCTGTGACAATATATGTTCTAGAGTTTCATGGGCTCTCAGTCTTTTTGAGTTTAGCCACACTGTGCGTTCAGACATGCACAGTCAACGAGAGGTTGTTAAGCCAATTTTGGAATCTTCTTCAGGGTTGAGACTCAAAGTTGAGGTATGACAACAGAAAGAACAGCAAGTAACGACCCGATTGCATACCGAGCTTTCCTAATTCATGAGAACCGAAAAGAACCATCGGTGTCCCAGGACACACTGGGAGCTCCGAGCGTGGGAAAACCAAGGCAGTAACCCTAGTTCAGATGCAAACTGGCCGGGAGACCCTGGCCAAGACACCCAATCTCTCCGAGCCACATGTCTCTGTATATAAAATGCAGATACTGGACTAGACAATCTCAACCACAACTGTACTTCTCATGTTCGAGGATTCTGTAATCGCTACCGGCTGGAATGTCGTACAAGGCAGCTCTGCCTCGGATCCCTCCTATTGGAAGTGAATGGGGAGCCAAAGGTCTTCCTTTAAGATGAGATTCCCAGGAAATCAGGGCAGAGTGCGTCCATCAAGGGCAGAAGACGACTGCTTTTCCTTCTCTGTGATATGCTCCACTCTATCATGTTATAGAGAGAGCTTGAATTTGCATGCCACTCTTCTCTATAACCTCTTACAGTGGTCTCAATGAATCCCTCTGGCTAGAATTTGATGAATATCAAAAAGATCTTGTAACACTTGCAGCAACATCCATTTAAGGAGTCTTCTTGGTCCTCAGCAGCAAAGATGTGCATCATTGGCACATCTTTAGAGTGCTCACAAATGCCCGGCTCTCCAAGAACTCTTTTTTTAAAAAAAATGTTTTTATTGATTTTAGAGAGGAAGGGAGAGGGAAAGGGAGAGAGAAACATCAGTGATGAGAGAGAATCATTGATCGACTGCCGCCTGCATGCCCCCCACTGGGGATCGAGCCCGCAACCCAGGCATGTGCCCTGACCAGGAATCGAACCATTACCTCCTGGTTCATAGGTCGATACTCAACCACTGAGCCACACCGGCTGGGCTCTCTGGAAACTTTTTGAACCAAAGAGATGCTCATGGTCCAAAGAGGCTATAGGGAAGGTCTCCTTCTAACTTCTCTGTAGCTGAAAAACAGCAATGCAGAAATTGAGACTTCTGCTCTACACTTGGCGGCAGGATTGTGGGAAAAGTTTCAGATGAAAGGGAAGTCAGTGGGGATTGGTCTTTGGCTTTGCGTTTTCATAAAAGGCAGACAGGACTCTTCCCTAATGAAGGATGGCTGGGGGGAGCTTAGGAGATTCACTGACTTGCTTTCATTCTCCTCAGCTTATCTAAACCAGATCTGAATGATCTAAGACTTTGGGGGTTATAAAATGGGACTGGAATTCTTAGGGCAGACATGTCAAATTTGCAAGGCTCCCAATTTCTTGTCATCCTTTCAGCAGTGTGGTGCCAGCAAAAACCAGCTAATAGAATCTCATGATCCAAAATTAATTTGGAAAAAAAAATAACCGGCCAGAAATTTTTTTTTAACCTAAGAAACAGGGGAGCAATTTAGGTTGGATTTGCATTTTCGGAAAAGGTTCATGTCAGTCTTGCTTTTTATGTCTGTGGATTTGCTTGGGTCTAATTTTTTTTTTTTTACAAATAAAAATTTTATATATTTAAGGAGTACGCCATGATTTTTGATATATGTATATATTGTGAAATGATCACCATAATCAAACTAATTAACATATCCATCTTCAGGTTTAATTTTTTTTAACATTTTTTATTGACTTTTAGAGAGAGAGGAAGGGAGAGGGAGAGGGAGAGAGAAACATTGATGCAAGAGAGAAACATCAATCGGCATGCCCTCTACAACACAGGCATGTGCCCTGACCGGGAATCGAACTGGTGACCTTCTGGTTCATAGGTTGACACTCAACCACTGAGCCACTCCTGCCAGGCCAGGGTCCCCATTCTTATCTTATAGGTTCTAAGAATCTAGTTAATAGACCACCTAGCACCCCAAGAGTCAGTGTACAAGGAGGGAGAAGAAGAGCACCCATAGGAGGAGAGAGCTTCATACTCATGACTCTCCATGAAGCTTAAACTTCAAGACCTCTCACTTGAGGCCCCTTCAAAGCTGGCGAAGGTCTCTCACACCGTGTTGTATATGGCCAAATATCTTTGTAACATTAACAAAACTAAGATATTTCTTCCATTCTGTCTTCCCCTTATGTCAGGTGACACTGAAGTGGCTCTAGAACCCCTTAGAAGCTCAAAACTCCTTTGTTAAAATGGCATATAAGCCCCCAAGTCTGATGCCTCTCTGGATATTCATTTCTCTTTCATGAAGGTCTCCATGCACATAAAATATTATAATATTAATATAAAATAAAAGGTGTATTCCTTTTTTTCCGTTAATCTTTTTTTTTGGCAGTTTAAGTCACAAGCTCCAGGTACTGAACCTAAGAGGGTAGAGAAAAGATTTTTCCCTACGACATTAATTAAACTACAGTCATTATGTAAATACGGTTAAACCCATAGTTTAGGATGTACCAGTTAAGATTAAGCACACAATGTAGGATCATGGGTTAGAACTAATCTGATAAGCTCAAATCTGAATCTACAGCCTCACGAGCCTCAGCTAGCTCATTTAACTGGACCAGGCAAGGACCCCTAATGATGTATGTAAATGCAATTAGCTTCTGAGCCAGCATTCAGTACTGTACCACCTTGAACACTGACTGCATCACCACATTACTTACTATGACACCTGAGTGACCTATACATAAACCTCGCATTCTTCCCAAATGAAGGCCAAGTTTATGTTAGCCCCGAAACTGCTGTTAACCCAGGAAAGGTAAAGTTAGTCACTTTCTCAAACTCTTAGGGATTTGGAGGAGCCAACACTCATTTGACATTGGTTCTCCCTGAATATTAGTAATCTCTGTTTACTCTAGAAGAAAATGTTCTCCATATGTTTCCAAATCATTTGTATCTAACTCACCACATGGGAGACATAAATAAATATTACATACACATATGTATAAACGTTTTGAGATGTAGAAGAGACTACTTTTATCTTTTATCTTTCAAATGAGCCATTTTCAGTTTGATCTCTGAGCGGGATAAAAGAAACTGTGGGTTCTCTCTCTGGTTTGGCTACTCATCCATATGTCATCTCAGCCGTGGGGAAGGTGTCCTGCCGTTGAACTTGCGTCATAGCAAATCCTCCTGGGTACAGAACCGAAAGCTAATTTAGGAAGATGGACTTCAACCTCCTAGTCTCAGGCCCTTGGAGCCCAATAATGACCAAGGGACCAAGTCTATGCCCTAATTCAAGGACAGGAGCCATATATTTAGCCCAAGAGTAAGGAGACTCTGTTCTTCTTCTGGCTCTGCTGCTAGGTGGTCATTTCACCTGGTTTCCCCCACGCCCACCAGATGGGCTGATTCACAGTAGATGCCCAAGAGACACTTGTTGACTAAATGGATGAAGAGTCCCTGGCCCAGGTTTAAGGGTCCTTAAAGCAGAACAAGATGTTGATTTACAGATGGTCGGGATGCCCAGGAGCTAGCACAGGCCTGATATATACAGGGTTTTCATAAGTATTTGAGAAAAGGATACGTGATTGACTGAATGGCCTTTCATCTTTGCCATCAACACGTAGTCAAGTTGGTGTGCCTTGACCCATTCTTGATGACAAAAGGGAAACACCCTTAGTCCTGGGCACTGCCTGTTGGACAGCTTGCAAAATGATTTGGATAGAAGCAAAGGCAATGTGTCTGTCATGTTCAAAGATGACAAAGCTCAAGGGGTGTGGGAGGAGCTAATAGATTATGGGTCAGGAAAGTGATTCAGGATGATTTGCAATGATGATATAACATGATTACATCAAACCAAAAAAGGGCTTCATTTAAATGACCACTGACTTCACTTGGATATAAATCCTTCCAGTTTTTCTTGTTATAGCTACCTGCCTGCTTATCTCTCTATTTTATATAAATATATATGTATATAGAGAGACAAACTTGTATATACTTTTATTTATTAGAGAATAGGGATCACTCAACACATATTGTTGTATAATCTACTTTTGCCCAGTTAACCCCACATCATTAAATATTCTCCTGAAATACCGCTTTCCAATACCACAGTGGGCATTCTGAAATTTATTTAACTGTTATAAGATTGTTTTTCCCTTTTTGTTCTTTTGGACATTGTTGCCATGAACATGCTTCTAACTAAGTGTTTGCCCCAAACCAATAATTCTTTAAGATAATTCCTAAAGTGTGATGGTTGACATGGATATTGCTGACTTGCCTTCCAAAAGGGCTGCATCAACTTACTTTTCCACCAGCCATGTGGGAGGGTCCCTGTTTTCCTCCTTTGCCAGACTGTTGGTTTCATCTTTTGTAAATGGTTGCCCATGTATATAAGTGGCATTTCAATTGTTTGCACTTACTTTTTTTCATAATTTTTGAGATTTAATTATTTATTATATTTTATCAGCTATTTGTATTTCCTCTGACAAAATGAAATTTAAAAACCATAGGGTCTACATTTGATCCCCCAAAATTCAATAATAGAATTATGAAATGGGGAAACTTGGCTGGACAGTATATCTCATGAAAGGGAAGAGGGAAAAAATACAAGGGGAATATGATAGCAGTCTTCAAATATTTGGATAGTTCGTATATAGAAAAGGAATCGTGTTTAGTTTATATTTTTCCAAAAGGAAAAAGTAGGGCAAGCAGATGGAAAGTTACAGGTTGGCAGGCTCTAGCTCATCTTAAGAAAGAACATTTTAACTGTCTCAGCCATACAAAAATAGAATGGATTGTCCACGGGCTTCCTGTCGTGGGTTAACTGGATGGCTTGGTCTGACTCTTCAAACTCCATGATTCTTTGCTTCTGTGAACGTGGCCTCACACTAATGTCTTCACTAAATGTATTACTATCCACTTAGTTAATATCAACTACCATGTACATGAGAATGTAAATATCTTGAAAAGTACCACTTTTATATCATCTAAGCACAAAAACTTAGACATGTTAAGATTTTCATCTACTCAATTTATATGTTTATGTTGTCAATAAGTTTACTGAGGCTGTTAAACTTAAAAGTAAATCAGTTATTAAAACATGAACAGTTTAATAATAGGCTAACAGAAATTGTCTAGTGTAATAATAGACTAAAAGAATTGTCTAGTTAGCAAGCCTGCTAGAATTTGGGAGTAATTAAAAGCATTTAGTTTAAATAATATATGTCCTTGCAGGTAATAAAATTAGGGATTGGGGTAGAAATAGGTAAAGGTGGTCAAAGGTACAAACTTATAGTTACAAAAATAAGTCCTACCCGGCCAGTGTGTCTCAGTGGTTGAGTGTCTACCTATGAACCAGGAGGTCAATTCCATGGTCAGGGCACATACCCAGCTTGGGAGCTCAATCCCCAGTAGGGGGCGTGCAGGAGGCAGCCGATCAATGATTCTCTTTCATCATTGATGTTTCTATCTCTCTCTCTCTCCCTTCCTGTCTGAAATCAATAGAAGTATTTTTTTAAAAAAAATAGGAACATAAGTCTTTGGGATGTAATATACATCATGGTGACTATAGTTAACAATACTTTATTGCATATTTGAAAGTTGCTAAGAAGAGTATTTCTTAAAAGTTCTCACCACAAGAAAAAAAAAATTTTGTCACTCTGTGTGGTGACAGCTGTTAACCAGACTCATTGTGGTGGTCATTTTGCAACATATACAAATATAGAATCATTACATTGTACATCTGAAATTAATGTGCTTTGTATGTCAATTATCTACAATAATAAAAGTGTAATATGCTAATTAGACCAGACGGCCTAACAGCAGAACGACCATCCGGACAACTTTCTGGATGATCTTCCACACAAAGCTGGGGCTATGAGGTCCAAGGGCCGAGGCAGCCGCTGTGGCTGCGAGGGCCGAGCCCCTTGCACGAATTTCGTGCATCGGGCCTCTAGTACCTCAATAAAAAAGAATAAGAAGTATTTTGCATTCAACGAACCTTTTCAAGAAATTAAATGTGCACCCCCTCCACCCCTACCAGCGAGTTCAAAATCTCCAGTTATGGAGGTTTGGTTCTATTGGAAATCTGCAAGTGATAAGATCAAAATGATGAACCATTTTCATCTTTTGTTTAATATGTTCCTCCTTTTTTTCTTCTCTGGGTTCACCTGGTAAAGTAACTTGACCTGTACCTCTTTCACTCTCTTTCAAGTTCTAAAGAAAGAGGACGGTTGAGCACATCTATGCCAACCTACAGTCAGCTAATTATTCCGCAAGAGTAGCCCTTTCTGCTCCCTTCACTGGGGAAATCAGCCTGGGAGTGTGGTTTCTCAGAGAGGGCATCACGTTGCAGAGCACGGGGATTCTGAATCAATTAGTCAGATCTAAAGCTTTAATTCATCATAATACAGTAATAAGCCAGACACGCTGTGGTATGCATTAGCGCCCGACGCTTTCCAATATTCCACTATGGGTTTTTTTTTGTGTGTGTGTGTTTTTTAAGCCCAGCTGGTTAAATGATACCAGCCTACGTTGTGTTATATGATCGTGCTGATACTGCAGATAAAATATAGCTGCTATTTATTTTGGTAATTTAATATGGTAGAAGGCCTTTGAGAAAACTCTGCTGTTCACATGCTATTTTAGGGTAACAGGGACCCACCCTGATCCAGGGAAATTGAGTTAAACTGGGCTTGGTGTTTCCATTCTGTTTTGTAGCAACGCGTTTCTGGGCTATGTTTAACCCCAAGAAAGCTGGAAACCCTGACCAGGTCAGGGAGGAAAGCCCACAGCCCAGATCCAGCCCAGTTCCAGCCCAATTCCAGCATCAGGGCAGTCTATATTTTTGGCAAGTCATTTATGGTTTTTCTACTCCCATCTCCAATTTAGGGAACTCATAGCTTCTCTTAGGAATGCTTTCTTTCTAAAATTATGTGGAGGGCGAGGGGGAGAGACTGTATTTGTCCTCCTTTCTTTGGCTTATAATCGAAGTGTACCCAACCACTATCAAGAAATTCCAGGTGGCAGAAAAGCCTAG
The DNA here is from genome assembly GCF_000147115.1 of Myotis lucifugus. NCBI lineage: Eukaryota > Metazoa > Chordata > Mammalia > Chiroptera > Vespertilionidae > Myotis > Myotis lucifugus. The sequence continues at coordinate 940,622 of NW_005871181.1, forward strand.
ATGCCACCCAGAAAACCTTTGGTCCCTTGTTCTGGCAGAATCGACCTATTGAATATAACTAAGAGGCCAGGTGGAAACACTGGCAAAGAGACAGGCAACCAGGCGACTTGAAGTTTCCCCAAATGTTATACTTTGCTACTTCTGTGCCTTTGGATATGCTCTTTACTCTCTTTGCTGGAAAGGTCGGTCAGTGTCTTTTGGGAATGGATTCGGGTGGGACACTGGTTCTTATCTCTTTGTAGAAAAAAGGAAGGTCATGTCATAATCACCTGGCGGATTTTCCCAATGCACGCGCCTCTCCTCTCTGCACTTCCTGCCCACCCCCACTGGGAACCATGGTTTATGAAGTACCAAGCAACTACTGACAGGGTAGATGTTTTTACACATTGCCTGGAAAGAAAATGAAATAACAAATATTCGCATTCACAAACGAACTCCTAGCGTTCTCTCTCTTTTTCCATCTACCCTCCTCTTTCCTGGTATTTTTGAAGGAATGCTGTGTGTCAGGACCTCTGCCCGGTGCTAGAGATGGAGAAATAAATCAGCCTTCGTTCCTGTGGAGCTCATGAAGGTCTAGTTGGGAAACAGAAACATATATATAATTCATTTCGTGGGATATATGAAGAGAGAATGCTTCCCTGGAATGGTCTCATTATGACCAGAGTGCAATGTACTACATGAGCCAGAAGATCCAAATAGAAGGGGCGAATGCATGGAGGTGGTCTTTTGTTAACATCCCTTGATCGGTGTATTGAATACAAACCTTCTATGTCTTCTTGGAGTCCCTCCTCTCCCTCCTTCATTCTTGCTTAGTCATACGTGCCAAACTGCTCCTCCCCTTCCTAACATGGCTGTGGGACATGGGATCTGGCTTTCTGAGAAGGTGCAAGGGAGCAGATGTTGCAACCTGAAACTCCAGAAAAATGAACTCCCCAGAGGTTGGACATGGACCAATGGGACGCAAGAGACCAGAGGGAACTCAATTCATCATTTCTCTCTTTGTTTTCCTCTCTGAGATGTGGTTCTCTTTGCAGACCCACCACAAATTTCTTCCGTATGAGAAGACTGAGCACACTTCATGCGTTACCTGCTATGTATCTTGGCAACTTATTGTTAAGTAATGGCCAATGAAGTAACCCGGCACAACACACTGCTTCCCATCTCTTGTTGTCTCTGGTGCTCTCCCCTCAGTTCCAGTATCCTTGGCTTGCACTTCCCAAATCAGTTGTTGACATTTTCATTCTTGCCTCGTGTTCTGCTTTCTAAAAGATCTAGAATAAAACAGCTGGATTAATTCCTCTTTGAAATCTTGTTTGCTTAATTGTATATATTAAAACCAAAATGATTCAATACTGGCCAACCATTTCCTAGTGAGTATATAACCTCAAGTGAGCAAATGTTTATCTGTTTTCTAATAAGTGGGATTAGTCTATTCATGGTATATTCAGGAACTAGTCCTAGCTCTGCAGATGATGTAGGAACAGTTGCTAGCTGTCTTATCTCCCATAATTCAAGGGTTGTGGAAGACAAAGAACTTGATAGTTATTTGCCAAGGTACTAACTCTCACACATTCATTAGGAAGTGTCTATTAGGAGTATTTGTCTTCCAAATTGAACCTTATGCTTCCCGAACTAATCTCACACATTTCCTATTTCTTCTGCTCTACATCTTACCTTACAAAGGATCTGAACCTCTTCTTTTTTATTGCTTTTTTATTGCTTTCATTCTTACCCTTTATCTCTGGTAGAAGCAAAGGTCTCCTAGCCACTATCACTTGCCTTTCTCCTCAACTTCTTTCCAATTTGTGATATATATATATGAATTCAGATGATTTCCTTTAGAAATGTGCCATAATTCTGTAACTTTTGTTTGAAGCTTAATGTAGGTTTACTTGAACCTTATCTCAGTATCTTTCCTGACACCTGTCTAAAATCTTCCAACAGCAACAAACTGATTTGTTGGAAAGACAGATTTTCTCAACAATTATTCCAAAAAAGTAACATGTTCAAATCCAACCACCGCCACCCCCATCCTGCCAGATTATCAGCCTCATGGGGGATATTTGACTGGTTCGCTGCTCCTTCCCCAGCACCTAGAACACCTGGAGCCCAATAGACATTTGTCAAATGAGTGAGTGGTTCAGCCAATGTGCAGAGCTCTGTTTAAAATCCGTGCAGCCCTAGTCAGGGTCATGTCTCAATTTTGCCCAACTTTCAAGGGGCAGTGTAAACGCTGCCCTTCTAAGAAGACGTTCTTCGACTCCATCCCATCCCTAAGTCAGCCTTCATCCTTTGAACTTCTGCGAAGTTTTATCTGCCCATCTCTTGTGACAGTCATCACTTCCTACCTTTAAGCACACTTACATTTGTACTTATGTCTTTAAGTTCTAGCCCGTCTTTCTATTCCCCATTGCACTTAACCACCATGCCTGATCAACATTCATGTCATTGAATAGGTAATGTGTGTGTGTGTGTGTGTGTGTGTGTGTGTGTGTGTGAGAGAGAGAGAGAGAGAGAGAGAGAGAGAGAGAGAGAGAGAGAACGCCAGCCAATCATGGGTTATGAAACCAATTTAAATCATTACCTTTGGAAATGCCATAATGATCTCAATCAAAATGCTATTCACATATAGCAGGAACTTAATCATGATAATACCCTATCTAAGCAAGAGAACAAATTTTTTCTCATAGACTCAGCAATAGCTTAGCAAGTCATGTAATTGATTCTAGAGGTTTAGGGCGGGGGTGGGGGGGAGGGGAGGAAACCATGGCAAAAAATAACATCAATATCATATTTCCCCCGAGTAAGAGCCTTAGGCATTTATCTTCTGATTTATCTCCCACTATGCACATACTTAAGACAAATTGTATTATTATTATTACTTATTAAAGGAAAACACAGGAATTCCCTCTCAGACATTTCTTCTGGTTGACCCCAAATTTGCTTTGAGGCCATTGCTCTAACACTCACTCTAATTTTCCTCTAAACTCCTGGACCATAATTCACCCAGATCATTAGCAATTTTCCTTCCTCATTGCATGATTTCTGTCTGCCCCTGGGTGGCTTTATTTTAATTAGAAGAAAAAAAATAGAATGGAAATGTTTCAATTGTAAACACACAGAGGTTCTGTGGGCAAATATGAGTTTGGCAGAAGAAAGGCCCGTGGTCAGCTTAGCTGTGGCTTTTTGGCTCAAAAGCAAGAATAATTTTGAAGGAAATGAGGATAGTTTTTTTTTAAAGTGACAATTTTCTCCATCAGGTAGATTACATGATTTCCTGTTATTTTATGATACTGATATTTCACTTATACATTTTCCATCTGGAGCGTACTTTTCTAATCCCTTTGTAAGCCCTTTGGATTCAGTTTCTTCTTTTTTCTTCTTCTCCTCTTCCTTTTCTTTTTTCTTTAAGTGTCCGTTTCCAGCAACCTTTATCAGATACCAGAAAACATAAGTTTACATCTTAGCTAAGGAGCTTATCCACTCACACAAAGCTACTCCTATAGCCCCGGAAAGTGTGGGGCAGGAGTAAGAATCGGGCTTACCTACTAACGTTACTTTCCCCCGAAACCTTAGCTCAGGCCTCCAACGGCTTACAACAAAAATCCTTGAAAATTAAGACTCACAGGGCTTCCAGCTGATGCACATTTTTCCACACAGGAGACGAAAGAGCAGGTACGGCTGAGGTTTCTTTCAAAGAGGAGGACCAGCCATTGGCTGTGGTTCGTCGGCAAAGAAAAAATAAAGCAAGTGTTCTTTAAAAGCTTAAAAAGACCAAGCGGCTGTATTCCTCCCCCTTCCTCCCAGTGGGACTGTAAAGGCTTCCCAGGCAGAGGAAGAGAAAGAGACAGAACAAAGGCCCGAGTGTCGTGGGGATAACATTACAGACGGATGGCCGCTCCTGTGATGAGATTTCATTACCAATGGAACAAAACGGGAAACATGGCTTTCTTGATGGCCATTATTTCCTGTTTCTGGAATACACTGGGCTGTTTCATTCATTCGTGCAAATGGCAGCCCACCTGGCTTCCGCTGGCTCATCCTTGTTTACTGGCCTGACTTCCCCCACGCTGGACCCGTGCTTGTCCCCCTCCCATTCCCGGTGGCCCTCTTCCAGGAGTTTTGCCAGGACTTTCAGAATTTTACTAGCATCCCAGGAAAGTGTGTTTAGAGAAAAATATGGCAATGATAATAAACATGTTTACCAGAATTTTTATGTAGGAACGCTGGGAATGGATATTGAGCTCTAAAAGCTGGAGCACTTCCTCAGTCCTCGTGGAGGAGAGGATGGACAGACTGCTGGTTGTGTGATCACATATGGGATCTGCACAGCCAGAGAGCCCCAGGGAGGGCTCAGTGAGCCGGGGGTAGGATATATACACGATGCCACGAACCTCTTGTGGGGAGGACGTTGGACGTTAGGACTCAGGAACCTTGATTTCTTCTGTGTTATGGACAGTGATTTCAGGGTTAGGTTGTCTGCTTCATCCTACAGGCCCCATTACTACTAAAGTTATCTAGATAATTCAGACCAAAGAAGAACTACTGGGGCAACAAATCTTCACTGTATTTCCATTCAACATGGATCTTGATTGCTTATCTACCTAAATCTTATTCAAAATACCGCCTGACATATTGAAGACTTGGCTCATGAATGGATGAATGAGTTAATGAACAGACTGCAGGCTTCTATCTCACCCTCCACCTTGCCTAAATCAATAGCACCTCGGCACCTGAATTGAAACATTCTCTATTGGACATTGGACATATCTTCCCCAAGTAATTTACACAAAGTGCAAACGTTGGCAGCCACGTAGAGACACGGCCTACTTTTATGGCATTGCATTTTTGGAAAAGTAAGACCACTTCCTGAAATGATGGTGCTAGCCAAGGAGTCACCAGTCTTTGGTTGCAAAAACTATCAAAATTGACTTTTTTCTGGGGTCTAAAATGATCTCTTAGAGAAAATTTTTGTTTTCTATAAAGGGACCATTGGCTTCATGTTACAGACAGCCTTTACTGGTAGGTACATGCATGTGAACCTATTGAAATTCCAATGGTGTTGTCTTCATTAATGTAAATGAAGAGTTTCCCATTGCTCTGAATGGTGGTTACATTAGAGTTTGCTTTTTCTCATCTTCCCTTTCCCCCATTTAGAAGTTAAACATTCTCCTGACTTGGGTTTGCAGCAATCACGTATGTAAGGAATCTTACATCGGCGAGTCCACAAGGAACAAGGGCCAGTTTTATTGTGTACAGCTCCTGCTAAGATGGTTAGTCTTATGAGTTCTCCCTAGTGCTGTCAGGAATTCTTATTCCCATGTTGCCCTTATTACTCTAACCTGTATCTTCTTCTTGTGCTACCACAGGCTCCTGCGTGTCCCCCAAAATAGCACTTGCTGCATTGGGGTGTAATGATTTGTCTAATGGTCTAAGTTCTCCACTCAGATTGAAATTCCAGGAAGTCAGGAATCACACCCCGTGCCGAAAACTGTGTGTGATACAGGTGCCCAAAACACATTTGTTGAAAGAACAGATCAAGTGACTCCTCCAAGATCGCAGAGGTGAATGTCGGACCTGAAAGGAGAATCCACTCTCTGGTTCCAGGAAGGGGCCGGTTGTTCGTGTGCGTGGACTGATGCGTGTGTTTCCAGGATGAAAGAGAATAGTGGCCAGGTCAAAGGATGTTCTCAAGAACCCAGACTAACAGACTAACTCTCAGTACATAGTCATCAACCTCAAGTTAAAGTTCACTAGACCCACCTTGGCTCTATCACCAAACTCTTCACAATATATTAAAGACACACTCTTGATCTTATCCCCGTGGAAACTGCAGCTCCAACATGAAAAACATACCATGTAATTTAAATATGAGCCCTAATGTGCTTGAAGGTGTATCCAGCCAGCAATCTATCAGACTCTCCTTTCGCAGTTAAGCAGCATTTGTGTTCAATACAAAGCTGATACGACTGGCTCACACACAATGTTCCAGGCCTCTGAACACATGAGCTCATCCCTGAGTGGGTGACAAGTGTTTCTGATGCAGGCTCATCATCAAGGACTCAACCGAATTAGTCAACATTCTCCACCAATATCAAAGTCATCTGTAACGTGTGTATCTGTCTGCAGCCATTACATCATCTTTTTTAATACTCATGTCTTTCTTTCTCGTTTGCTATCCCTTTGTGTTCAACTAAATGGGCATTTAAATCCTCATTCCCAACCAAATGTTCCCGACTGATGTCTTTTTCCCACCTTGGGACAGAAGCAAATGACTTACATATGAAATGTATTCCCATCTCTCTCTTTTTATTTTGGAGGGAGAGGGGGAGACAATCCAGTTAAATAATGGGCTTCACTGATTTCCTCCACAGAGATAACTGGCTGCTTCACTTGATTACCCAGAGAGCACAGTCATCTCACACTGAGCAGATACATGAACGTTACTTTTCCAATTCAGAATACAGCATGGCTTAGGGTCACAAAGTGTAGGGTTGAAAGTCAACAGAGCTCAAATCTGTCTTGAATCTTTCCTTCAAATTCAAACCAGAAACTGTGAAAAACTAGTTTCATTACTTGTAGGGGGGACACTTAAGCCCTGACTCTTCATATTTCCTTGGGAGGGGGGACAATTCCATTTCACTCCCAAGAAGGGGAAAATGAGAGGCATGTTTTTGTCTCATCTGTCATTCACTCCCTAAGGTGAAAGAGTGAATGATCAGATTGGCAGGCACGGGGCACAGCTGCCCAGCCCCTTCCAGCAGATCCATGCATGCTCTCCATCTCGTCCTCCACATAGCGAACACACTTGGGCAGGAATTGGTCTGCCAGGCACAAGACTAGAGCTTGGTAAACTGGCTCAATTTGAGGGGAGGGAAGCAATTAGGAAACTTAATTACAGCCTCTTCTTTAAACCATGTTTTCCAAATCTATTTCCAATCCAAAAGCCAATATTCATTTCCCTTATCCCACTGTCTCTCTGATTTAGAATGTAGAGGAAGGCAAGAGGATGATTAACCACCAAATCTCAACCAATGTCTACTTTTCTGCTTCCTCTAAGAGCCCTTGGCTGATGACACTGCTTACATCTCGGTGCCACCAGGAAAAATGCAGACCTTTGTCATCTTAAGATACCAGAGTATGAGTCCTGCTGCTTACAAGATTTGTGACCTTGGGCTAAATTAATTAACTTCTCTTTGCCTCACTTCTCTCACTTCAAAACAGGACCAAAAAGGCAAGCTACCTCATGCTGTTTTTATGAGAAGGTAATGAGTTAATTACACACAGATCCCAGCAGTTCCTGGCATAGACAGGTCTTGGTTTGAGTCCTAACTCTGTCACTTAATGAACGTTAAGGTGTCTCCCCAAAGTACCCAATGAGTTAAAGCTAAGCAGAGAGCAAAGGATGTTATCTGCATAAAGCATGTATGTAATGTTTATCTGGAGAGAGAGAGAGAGAGAGAGAGAGAGAGAGAGAGAGAGAGAGAGAGAGAGAGAGAGAGCATTATCTCAAATAAATACCCTAGTTGGTTTAAATTCACCAAATATGGTTCAGCTATCCCTGTCTTTCTTCCTGAGGGTCTCTCCCCGTAATACTAGGGGGAGGGGGATGTATAAAAAAGGCACCTTTTGACTATAAAATGAAAAGAAATAGTATCTGGCGGCCCATTCCGGTGGTAACTGAAGAGAGAGCTATGATACTGCTCTCCTGGGCAAATCCCGGTGGGTTAGATGGCTGAGATAAAGAGCTCCCATTGGCTAAGTGGGCTCATTGTGTTTGAACAAACACCTTTGAAAGGTAGGGCTAGTCTTTGAATGTTTTCCTCTCTTAGAAACTGACACTGGGGCATTCAGGATTTCTTTACCCTGCCCTCTTGTGAATTTCCTTTTCACTCCTTCCTGCATTTTGCTCGGCTTGTCATCACTTCATATTCTATGGACGGTATAAGCTCGCCTTTGTTCCTACTATTTTAAGCTCCCTCCTTATCATGGGAATGATACTTGTTCCTCCCTTGCTCAATGGTCTCAGCATTAGGTTTGAAATCCCCAGACGAGCTGGAGCCACGCTGTGGAATCCCAGTAGAGCGGAAGGGAACCCTCTTCTCTCCTGAGATGTTTGTAGTTTCTTTTCTGAGGTTCACACTGCAAAAACAGAGGCGTTATTTCCTCTAAGTGAAAGAGCACTTTTATCCTGACAAAATGCTTCGTCCTATTAAAGGAGGCTTTCCCTGTAGCTCTCTATAATGAGGAAAGTGGGTTTCAAAGGGAAGTTGTGTGTGTGTGTGTGAGATTTTTCTGATGCCACATGTCAACAGAAAATAGTAACATTTTTTAGCACTAATTTGAACCCAGGGCCAATTTTATCCACATATGGCATCTTTCTTACCCACGTGTTGATGCCTGGAGCTAAATCTGTAGAGGAGACCTTTCAATCACCATTTAGGGTTAGGGATGAACATGAAAATGCAACAAAGAATAGAGATACCTTGACGAAGACACTGGTTCTCCTGGAAAGAGACACCTGGTCTGCTTCCACCTCAGCACACCTGAAGAAATGACACACACCAATACCACAGGGGCTCTTGGTGACAGTCATGGAGCAGAGGACTTTAAGAACCACTGACACTAACTCCTTTCCAAAGAATGAGCTTCGTTAGAGGGATAGACACTAGGAGAAAGGAGCCACGGAATAGGAGGTCAAGAGCACAGAAGATAAATTTGGAGAACTTTTCAATTCTACCCAAGATTGACCCTGTGAAAGCCAAGGGCAAAAGCTCTTCTGTGTGTGGTGGGGGGCACAGTTGCTATACTATGGAGACTCTCAGGTGGTACTTCTGTACTGACTATTCAGATCACTGACCTTCTTGTATCTACTCTTAAGAGGGTCTGACACAACCCAAAGTGTGCAACCATGGCTGCCTTCTCAGATGCATAACACGTCCAGCTATCTCTGAAGAGCAGGTAGAGACCCATAGAAGCACCAGGCAGAATATAGATTGCATTGGTATGAAGATACGAAGATAGAAAGCTAGTCACCATCCACTAAGAAGTATTGTGTGTCCATACAAAAGGGGGTTGGTGTACACATTTAATTCCTATACCTTCTCTGTGAGGTGTTAGTATACTATTTTCAAGAAGAGGGAATGGGAAACAGAGTATTTAGTAACTCGATCACACATTGGCTGACTCCAAAAGTCTTTGGTTTTTCTACAGTATCATGCTGTTCTCTTCCTTCATATCCTGCAGAAATGTTCAAGACGCACAGGTAACTGTCCAACCCCCGGACAGACGGACAATGCTAGCCCGATTCGCCTGGGTTGGCACTTTTTACAGTGGTGACATATTTGGAAGCGTTCGAGCTGGGTGTTTCTGGCTAACGTTATAATCAAGTATAATAAGCATGACTCAGAGGTGAACTAATAAAAGCGCTCACAAAAGAGCCCAAACAGCTAGTTCATTCCCACAGACATGTGGAAGGAAGATGGGACCACCACTCCCTAGGCATGAATTATGGTCAGAAGCTTGAAGCTAGACAAGGTCCCACTCTGCCTGCCAACCTCCCAAAGGAAAACCTGGATTCCTGGCATAGTCTTGGGCAGTGATTCTTAACTGTGACCCCGCCTAGGGCAATACCAACAGCAGCAGCACCTGGGAACTTGCTAGAAATGCAAAATCTCCAGCCAACTCCAGACCTAATGGGATTAGTGAATCCAAAACTCTGAGGGTGGAGCCTGGCAATGCTGTTTTAACAGAAAGCCCTCCAGGTGATTCTAAGGCACATAAAAGTCTGAGAACCACTGAGCTTTCCCTCTTGTAGCTTGATAATTATTTCACTCATTGGTCCAGTCGATCAGCTAAACCATAAAGACGGAGGTGATCAGCTGCACCAGACTTGATAGGACTATAAAAGAATCTTTTCCACCCTCCCAGAGTTGCTTACAGACATGAAGCAAGTACCAAACAATTTGAGTTAGCACACAATTCCATGCTGCATCGTATAGTTCAGACGCAGAGGGCGAGCCATGTGGCTGTTACATATGGTTAACAGAGATCAGCCAATTATAATTCAGGTGAGCAGAGAAAACGCATACTCAAATACCACTTCAAATAATGCCGAGGATCTGTGGTTTGCCAAACAACTCTAGCAGCCAACAGCCAACGGCTGGCCTGATGCTAATCCCTTGGAAATGGGGTGGCTCTTGGAGAAAAGCATAAAGGACATAGAATAAAAAAGCATGAAACTTCGAATCACAAACAGTTCCAGATTCTACACATAATTGCCTTTGGCTGCAAACCAAAGGCTTGCGTGCTCAGGGTGGGAAGTACTTTTGGTCATGGCTTCACATACTTGTGCCCACAGATAGTGATCTGCACATTAAAGAATTCCAATCGCAGGATCCGGGCAGATGGCTGTGTGGACCAGTCGGTGTGGGAGATAAGAGAGTTGCCTTTGGACTTGGCCCAAGCAGAAAGGATTGAGGTGTCACACTTGGTCAACAGAGAACTGGCCATTCATTGAGTGCCTTCTGTATATAGAATATTTGTTGGATATCCAAACAGGTGGTAGTTCAAACAGTCCCCTCTCTTGAGAAGTTCAAAAACCATCATAGAAATGCCAAAAACAACAGATAAACAAATAAAAGACACCAAAGCAGAAACTATGTAAATACAGGCTGCCTTCATTGAGCAGAGTTATCCAAGGAGTGACTAGAACCAGATACTGCCAGCAAAGGAAAACACAACTAAAATATAGAAAATTAACAGCAGGTAAAGATCTAATTTTAAGGCAAGGGAAATAGAATGAATGATGGTTGAAGGCATGAGGGACAAAGAATATAAAGAAGATCAAGGGCATCTATTTGCTTGAGAATAAAAACATAGACCACATTGTAAGGAGGAATGGGAAGGTCATTGAGTAGGAGCCTTGAGAGCTGTTATCTAGAAGCTTAGCTGTTTCTTTAATGTGTACATTTAGAGGTAGATATAGAATTCTGGGTGGTATAATGCTGGTTTCATAGAAATTATACCTGAGGATGACTTTCTGGTGGACCAGTGCTGAGGATGTTGTGGTTGTTGAGTTAAAGGCAAAGGAGGGAAGACTAAAGAAACAGCACAGAAGACAATAGAAAGGACAGGGTGGAAAAGTAACCAGCCCCCAGTCTGTCCCCAGCTACCATCATCCTGCCCCTGGATTACTGCTGCAGCCACCCTGTCTTCCAGCCGGATCTTCACACACACACTGCTTTACAAACACACCAAGCAGCTCCTATCTCTTTTGTGTCCCTATATGGAAGTGCCTTTTCCCAGAGAGACACATTCCCCCCCCCCAAGTTCTTTTGGTTCTCTGCTCAAATGTCCCATTATTGGAGAGACCGTCCCTAACTAGCCTATCTGAAATAGCACCCTACTGCCATCACTACCCCAGCTCTCTCAGTCCCCTCTCCTGCTTTATCTTCCTTCTGAGCACTTAGCGCTATCTCATGTGTGTCTGTGTGTGTGTGTGTGTGTGTGTGTATTTATTTGTTCACTAATGATCTGGCTCCTCTCTCCAGAGTGGAAGCCCCTCTGAGAGCAGAGTCTTGGTTTCTGTTCACTGTGATAGCCATAGCATGCATAGCAGGCTTTCCATCATGTTTGTTGAATGAATGAATGAATGAATGAATGAATAGTACATGAATAGATCAGTTGGCGCTTGTGTTGCAATGTCTTTCAAAATATGTTGACATTTCAGTTCTCTTTGACTCCTCAAGTTCACCTCTAACTTTGGACTTCATTCACACAACCCTTAGAGTTAGGTGCTTCTGTCTGCAAATGGGCAGGTTTCCCTATGGGCTGTCCCAAACAGCGGTGACCTCTTGTGTTGTCATAATGCAAAACGTCCATGGTTTTATGCATTTTTCTGTCGGAAGCAAGGCTCAGCAGTTTTACAACCAAAATAAAGTAATGAGCAATTGAAGTGGTAGCACCCCAATGTCTGAAAGATTTTCATCTGGGCCCTCATGGATGATAGTCTTATTTCCACTTCTCTTTTCTAAGACTCTTGAGCAGCCCAGAACTTTCATTCTTCCTCCTGCACAATCCCAGCTCAGGGCTACTTCACTTTTTAAAAAAAATAACATTTTGCAATTCCCCAGTAATAAATGATGATGATGGTGGTGATGATGATGCTAATGATGGCAATGATGGTGATGATGGTATGATGATTATGGTGATAATCATGATGATGTAGATGATGATGGTGAAGGTGATTATAGTGATGATAGTACAATGATGATGGTGATAATTATGATGGTGAGGGTGGTGGTGATGATGATGATGATGATGATGGTGATAACGATGATGATGGGTGGAATTACATTATTTCTCTACCCATTTAAATTCCCTAGTAGATGCAGTTTTGTCAGTCAGCAACATTTATTGACCATCATATATAGTACAGTATGCCAGGTGCCGAGGGAAATAATAAAGGTTTGTGTTATAAAGTAATTACCTTGGCTGTGGAAAACACTCAATAAATATGTGTTGAGTGATTCATTATTGAACCCTTTGGTTTCTGTATTCGCACTTTTATTCAGTTCTTCTTCTGCTCATATTAAATCCAAGGCATATTTTATAAAAACTTTCACTACAACCCAATGAAAAGAACTAATCGCACAAATTAGGAATAAAAGAAGAACTGGATAATATAAGAAACATAGACATATTTCATTTGAAAGCATAAAATAGCTGGGAAATGGGTTTACACTCACCAAAAAGAACATTTTGGGGCTATAGCAACACAACACAAAAGGTAAAGAGGTACCTGGTCCCTTTGTACAGTCAAGTGCAATGTAGACTCACCTTATTTAGACTCTGTGATCCTTCAAGCAAGCTTGAGTTGAACTGCATTCTTGTCCCATATAGATTGTAATGAGTTTTGTGAAAGGACAAATGGTTTAAACAAGAGTTTAAGCAAATAATCAAGCTACTTAAGGGAAAGTGGTGACAGTGCTGGCTATCTCATATGCCTTCTTTCTTTCCTCTTTACTAACAGAGCCCGGGTTTTGTGTAGGGCAGCAGTTTAGTCTTTAAAAAAAGCATTCTTTCTAGAACAGGGGTGGGCAAACTTTTTGACTCAAGGGCCACAGTGGGTTCTTAAACTGGACCGGAGGGCCGGAACAAAAGCATGGATGGAGTATTTGTGTGAACTAATATAAATTCAAAGTAAACATCATTACATAAAAGGGTACAGTCTTTTTTTTTTTTAGTTTTATTCATTTCAAATGGGCCGGATCCGGCCCGCGGGCCGTAGTTTGCCCACGGCTGTTCTAGAATCATGACATGCCAGGACGGTTGTATCTCCCAGCAGGGGACAATGAGAGTCAAATGGAAAGGGATAGGGCTGTTTCGCGGTGAAAGGGGCCAAACACAGCTGGCAGGACCTTGTGTCCTCACCTCTCACCTCTCCCTTCGTCTGGAAGGTAGATGCAGTAGCTGGAGGTTCAAGCAGCCATCTTGCAACCATGAGGGTGCCAAGCACATGGCAAGAATGGTGAGCTGACAACAGCATGTGCTCCATTGGCTGCCTCCAGTGGCTACACCAGCCCTGAGCTAGCACCTCAGACTCTGCAGAAGCCACTGCAGTCTGGTGTCTGTTATGTGCAGCCTGACCCAACCCTCACTGACCGGGAACCTTCTGAAGGCCTCATGTGTATGCAGTTGGATGTAGACGTTACAGACACACCATACAGAATCCTTCTTTTCTGTCCGGTTGCATGTTTTCGCCTTTACCACTCGATTAGCCTGGTCCATATGGCTGTGATTCATTGCACAATGTTGCTTCTTAAAAATAATGTAAAATTAAAGATTTTTCACAGACATTGCCCATAATCATGGGGTTATTTTCATCTTAGAGTCTCTTTACCATTGTTTTAGTTACCTATCGAAATCTAGGATGTGGGCATCTGGAGAAAGAGGCCTATATCTTAGTGCCGTGGTCGGCAAACAGCAGCTCGCGAGCCACATGTGGCTCTTTGGCCCCTTGAGTGTGGCTCTTCCTAAGCCTTAGGAGTACCCTAATTAAGTTAATAACAATGTACCTACCTATATAGTTTAAGTTTAAAACATTTGGCTCTCAAAAGCAATTTCAATTGTTGTACTGTTGATATTTGGCTCTGTTGACTAATGAGTTTGCTGACCACTGTAGTGTGTTAACACCCAGGTTTCATAGTCATACAAACGACTCCGCCCCTTACAAGCATTATGGCCCTGGACCGGTTACTCAACCTCTTTGCTTTCTCCCCGCCATCCCGTGAACCCCGTGCTACCACACCCATCCCAGCAGTCCCCACCGCCCTGGAGCCACTCATTTACTTGTCTTTCTCCCCAACTGAACTGGGAGCGCTTTAAAATGGGGGACACTGTTTGAACTGAGCCTCTCCTCCCAGCATCTGACCCAGTGCCTGCCACCGAGAGGGTGTTGCCTGAGTGTGTGTCGACTGTGGAAGTAAATAGTTCTGAAACCACTGACGAATCAGCTTTCTGAACGTGGCCTTTCCCTAGCGAAGGCGTTCAGAGGACAGAATCTGAAACTCTGAGAGGGAGCCGGACTGCCCCACCAGGAAGTTCTTCACGGAACCAGGATGCTGATGGAATCTCGAGGGGAAGGCAAGGGCCCTGCCCAGGCTGTGTCATTGCTTCTGAGGGCAACACGCGGGAGGCGAAGAGGCCACTCAACGGAGTACAACGTCAGTTTGAAGCGGAGTGATGCCTTGGACCCGAGTCCATGCATTCCTCAGCCTTGGCTGCCCCCTCCCCATGTGCGAGGACCCTGGGCCTCAGCCCGGATGGTGTGGATCGAGGTGGGATCCCCTTCCCCCCAGAGACACCAGAGGGATAGTGTCAGGAGCTGTGTCCCATGAGCACCTGGGGCCGTCGGATGGGAAGTGCAGCAGACAGAACAGGGAGGGTGACCGTGCCTCTCCCAGCAGCGTGAGCCACGGCCTCTCGGGGACAAGCACCCACACGCAACGGTGAGTCAGAGAATCCACCAGCAGATGGAACACCCACTGTGTTGAAAAACAAAACACAAAAGCCACGACTCCTCCAGGAACCAAGAGGAGAAGAGAGCCCCGGAGAGGGAATCTGAGGGGCCTGGTGAGGGCTTGCCCAGCAGGCCCCGTGGGGATCACCTCCAGGGACTGGCTCACGGCAGCCTCAAAAGGTGCGTGTGGGTAGTTCCTCCACCCGAGAGATGAAGCAGCCTGTCAGAGGCTGTACAAGTAGAGAGAGAGGGTCCCTGGATCTCACCCTTGGTCTGTGATCCCAAAGCTTATGCCCTTAACCATTCTGGGGAACCACCTCAAAGAGCTTAATGTCTAATGGGAAACACACTCACATATACAGACACATATCCACTCATCTATATGCACACACGCACTCATATACATATGTACACATACTTACACACACATATACACAGACTGCGTGTACACACACTCACATGCACACATACTCACCTACACATGCACACACATGGCATCCAGCATAGGGCTGCCTTCTCCTTCCCCTCCTACTCCTCCTGAAAGTCCTGGGAGTTAGCTAAGGACTCACCTTCGCAGAAAACACAATATTTTTAAAGGTTCTGCAATGAGCAGAGGCCTGGATAGGCTTTTCAGAGCATGAGGTGATGTTCCTCTCTGGAGTTTTTCATTTATTTATTTTTTAAATATGTTTTTATTCATTTCAGCGAGAGGAAGGGAGAGGGAGAGAGGGAGAGGGACTTCAATGATGAGAGAGAATCATCCACAGGCTGCCTCCCGCACACCTTCTACTGGGGTCGAGTCTGCAACCGGATCATGTGCCCTGACTGGGAATCGAACCGGCGACCTCTTGGTTCCTGGGTCGACACTCAATTGCTGAGCCAGCCCAGCCGGGTTGTGTGGCTCTTTTTAATGATCAGTGAGGATACCTCACTGTTGACCCCTTGAAAACAGTTTGGGATCCAAGGAAGTTGCTGGTCTCTGGCTGGTTTTGTTAAAAGTCAGCAGGACGAATGCAGAGACCTGACCTTCTAGTTCAGGCTTAAAAAAAAAAAGAAAGAAAGAAAGAAAAGAAAGACATCCCATCCCCTCCTGTGGGATGTTCCCCCCTTATCTTTTTGATACAAAGAGAACGTACTCCTTTTGTTACACATGATGTCACAGACAGTGAGCAGATAATCCTTCGAGAGCTTCTGTTTGAAGCGGTTCCCTTAAAGATGGGCTGTGCTCAATACTGTTTTCCAGGTTCTGATATCCTTTCCACATTTCTTTTCTTTCCCACAGCCAACCCCAGGAAAAAAAAAAAAAAAGGACTGTGGGTCAGGTAATGTAAGCAACAGACCGTGAGATGATTGCCAAAAATGTAACCACCCAATCGGCTCCAAAGGAAAATATTCATTAAAGTGACACATGTTAATAGGATCGAATTCAAAACACGTGTTTGGACACGCAGATGTCGGAAAGTGCCATATCCTGATTAGCTGAGCGGGTCTCGGTTCTTTCAGATCTTCCTTCCTTATTTTGATTGCAAGTCAAGTTTCGGGGAAATTCTTTCCCACTACTGTCTGCTGATCACATCCCCAAAGCATTTAGAAATCTCACTCGTTTCCTATAAGAAGAGATGGAAAGCTCGACCGCAAATATTTGTGTAAATGTCACCATGTATTATTGGAAGCTTTGTTCCGTCGGTTAGAGAATTATTGCAGCGAGTTCTAGCTGGACTCCATTCAAACGCTCCCTGCACGGAACACGCACACCCAGACACACCCACACACTCACTCCCCGCTCGGCCCAAGTGGGAAAGATTGTCCATTTCTTTTACCCTCTGCCTTTACCTCTGTTGCCGTAATAACAGCCAACCACTCTGGCTGACGAGATGTGCTTTGAAAGTGCTTTTAAAGCTACAAGGTCCATGTTTCTTTTTTCTTCTTTCTTATTTTTTAAACAAACACGTTTTATTTTATTTATTTACGTATTTAATATATTTTTATTGATTTCACAGAGGAAGGGAGAGGGAGAGAGAGAGACACATCAATGATGAGAAAGAATCATGGATCGGCTGCCTCCTGCACGCCCCCTACTGGGGATTGAACCCAGGACCCTTCAGTCCGCAGGCCCCTCTAGCCACTGAGCCAAACCAGCTAGGGCAGGTACCTGTTTCTTATGACTGATTTCAAGCCAAGGAGGAGAGGAAAATGAGAGAGAGATTCTCTGCTGCAGAAGGCAGACAACCAAACAGAGAGAAAAAGAGAGAAGGCACCTTCAGCATCCTCGCTTATCACTCGCTGAAAAGGAAGGAGAGAATGAGGCAGCAATATTTAGCTTTAACTCTTTCCTGGGATGCTCTGGAGCCCATGCTCGGAGTTGCATTTTTATGGAATTAGATCACCAATGGGACCCGGCTCGCTGTTCAGTCATTTGTCACCAAATTGCAAGAATGCGGTGTCCTAGCATGGAAAGAATGTCATGCCTTCAACATTTATTTCTGGCCGTGTCTTTCCCAGCCTTGAGATCAAAACTTCAGCTGGTAGATAAGCAGGGTTCGTGAACCCCTCCTGCCACCCACTCCTTACCTCCCCTGACAGACAGCGCCCCGCATGCCCAGCCTGGCACATTCTTCTGCATGCTTTAGCCTGGCCGGGGCTGCCATGATCTTTAACCTCAGTTATGTTTACACAAGAAGTCTCCCTCGAATTTTCTCAGACCCATTCATCCCTTGGGTAGGACCAAGATTCCTCTCCCTGGTGTTTCTAGGAAAAAAGTTCTGTGTTTTATGAACTGAATAAATATGGGTCCTTTCTCCAGGTCTGTCTCCCTCACTCGTGGCTGTTTCGGTCTGACCTGTGTGTGTATGGAGAGAGGATGGAGAAGGCAAGAGGGGCCCAATCAATTTCGCAAGGGCTCAGGTGCTAGACTGGGTTATCATTGGGCAACATCAGCAAAGGCTGGAATTGGCCGACTTCCAGAAGACCTGTGCCTGAGGGGTGAATCACCACATCAGAATCAGCAGTTTCTTGCCCAATAATTAAAAGCTTTGGGCCCTATATAGTCCCTTTGGTACCAAGGGACTTGTACTTATCCAGAGAAAAATCTAGATTGGCGGTTTCTCCACATTCTGGCTTTTAATACTGTGTCTGTCGATCCATGCTCAGAACCAGCGTTGACCACAGGAATTCAGTCCACCTATTGGCCATCAGATTTTCCCCAAATTAAAAAAAAAAAAGATAAAAGCAGCCCTAGCTGATTTGGCTCAGTGGATAGAGCATCGGCCTGTGGACTGAAGGGTCCCAGGTTTGATTCTGGTCAAGTGCACATGCCCAGGTTTCAGGCTCCATCCCCAGTAGGGGGCGTGCAGGAGGAAGCCCATCAATGATTCTCTCTTGCCCTAGCTGGTTTGGCTCAGTGGATAGAGCATCAGCCTGTGGACTGAAGGGTCCTGGGTTCCATTCCAGTTAAGGGCATATGCCAGGGTTGTGGGCTTGATTCCCAGTGGGGGGCATGCAAGAGGCAGCCGATCAATGATTCTCTCTCATCATTGATGTTTCTCTCTCTCTCTCTCTCTCTCTCTCTCTCTCTGAAATCAATAATTTTAAAAAAAAGATAAAAGCAAAATCCTTAATGATGAGAAGGAAAACATTGGCTAAAATGAATGGCATCTGGATCCAAACCAAGGGTTAATGATTTGATTCCTATTCACACCTTGGTCGTGTGCACTGCTTTGTCCTCAGCTGTATGTGCCGTATCACTTTCATAAGAGCCATCGTGGGACCCAAACCATAGAAATGCTATTGCTGCGGATGGTGATAGGCCCTGGGGTCAGTCTACCTAGGATCAGACCCCAGCTACACCTCTTTTTTTAAAAATATATTTTATTGATTTTTCACAGAGAGAAAGGGAGCTGTATAGAGTTAGAAACATTAATGAGAGAGAAACATCAATTCAGCTGCTTCCTGCACACTCCCTACTGGGGATGTGCCCGTAACCAAGGTACATGCCCTTGACCGGAATCGAACCTGGGACCCTGCAGTCCGCAGGCTGACGCTCTATCCACTGAGCCAAACCGGTTAGGGCTCAGCTACACCTCTTAATGGTGTGACTTGGGGCAAGTTACTCAACTTTCTAAACCTCTACTTCTCAAGACAGGGCATAATGATAGAAGCTTGACTCCTAGGGTGATTGGGAGATTTAGGTGAGATATTTCATATAAAGCTCTTAGCTCAGTACCTGGCACAAGAAAAAAGGGTTATAAATGTGAATTATTATTATTAATGCACTATAGTAAATCCTATTTTAAGGACCTATGGGATCTTACCAGTTTGTTCATTTATAACCTTAAAAGGGATCATTTTGTGAAGGAAAAAAATTGTTTTGCAAAGTGAAAAATTGTGCCCTAATTCATTGTGATATATATATATATATATATATATATATATATGTATATATATATACACACACACACACACATACATACATATGGATTATTTTTGCCCAAAAGAGAATTACATCAATTTCATTAATGTTCTACTAAAGATATTTGCACACACATAAACATATATACATATGGTATATATTTATATAGGTATAATATATATTTTCCTTCCCTTGAATCAAATATCGGAGTTCCACAAATTGGAGGATCTATTGAAAACACACACACCAATATTTTCTTATTCTCTAAAGATCCCAAGAGGAAAAATAAAGTCATGTAATAATCAGCAGCTTCCTGTACTGTAACACTCCAGGCTCCTTTCAGGGGACAATGTTGAGTGACTTACATGTGTCATCACCATTACTCCATCTACAGTCTCAGCCTAGATCTGCCCTAACAGATCCAGTCACTGTGAACAGTCTCCTAGGGTTACCAGCCCAACTGCATGGAGTCCCACACTCCCCTAAATGCTCAGAGCATAAGTCATCCCTTGTGTTGACTTGAACTGATTCACACTGACCAGGAATTCCCTGACTGATATAGCAGTCCTTCAAAGGATTAGTGAGTCAGCCTCTCCCTCCCTCTCTCTCTCTCTCTTTCTCTCTCTCTCTCTCTCCATATATATACACTAAGGGCCCAGTGCACGAATTCGTGCACCTTGAAAGGAACTGTGAGGCTGCAGTGGGCACAGGGGCAGGTCTCAGCCCATCCTCCATGCCCCCGCCCGGCCCCTCCTGCCACAGCCTCCTGGTCCCCTGTCTGCCAGCAGCCCCAATTCAGCAGAAGTGGGGCTGGCGCCTTCAGTGCATGGAAGTAGCGGCTGCTGCCCCGATCGCCCCTCAGGAGCAGGGGGAGGTGGAGAAGCCCTCAGGGGCGATCAGGGCCAGCAGCTGCTGCTCACACCACTGATGGCACCAAGTGATCTGGACCGGCGCCAGGCACCGGCAGCAGGTGCAAGCTGCGGCTTTGGCACCAGTTGCGGGTGTGAGCGGGGCTAGCGCTGGCAGTGGGTGCAAGTGGTGGCTCTGGCGCTGGAAGCAGGTGTGAGCAGGGCCAGCACCAGCAGCAGGTGTGAATACCTGGCGGGACCACAGTGTGCGGGAGCAAAGAATTTTCAGTAACCACCAGAGGCTTGCCCCGATGACAGTGACTGGTGCCCCGCCTTGGTCTGGCACCCCCGCTCACCTGCTTCACCATCCGGCCACAGCCAATGCCCGCCATGTTCCACACACGCCCCCTGGTGGTCAGTGCACGTCATAGCGACCGGTTGTTCGCTTGTTCTGCAGTTCGGTCTATTTGCATATTAGCCTTTTATTATATAGGATGTGATGCAGAAACTATATACAGAACAATGTAATATTCCATCTCACATACCTTTACCTCTTTGGCCATGATTAGAGCTCAGCCACTCTGGGTGATAAGTCTTGCTTAGGTTTTGTTTTTACTTTGTCCTACTTTTAGATCTGTTTGTTTGCTTAAGCCCTACCAAAATACAGATGCCATGTTGTCTTTCCTTTAACTTCCTTGCATACCTAGTAATTCTCCCAACTTACTTGTGTCTGACTTTTACCATTCCATTTACATTTTCTTTTTTAAAAAATATATTTTTATTGACTTTTTACAGAGAGAAAGGGAGAGGAATAGAGAGTCAGAAACATCAATGAGAGAGAAACATCGACCAGCTGCCTCCTGCACACCTTCCACTGGGGATGTGCCCGCAACCAAGGTATATGCCCTTGACCGGAATCGAACCTGGGACCCTTCAGTCCGCAGGCCGACGCTCTATCCACTGAGCCAAACCGGTTTTGGCAATTTTACATTTTCTTGTCAACATGTTTCCCCTAGAAAAAGCGCCAAGATGAGGTGAGACTGAAAAATAAGTAGACAGGTGAGAACCAATTTCAGTTGACATATATTCTAAACTCAACTCTGTATAGATCATGTCACATCAGTGAGGAGGTGTTTTGTTCAGGAGCCACCATCACTGCCTTTGTGCAGGACTCGAGGGGACAATAAGTAGTTGTTCTCCACCCTCCAAGTCAAGATCCACTTAAGAGAAAGAGGAAGAATAGCAGGGAAAGAGAGGGAGGAGAAGATAGGAGATGAAGCTCTCTTGCCTACAGGAGTAAGCAAAATTAAAGATGCTCAAAGCCTTGTCTAGCTCCAGCATCAAATCCTATCTGAAATGGTTCCTGCCTACACCTAACTCATCCACTCTGACTGGATTACTGCACACACTCACCCATTGCCAGATCCGGCCAATATTGGTGAAAATCAAGAACATTTCATCCTTTAAATAGATCGTTCTCATTCATTGAGTTCAGTAGGCTACAGTTGTCTTCCTAGTTTCTTTCGTTTTCCTTCCCATGGATGATGGTGTCCGGTCTTTGCAATAACAATGAAAAGCACTCAGGTCTTGTTATGGGGGCCCTTAGCAACAGCCATCTCTTCAGTGTAATTAAGGGTGGGAAAGTCGAGGTAGAGATGACGAGAAAGGCGAAACCTGCTGGGCATTATTCTAATCAGGGCTGAGGGCCTGGCATCTGGCCCAGACCAGCTCCTGTTTTGCAGAGCGGTTATCCCCAGGGTGCTGGAGAGGAGGAGAGCGAGGCCAAGCAGGTGCTGGGGTTTCCCTGCTCCCCATTCAGGAAGGTCTCATTGGCTCTGTGCCGGAAACTTTGACCTTGCTCTGGGGCCTGCTCACGTAGGAAAGCCAATGAGCTGGCCGTGCCTCCAGACCAGGCTGAGGGTAGCAACCTGAGAAAAAGCTCAGAGAAACAAAACCATCTTGGTCTGGAGAACATAATGGCTATTCAGGCAGCAGCGCTGGGCTGAGAAATGTCAACCTCCTGTGTTTGGAGGCATGTCTCCAAATGGATGATGTCAGAAATATGGAAATGGAAATTGATATTCATCAATCACAGTGCGCCAGGCAATCAAGGGCTCCACTGAGAGCTGCGTTCTCACACAGAAATGATTCTTAAATGCCACAAAGGAGCAACCTGCGATCTAAGCTCCTTTCCCTAAAAGATGTGAACAGAGCCTCCTTGCAGGGAGCACAGGGGGAAGTTTTCAAAACTCCCCCCCCCTTTTTTTTTTTGCTTTGTGGTTGAAGGTCTACTGTTGAGAGAAAGGGGGAAATCTGTCACTTCCTAAGGATTATGAAAAGTGATGTGAAGGTAGGGAATAAAGTGGAAGAGCCCATAGAATGGGAACCAGGAGGTCTGGGGTCTTGTCCTAACCTCAGAAGACACATGGCCCAACCCCAACAGGTCTCAGTTTTCTCATCTGTAAAATAGAGGATGAGACTAGTCCAGTGATGGTGAACCTATGACACGTGTGTCAGAGGTGACACGCGAACTCATTTTTTTGGTTGATTTTTCTTTGTTAAATGGCATTTAAATATATAAAATAAATATCAAAAATAGAAATCTTTGTTTTACTATGGTTGCAAATATCAAAAAATTTCTATATGTGACACGGCACCAGAGTTAAGTTAGGGTTTTTCAAAATGCTGACACGCCGAGCTCAAAAGGTTTGCCATCACTGGACTAGTCAGTGGTCGGCAAACTGCGGCTCGCGAGCCACATGCGGCTCTTTGGCCCCTTGAGTGTGGCTCTTCCTACGCCTTAGGAGTACCCTCATTAAGTTAATAACAATATACCTACCTATATAGTTTAAGTTTAAAAAATTTGGCTCTCAAAAGAAATTTCAATTGTTGGTCTGTTGATATTTGGCTCTGTTGACTAATGAGTTTGCCGACCACTGGACTAGATGGTCCCCAAGTCTCCTGCCATTGTGAGAGTCTGTGACTTGTGACTTTATTGCCAGGCATTGGCCTCCTTCTGCCAGGGAACTCGGATGGGGCTTTAGATTCAGTGAGGTTTCTCTCCTTCGTCTGTAGTAACAGTCAATGCACCAAAACAAACAAGCAGAAATGGAAATCAGATTAACTGCCATGATTTAAACATTGTGAGTCTCATGTTTTACAAAACGATAGTCTGAGAGGGAAACATAAGAATACTATATATGTGTCTGGTCGCTCACATACTATTTTTGTGGTTTCTGGTACATGATTGATTTGTCTTTCCCTTGTTTCTCATACCTAAGTAACTGAAGCCAGTTTCTCAAGCAAGATTTCCTTAACAAAGCCTTTAATGATAGCTTAAATGCTTACAACCCAGTACCGGAGGCATCTATTTGGGGTACTCTTTTGTGTGCTATTTATTTTTTGTTTGGTTTCTTTTTAAAAAAAAATGACGGATCTATACTCACTTAGCCACCACTCTCTCATCAGACACGCACTCACCAAGGTGAGCTAGCCTAGTGTCCCAAAAGCTGGAGATATGGCGAAACCGGTTTGGCTCAGTGGATAGAGCGTCGGCCTGCGGACTGAAAGGTCCCAGGTTCGATTCCGGTCAAGGGCATGTACCTGGGTTGCGGGCACATCCCCAGTGGGAGATGTGCAGGAGGTGGCTGATCGATGTTTCTCTCTCATCGATGTTTCTAACTCTCTATCTCTCTCCCTTCCTCTCTGTAAAAAATCAATAAAATATATTTAAAAAAAAGCTGGAAATAAAGTGGGAGAAGGTGCCAGACATCCATGAGCTCACCGGCTGGAGGCTGTGGCCATGACAAATCATGGGGTTATTTTAATAACAGCTCGCTTCTCCATCATCTCTCTCCTTGATCTCTCCAACACTCATCTTTGAATCATCTAGGTCAAGTCAGTGTCTGGGTCCTGCTTGTTTAGCTTTGGAAATCTCCCTTCTATGCTCACAAGCAAATGAATTGACCAACAGTTGTAGCATTATTATGTAACCCTCATGAGGGCAAGCCCAGGGGTTCTTTATTTTCTTCGGCCTTTACACAAAGTCTTAGAAAGACTTCTATTCCTGGCCCTGACTGCTTTATGGGGCTTCATAAAGTCAGGCCCTCTTTCAACTTCAGTTTCCTTGAATATAAAATCAGATCACTGGAGTTGACTGTCTTAAATCCTTTCTAACCTCCAATGACTGTGATTATTTAACACGAAAGAAATGTTCATTACTCAGCCAGAAGGAATCTCTGGCACCTAAAAGTCTATTTTGAAGGAAGTGGAGTTTAGTAGTGAAATATGACCCCCGAAGTACCCTGAAGAAGCAGGGACACGGTTTCAGATGCAAGTGTCACTTCAATACAAGCGACAGCAAAGTAAGAGTTTTGCAAGAGTTGCAACTAAATAAACAGAAAGCTACTTTTGCTGAACATTGCTCCCAATTTTTCCAAGCCAGAGACAAACAAGTCCTCAAAGCTGGTTGGAGCAAAGCTGTGTTTTAATCTGCTCTTCCTGTTCTGGTAAAATCAGGGCAACAGGTTGTAGCAAATGAGCCCTGAACCCAGAACATGAAGACAGGCCACTGTGTCCCTGCTCTGACAGTAATAGCTGCTGACATACCTGGCCTTTCTTTCTTCTTCATAAAATTAAATGGTCAAATCTAGAGGCTGCAAAAATTCCACACAGTTCTACCATCACATGGTTTGGGGAGGTATGTAACATTAGCATGGTTATATTTATAATACTTCAGAAACTAGCCTTCAAAAGTCCTCTATAGCCTTAACTGAGCTACATGAGATACTCAATAACCAAAAATCTGTCATTCTAATTTTATCTAAATTACAACAAACTCATTTCCTGTGTTCAAGGGAAGCCAGGAGACCCAGATCAGTTCACTTGATAATTAAGCATCTATGTATGCATGGAACTTGGTTGACGCTATAAAAGACACAGGTAACTGTATCATAGACTCGGTTCTCAGGGAACATGATGTTTCTTCTGAGGTCAACTTTTCCTTATTTTTCGTAATGTTTACCATGAGTTTATAATAATTTTTATAGTTAGCAAGAAATAATATTTTCCAAAGAAGTTCAGGTAAGAGGTGATGGTGACCTGAGCTCTAATATTACCATGGCAACGAAAAGCAGGATGTAATGTGGAAGGTTAGATTTTGGAATCAGATTCTTCAACATCTTTCTCCATGTTGACCAATAGCACCAAGCCTTTCAACTTTCTTATGTGAGGGGCTACATAGAATAGTGTTTAAGAGAATCCACTTGGGGGTCTGAGAGCTTGGGTTTGAATTCTGTTCTGCGATTGACTAGCTTAGTGACCCCAGTCGCAGTTTCCTCATCTTTTCTTGTTGTTGTTGTTATTAATCCTCACCCGGGGATATTTTCCCATTAATTTTTAGAGAGAGTGATGGAAGGGAGGAAGGGAGAGAGGGAGAGAGAAAGAGAAACATGGATGTGAGAGAAACACATCAATTGGTTGCCTCCTATATGTGCTCTGACCGGGACCAGGGATTGAACCTGCAACCCAAGTACATGTCCTTGACCAGGAATGGAATCCAAGACCCTTCGGTGCGTGGGCTGATGCTCTAACTACTGAGCCAGGGCTCCCCGTCTTTAAAATGGGATTAATAATGCCAAGTTCATAGGACTGTTGAAAGGACTCAATGAGGTAATACATTTGACCATTTAGCAGAATGCTTTCCACAGAGCTGGGGCTCAGTAAAGGCCGACTGCTGTCTTGATGATTGTTATTTGTCTTGCCCACCCTTTACGCAAAGATAAAGAGGAAATGGGTGCTAATATATGAGATTCCTCAGCCTCTGGGTCATCGGAGATGGAGAGGCAGTGCCATGCAGATGGAACAGGGAGAACCACCAAGGGCCAGAGCTCCATTCCAATGCACAGGCAGCCATGCAGCTCTCGCTGGTCCCCAGCACTGATCAGGTGTCCTCTTCTGTTCCTGGCTGCTATCATGACTGGATGTCAGCTGTCTAACACCTCCTGGTCCCTGGTGACCGTGTTGCTACCCACCTCGCCAACCCATCTTCCTATGTTACAAACTGAATGTGATTTCTGACTCTGGGCATGACACCGACCCGAGGCCCTTGGACCCTGTCCCCCCTCAGCTTTCTCCCACCAAGTGTTCTGTGCATGGATGGATGTTCTCTGTGAAATGCTGGGGCCACATCATTGTCTGAGAGAACTCCTACAAGACGCCAAACGGAAGCGTAATTCCTTCCTCTCGGGACCATCTTGCGTGACAACGAGTGCTTCAGGAATTAAAATAGAAGGTTTGTTTATTGCAAACTAAAAACTGGCCAAAAGGAAGCAGTGCCTTTGTACTGTGGCTTTCTGTGACTTTTCTGGATCATAAAATGTTCTTCATTGTTCACAGCTAAAAAACAGAGGCATTTCTGTGGTTAGTGTTGAAGGATTATGCGGCCATCATCCAAAACATAATATTGACCTTCATTGACCCAAAGGAGCAAATTCATGACTTTTCGTCTGCTGTTACAAATGCTTCTTTTCCATTATGCTATCCTTCCTTGCTCCTCTCCATGTTAATATTTATTTCAGAGACAGGAGGACTATCAAATAGGACATCAAGTGATAAAAATCAATCCATATTAAAGTGTTTAAATAAATCCCATACCTACATATAAGCCCATGTAGGCAGACATTTAGATGAATTATGCAGCTAGCTGCATGGTTAAATTAGGCTTCCCTAAATCAATAGGTACAGAAACTGACAGAGAGAGAAACCAGCAAAACTCTCAATGGTACAGTAGCAGCTTCGTGGTTGAAGAGGCAGACACAGAATTAAAGGGGCCCTTCCTACCTATTCTATTGAATTATTTTTCCACACTATCCCCTTTGCAGCAAAGATAGCACCCCACCTTTTTTGGAAAGCACCACATTTTTTAGACTCTGTTTCTTTTGGCCTTCTCCTGGAGACAGCAAACATCATTATTAAAATCGGAGGCCAGCAGATCAATGATTCTCTCTCATCATTGATGTTTCGATCTCTCTCTTCCTCTCTCTTCCTCTCTGAAATCAAGAAAAAAATATTAATAAAATAAAATAGGAGGCAAGGGATGAACACAATGTCTACCTGGTGGCTGTTGTGTATTGGAAACTCCAAATGAAATACTTTTTCTAGTTAGCAACTGGGGGTGTTGCTCAAACAATGGTTTCCAGGCCACCCAACCAACTGATGTGCCCAGATGACGTTGCACCCAAGCACAGGAATTTGCAGATACGTGGGTAAAGCTTGACCAGTTATTGTATTGACCTTTGTAAAGTCATGGAGGACTTTGATTTATTGTGCCGAATAACACAATATAAGTATGACAAAAAAAACTCACATATTGAGTTATGGCACACCACATGACATTACCAACTACATGATGGGAACCACCTTGTTTGGATGCCCTAATCCATTAAAGGTGGTGGTAATCCATTAAGTAATGAATCTCGCAGCCATGCTTGTGTTCCATTGTACCAACCAACAGTATACTCCAGGCCTGAAAATACAGGAAAATATTCAGATGTGAATTGCCGAAATAGCCATAAGGAAATCTCACTGCACACATAGGATCTCTGTGGCCGTGGAAGGATATCTTTCCATCAGCCTGAGTAAACTATTACATAACAGCTAAGCTATAATAAAATCCTGATTCCAAATCAAGTAAGTCTCCCAGACTTCGAAAATGAGTCACCAACAGCTTTATAAACAGACAAAATACTTGACAAGGAAGTCTCTGATAATTTTTTAGTAATTATGTCTGCAAATTGTTCCTTGCTGACATCACCATCAGAAATGGTTTCCCATAACTTTGCGCGTTGCCTCTTCACATCTGTTCATTAATCACCGATGCCTTGACTCGTTCTATCACTATTAGGTAATTTACAGGGTTTATGTGATTCCACTGCGCTCTCCTCAGTGGAATTCTTAATTAGTGGCATCCGTGTGATCAAAGCCGGTATAATCACGGTTGCATATTCCTCCGAGTATTTTTTTTTTAGTGCAGATCCGTGATAAAGACATACTTTATCCTAAAATCATCATTCGCAAAGATGACACAACTTCTAAACATATTTTTTAAAAAGGCAAGGAAGAAAAGAGGGGGGCAGGCTGGGAAGGGGGGTCACTGAATTGACATATTTTATGTTAAAAGACATTTCGAAGCCCTGGCGTCATCTCTCTTTGTGTTGAACATGAGACTCAAAGTTCTACTCTGACATGTGGTTCACAAATGAGCCCTGAGCCAAATCCGAGTGTGAGATCCTGGGTTGCGCGCCCTGTACTGTCTGGCTGGCCCTGCAGGAGAGAGCTATGCCAAGAAGCGCTGCTGATCTACAATAAAGAAAGAACAGGCATGGCCCGGGCACATGAGTTCACCCCCGGAAGGAGGGCCACAGGGCAGAAAATTTCAGTCTGAGACCCAGGAAAATGGTTGGAACAAAAGGACTCCTTGGCTTAAATGAGGCCATTCTAGTGGACGTGACCCAGAATAAACTGAGGCCTTGATCTTTCTGTAGCTGGACGCATCCCGTGATAAACACTGGCTCCCTAGAAGCCTGAGAAAGTACACTATTTAGAGGAGCTCAAACTCTGTCTAAATGGAATTTGGATTTCTCCCGAAATGACCTGTGTGGTTGGCATGCCAACTTGCCACTGGAATGAAGGTGGCGGAACATGCAGAGGAATGAGCCCAGGACTTCCTGTTGAAAACAAAATTGCTATCTTCACCAGGTCAGAAGCCTTCCGGGTAATCGTTAGAATAAATATATGGCAGAGATGTTTTCTGTGGGAAAAAGGGAGTTCTGACGGTAGGTTTCAGTTGAATGCAAAAGGCTTTTTATCACTCAAGCCATTCAACCAGCCAAATAGTGTTTCATAACAGCAAGCACCCCCGTAGACGTTGTGTGGAAGAAAGGGTCATGTAAGAGACTCATTCATTCATTTATTCATCGATGGCACGGTGTTTATGGAGTGCCTATTAAGCTTAAGGTGCTGATAACGCTGAGATTAATAAGATAGAACCCCTGACTTTCAGCAATTCACAGAACAGTGCGTGAACTACAACCAAAGACAGAAAATTACAACATAACATAGTTGCCCTGACTGGTATGACTCAGTGGTTAGAATGTCAGCCTGTGGACCAAAGGGTCAAGGGTTCGATGTCCAGTCAAGGGTCTGTACCTGATTCGATCCCCAGCCCCAGTTGGGGTGAGTGCAGGAGGCAGCCAATCAATGTGTCTCATATCAATGTTTCTATCTCTCTCTCCACCTCCCACCCCTCCTGCTCTCCCTCTTCCACTCTCTCTAAAAATCAATGGGAAAAATTATCCTCGAGTGAGGATTAACAACAACAACAAACATAACAGTCAAATGAAGACCTGATAATATGACCCAGCTTTGGGCCACACATAAGACCTGATTTTAGAAGGAACTAGAGAAATATTTTACTGGTCCTCTAATTGATTACTTTTATGTGCTTCCAAAACATTACATAAATAAATAAACCTTCAGTAATAAAACTAATCTCACTTGGAAATTTTGAAATTCCATATGTGGCCTCATTAGAGACTCACATTATATTTTGAGTGCACATCGCTGCTGCTGTATTAACAGAGGCCAAATAATCATGGACGGTGTGGAGGGAGTTGAGGCATGGGATAAGGGCGGATCTCTGAGTCCTTCAGACTCCAAACTTCATGCTATAGGCTGAAGAACTGCCAGTAGAAATTTAAAAAATAATATGAATGTGTCATTGTTAAACTGCAGATGTCTTTCTAGCAACTACCCTTTGTTGATGTAAGAGTCCTGCTTAGGTCAAAACCATTTGTGGAAGAAGTTCAGTGACAATGACTCATCACACAAGCGTCTTTGAATTCTTGGCATTTTCTAATAGGACCATCATGCCGATAGCTGTAGCCGCAGAATCTTAAACTAACAAATCACTATCCTTTCAAATAGGCACTGATCATAATCGTATTCAAGAATTTTCTGATTCTTACAGCATCTTGTAGATATGCTACTTAGGAGTTTAATAAGGGAATGAAAAAAAAGCTTCAGAAAGGAGCGAAACAAAAGAAAATCAGTCTTGAGTCTTTACTCTGTGTGTTAAGGGAAATTTAGGAGAGTGAGTACCATCTATGTTCATAGATTGCTTTATAATACGTGCTCTTCGCAGTTCAAGGTTGAGCTGTGATTCTCCTTAACTAGATCATTATCATCACCTTGAAATCGATATGAAGTGTGAGTTTTGCACAGAGATGGAGAGGCACATAGCTGCTGGCTGCATGTAGAGATTACAGTGAGGCTTATTCTTTGGGGGGCTGTGGGGGGGGCTAGTTCACTTTCAGAGAGGAGTGGAATTTTCAGGTAACCCCAGGAAGCAATATAGGAATAGATTCCATCTCCGATCACTGTAAATTTTAACCCCAACCTTCCTCCCTCCAGAAATCAGTAAGCCCTTCAAGGAGTTTATAATCCAGCTAAGGAGCTCACCATCAGGGATGAGGCTCTTAGGACAGGAGGAGCCAACCCTGAAACCTACAAGTCTTGACGTTAGTCTTGACCTCTGAACTTCCTTGACCTCTGAACTCCCACCTGAGTGTTACCATGTAGGTGTCTTCTGTGACTCAGTGTTCCAGGGGAGAGACGGTGGTGAGCATTGATGACAATCCCAGACTGGAAACTCTCTTCTCATCAGGACTTTGATCACTGATGACATAGAAATCCTGATGCAATTTCAGTCTCCCCAAGCGCTGCAGGGACTGTCTGTGTAATTGGTATTGATTTTGTTTTATAAGCTTTTGGCTCCACAGAAAGCTCACGATGGGCACTGGCAAGTGGAATGACAAGAGTAAGAATAGCCACGGAGGGTGATGTAAAGGCATCTCCATTTCAGGCCGGGGTGAGCACGGAAATGTTCTAGCTACTGGCTCATAGATAAAAATAGCTGCCATCGGCGGGTGCCAGGTACTTTACACGATTCTCTCCCTGAATCCTCACAGCCACCCTGTGCGATGGGTGCTCTGTTATTCCTGTTTCATGCATGAGGAAGCGGAGGCCAGGGGAGGTCTGGCTACTGGTCAGACGTTACAGTGATCGGGGCTGGAACGCAGCCTACATTCATCTGATTCCAAGGCCCGCTGCCCGTGCTGGTTTGGGGGAGACTGCCCCCCAGCAGGGAGCTGAGACTATCTCAGATGAGCCCCTGGTTAGACCTTACTAAACTCTAAATAGCTGTTTCCTCTGATGTAGGAGGGGTGTTCCGGAGAGAGGGAGGGTGAACCGCCAAGACTCAGCTTGGACCCTTGGGCAAGTCTGTGCCTAGAAAGTCCTTGATGCCCTAGCTGGTTTGGCTCAATGGATAGAGCATCGGCCTGTGGACTGAAGGCTCCCGGATTCAATTCCAGTCAAGGGCAAGTACCTCGGTTGCAGGTTTGATCCCTGGCCCTGGTCAGCGTACATTCAGAGGACAACCAATAGATGTGTCTCTCTCACATCAATGTTTCTCTCTCTCTCTCCTGATCCCTTTTACTCTCTCTAAAAATCAATGGGAAAATGTCCTCTGGTGAGGATTAACCAAAAAAAAAAAAAAGTAAACAAAGTCTTCCATCATAAAGGACCTTGCTCAGAAAATCCAAGAGACCTCGTAGCTCAATGCCTCACTCCGTTGGGCAACTAAAAAAAAATCTCCGAAAATTGGCAGCGCAATTTCAGTATTAGTTTAACCCCTAATTCCTGCAAGAAAGAGGCAAACCAGTGACTCTCACTTCCCCTTGGACCTTGTCTCTTTCGTCCCTTTTATCATCATGTTGCTCCTGCGGACTTTTGTCAAGATGAAAACCCCGTAGAAACTTGCTATCTTTGTTTTCTGATCCAAATTCAGTCATTAAATGAAGGAGTCAGGCACCATCAGAAGCCGGGACAAGAAGTGCAAACTCTGCCAAAACCTGTTTGGCTCAGTGGATAGAGCTTCGGCCTGCGGACTGAAGGGTCCCAGGTTCGATTCCGGTCAAGGGCATGTACCTGGGTTGCGGGCACATCCCCAGTAGGAGATGTGCAGGAGGCAGCTGATCGATGTTTCTCTCTCATCGATGTTTCTAGCTCTCTATCTCTCTCCCTTCCTCTCTGTAAAAAATCAATAAAATATATTTAAAAAAAAAAAAGAAGTGCAAACTCATTACTGTGAAACCTGAGAGTCCTTATCCTAACAACATTGGGTCAGAAATGTTATCTTTAGGGAAGAGAATCCAAACAGAAAAAAAAAAAAAAGATGATGGCATTTCTCTCAAAGAGACAAGCAGGAAATCTTCCAGGAAGGTGGGATGACGCCATGTCCTGGCCTGTGGAGACCATCTCAATACTGAGTCAAGCTCTGAACGCAGTCCTGAGAGAAGGAGGAAGGAGGAAGAAGAGAAGGCAAACACTGATTCCTCGCAGAAGGAAGTTCCAGAAAAAGGTGACAAGGAAGGGAGCCAAAGAACAGTAAGAGCTGGGCTCGGGGCCTGTCAGACAGCAGTGAATCCCAACTTTAAAAAAAAAAATTATTAAATATATTTTTATTGATTTTAGAGAAGGGAGGAGGGAGAGATAGAAACATCAATGATGAGAGAGAATCACTGATCGGCTGCCTCCTGCACAGCCCCTACTGGGGATCGAGCCCACAATCCAGGCATGTGCCCTTGACCAGAATCAAACCCAGGACCCTTCAGTCCCCCAGGCCGACGCTCTATCCACTGAGCCAAACCAGCTAGGGCTTAATTTAATTTTTTATGAAATTTACTGGTTAATAGGATCATACAGGTTTCAAGTTTACATTTCTGTGATACATGATCTGAATATTGCATTGTGTGTCCACCACGCAAAATCAAATCATCTTTTGTCACCAAATATTTGGCCCCCTTTACCCCTCAGCACTTCCCTCGGGTAACCACTGTCTCTGGGGAAATCAGGGAAGAGTCCAATGCAAGGGGCAGGTATCCCCATTATCTGATTTCACCGAATTAAATCGGCTACTTGCCCTTGTGGGGAGGAACAGAACTCTAACCGGATAACCAGTTGTTAATAAAGTGCTATTTAGCAACAGAGATCAATTCCATAGTCAATGTCATGTACAGGTAATGACCTCATGCAGTGTGCATCAAAACGATGCATGACCAGCCCCGTTATTATTATCATGATTATTATTATTTATTAACCACAGTGGTGTGGTACCAAGGTTCAGAGTGGCTGAGGTCAGCCGCAGTGGATGACTCACACGCAGGCTGATCTACATAAATAGCGAGCGCTAAGATTACCATCTGGTATAACAATCTACATCGCAAGCATCCACGCTTCCTGTGAGCCAGGGTAAGTCCATTTCAAGCCGAAGGGAAAATGTTAGCAAGTTTCTCCAAGTACCTTTACGGAGAGACGCATGCGGCTTGCACAGAGGAGGGCAAGGGAAATCCTCTCTCTTTCATCTCCCCCGACTTCCCCTTCAGCGGAGATGAGAAACCCCATCTTTGCAACTCTGGCTCATGGCTGCTTGAGAAAATGGACTTTGCCTAATTCATCTCTAGCAAAGGGGCCCTAAGAATGTGTGGGTCACGTGCCCCTTATAGACCTACTGTGAGACAAATAATTGAAACACCATTAAAAAGGGATAGTATACATTTGAAAACCTTTCTCCGTTCCTTTATCTCCCTACTCTTTTTTTTTGTCCCCCTTTGGATAAAGATAGCAACATGTGTGCCAGGCCAGTGTGACTCAGTGGTTGAGCATCAAACTATGAACCAGACAGTGATGGCGAACCTTTTGAGCTCAGCATGTCAGCATTTTAAAAAACCCTAACTTAACCCTGGTGCCGCGTCACATATAGAACTTTTTTGATATTTGCAACCATAGTAAACAAAGACTTAGATTTTTGATATTTATTTTATATATTTAAATACCATTTAACAAAGAAAAATCAACCAAAAAAATGAGTTCGCGTGTCACCTCTGACACGCGTGTCATAGGTTCGCCATCACTGAACCAGGAGGTCATGGTTCGATTCCTGGTCAAGGCACATGCCCCAGTTTCAGGCTCATTCCCCAGTAGCGGGTGTGCAGGAGGCAGCTGATCAGTGTTGATGCTTCTCTCTCATCAATGTTTCTCTCTCTCACTCTCTCTCTGTCTTCCTCTAAAATCAATAAAAACATATTTTTTTAAAAAGATACCAACACGTGTCATGAAACCACCTGGGGAAGCTGAGGCCCTTGACGATCACTTGGGGAGTTTGCATTTCCATTAAAGATATCCACAGCTGAAATCGTTCTTATGCAAAACTAACTTGGACTAGGACTGTAACTCTGGGTAGTGCCAGCATACATCAAGAATCATCTGTAAACCGAAATGATTCCTTCCTCAGTCAACCAACTCCAGGGAACCCTCCTGAGCCATCCGCTGGTCCTGAGAGGGAAGGACCAACGGACCGGGAAGGTGTCTAGCAGCATCTGTGCCTTTGCACGCATGCTCAGTTTTGCTTCCAGGTCCTGCTTTCACCTGATCTCATTCATACCACTTCCACTTAATGAGGGAGCGCGCCTGCGCACGTACAACTTCATGACCCGAATGTGTGCGTCTTCTTAAGCCATGATCTTAACTACTGTGCTGAACTGCCGTTGAAGTTTACCACGGAAGGAATTATTCTATTTGGAATAGAAGGCAACACCAGGTAACTGTCATCCTTTTCCACATCCCTGCGACCCTGACTGTGTTCACAACACTGCTGGTTTTGAACATGGAGAGGATTTGAGGGGAGAGCTCTAACCCAAGCAACCCCTGAGAAAATGGTAATGGAAGATGCCTGATTTACACTCCTGTGCCCGGTAACTACACCCAGTAACTACACAGGAGAGAAGATCTCTCAAATTATATAGAATTTACATTGGAAATCTCTTTTTAAGTAGATAGGTGCTTCTCCAACTTTATTTGGTTGTTATTGTTAATGATGCATTCCCACTGCAGAAGAACAAAGTTTTCAACCTCTTCTTAACTCTTTAATTTTCTTCTCGGGCTTTCTAAAATAAAACATGACACAGACTATGGTCGTCGCCACCATCAACCTTAAACTATGCCGCGTCGTATGTTGACAAACGTTATAAACTATAACTGTCCCATATATTTGGTTGGCCCCCTTGGGGAGGTTTTCATTGGATTCAGGCAGATTTGATTCCTGAATCTATAAGAGGGAGAACGTAAAAGGAAAGCGAAGCCTTTACTTTGTAAAGGATGAGGGAGCAAAAGGACTTATTTGAGGAAATAGAGGGCAAATATGACACTGTAAAAGCCCAGTTTTGTTAGTGGGACCGCTTTGCCCATCAAGGACAAAGGAAACGTTATATAAGCAGGAAAATGGCGCAAAAGATGCCAACACTTCACGAATTATAATAAGATGGAGTGATTTTCTTTCAAAGAGCTCTCCAAGCACTGCCTTTACAAAGATTACAATATTAAAAGCAGAGTGAGCCCTAACCGGTTTGGCTCAGTGGACAGAGCGTCGACCTGCGGACTGAAGGGTCCCAGGTTCGATTCCGGTCAAGGGCATGTACCTTGGTTGCGGGCACATCCCCAGTGGGGAGTGTGCAGGAGGCAGCTGATCGATGTTTCTCTCTCATCGATGTTTCTAACTCTCTATCCCTCTCCTTCCCTCTCTGTAAAAATCAATAAAGTATATTTTAAAAAAAAAAAGCAGAGTGAGACATCCCTAGAAATTGGAGCAAGAATTGGCCTTCTTGCCTTGGGGTGACTTTTACTCTCTGGGCTTCCCATTGGTGGCTGAGGCTGCACCCCTTGACTCTACTACCTTCTTTTGGTGTCCTGGGAATTGCTCTAGTTTTTCCGGTGGCGATTGGTCTCATCCTGGCTGGTATTGGACATAATTGAGAAACAAAGTTGGAAATGCAGGCACTGTCAAGGCTTGAAAAAAAGGGAAGTGGTGACAAGGATAATCCAAGAACTACAGTTACTGTCAAATGTAAGGATCATCTAAGAATTGCAGTCAAGCCAACGCGGGTTAATGCTTGGTTTGGGAATGGGTCACCAAATCTTCTTCCTGAACTCCAACAAAGACTCAAATGAGTCACTGTTGAGCGTATATTGAACATTTTTCTTTACTTGAGGCAATTCAAATCACTCAGTGGAGGATTGATGTTATATGTTGAATCGTGAGAAACGCCAGTGGGGTGAGGAAAAGGAAGAAGACATGGATCAGGCAGGAGGTACATCTTGCATGTCTCCAGGCCCACGTTGCCTCCAATCAAATCCGTAATTCTATCGCCCCTACCGAAGCCGATGCTTACCATAGTCACGGGTCACCAGACGAAATCCTTTATTCCCCGGGGCAAATCGCATTTGAAAATGATGCTCCGTGCAATTAAGGTTGGTTGGGATTTTTTTTCTCTCTCTCTCTCTCTTCACATATGGCAGTATTTATCTTCAAAGTTTTTCTCTCTGGCTCACGGCTCCTTTGTAGAGCAGCTGGGCTTGTGTGGCCTAATTGTGAGCTTGAGCTGTTGTGTGATTCAGTAGCCTTGTTTATTTGTACGGTGGTTCAGGGGAATTTATAAACTGCATAATATTGTGCTGGAGTGTTTTCTTTTTATTAAGAAGCCGCATTTGAATGCTGGAGCACTCAAGGTATTTTCATCCCAACTCCCTCCGCTAATGAACGACATTAAACAAGAAACGCTTGCATTTCAATGAAGAGATGGAGTGTAGAACATGGAACGAGCGCGAGGGCGATGAATCAAGTTGAAATCCATCTTTGTTGTGCGTACAAGAGCTTGTTAACAAATCCTCACATGTAACTAATACAAGCTGGAAGTTATTTCTAATGAGTCCTAGCTGTTCTCAGGAAAACCGAGGCAAGCCATGGAGTCTGTTAGAAAAGATCGCATTTGCTATTCTTGGTCTGTCCCTAAGAAACCCTCAGTAAATGGTCCCAGTGACTTGTCACACGTCCCTTCGTGATGAAATGTTCCCAGTGTTGCCAGGCCTATAAAAAGTTCTAAGAGCAGCCCTAACCAGTTTGGCTCAGTGGATAGAGTGTCGGCCTGCAGACTCAAGGGTCCTGGGTTCGATTCCGGTCAAGAGCATGTACCTTGGTTGCAGGCACATCCCCAGTAGGGAGTGTGCAGGAGGCAGCTGATCGATGTTTCTCTCTCATCGATGTTTCTAACTCTCTATCCCTCTCCCTTCCTCTCTGTAAAAAAATCAATAAAAAAATATATTTTAAAAAAAAGTTCTAAGAGCAATTTGACCGTCTCGTTTAGTTACCTTTATTAAAAAAAAGTTGCATGTGGGCCTTTTTGGGTTTTTTTTTCCAATCGGAATATTTCTAAATAAAATATGAATGGAATTTTCAAGGGACTTTGGGGGGTAAAAAATGGGTAATTTCAGAATCTGGGATGGAACTTGACATCTTACAATGGTAAGATATGTTGAAGCTGGAAAGAAAGGCTTGAGATGAGACCAGGATGTCACAGAGGGAAACGTACGTTAGCCATTGGTCTAGCATTTTCCAACATGGTGTTGCTTTGGTGTGTGAGTCACTGTTCAGTCTGGTCCCCACAGTGGACCTTAGAGCTAGTCAGAGGCGTGGGGAGAGACTCACACACTACGTTCACTATAGGAGATTCGTGTAGAAACCAAAAGGTTAATTTGCTCATTTATTTCGGGGGATATCTATGTCTGGTGTCCTGAATGTTCACCCTTCCCATCTAAGACATCCCTGTCCGTGTACTGAGTAGCTAAGAATCTGGCTTATTAATCTAAATGTTGTTTGGTTGGCATGAAACTCAAACACGTGGGTGGGAGAGGTCTTGAGAGTCATGTCATCTGAGCAACAATGATCTCAGGATCTAAAATCTACAGAACAAATATGATTCTAGTCTGATCCCAGAACAAGAGGCCCCAGCCCGTTTGGCTCAATGGATAGAGCGTCAGCCCGCAGACTGAAGGGTCCTGGGCACATACCTGGATTGCAGGCTTGATCTCCAGCCCCAGTTGGGGCATGGTCAGGGCGCATGTGGGAGGCAACCAATGGATGTGTCTCTCTCTCATTAATGTTTCTCTTTCTGTCTGTCTCCCTCCCTTCCACTTTCTCTAAAAATCAATGGAAAAATATCCTCAGGTGAGAATTAACAACAACAACAACAAAAAACGAACAAGGGGCTTTGAGGAGCAGAGAACTCCCTCCTTACTATATACGATTTTGCATGAGAACTTGAAATCAAAACAGAATGACGAAACATTCCTATTCTAGAACACATTTCATCATCATAAGCAATGTCATGGCCATCCGTCACAGAGTCCCTTTTTCCACACTGAGCAAAAGTGTCAATCATCTTTGATCACCACTAATCTAATTTCCCGGAAATGCCCAATGTCACAAGCCAGCTTGGAGGAAGAAATTGTTATCCATGTGTGGCTTTGCTGGCGACGCTGGAGGGGGCCAAGGAAAGGCCCATTGGTCCAGGGCACCTGATGCCACAGTCGGCCTGTCAATATTCCATGAAGTCTTCAACTGGCTTCTTGTCTCCCAGACTCATTCGGTAATAATTCTGGCAGGAACCAAGAAGGCCCAGTGAGTCATACAGAAATACATCCTTTCAAAAAATAACAAAAATAAAACCTTGCTGACCTTTCCAACTTATTCAGATGTATACCTTTTTAAAAATACTTTTGCTTGTTTTTAATTCACACAAAAAACAACAACACTGGTACTGTGAGGAAATAGGGTTGGGTGTTAGTCGGAAGTGATCCATCGGCCTTGGAGGTGGTGGCCAGGGGATAAAAGGTCATGGAGAAGGACAATTGACTCAGAGGAAACTGGGATCTATGAGGAACCTTCCCAGCTTTGTTGAGTTAGTTTTATTATTATTATTATTATTACTTTGTTGTTGTTAATCTTTACAAGAGGCTATTTTCCCCATTGCTTTTTAGAGAGAGTAGAAGAGAGAAAGACAGAAACATCGATATGAGAGAAACACATTGATTGGCTGCCCCCTGCACAAGCCCTGCCCAGGGCCTGGGCCAGGCAGGAGCCTGCAACCAAGGTTCCTGCCCTTGAACTGAATCGAACCCAAAAGCCTTTGGTCCTCAGGCCGACGCTCTATCCACTGAGCCACACCAGCCAGGGCTGTTTCTTATTTCACTCCGCATCTGGACTCTAGCATGTCGGGAGCGGCAGTGCACAGAGAACCCTGATTCAGAAAGTCTGGTCGCCAGACCTTGTGCCGGAAAGAGAAGGACGAAAAGAATTCCGTGTTCAGAGGGCAAACTGGACATGCGAGGGCCTGTTATCCTCCACGCAGAGGAAATGATCAGAATCTGAGTCCAAGAAATCTTTTTTGTGAAGTATTCACTCTGCTCTGATTTCCAGCGTCTTGGAGTTAGGCTTCCAATGGAAATGTCATTCAGGGGGGGAACGTTCTCCCACAGTTTTCCCCCCTCCACTCCCAGATAGAGCCGTGTCCATGCGGTGATTCGTGCAGACAGATGTTAAGGGTAATTTTTCTTTTGTCTGAAACCTTTTCTCCACCCCTTCCTTTGGACCCTCTCCTTCCCCATCCATGACCACTTGCTTCCTTCAAAAATGAAGAAGCCATGCTCCCATTATGACATCTGTAAGAATAGCTCCCACAACTATTCTTGGATTGATCTGCGAAGAATTTACTCACCACTCCCTTCAGGATTAAGGAGCATTAACCTTTGGAATACAGTCTTTGTACGCAGGTCAGGGTATTTTTAAGAATGGGAAAACCCAGGCTACAGATAAACAGCCCGGGTTCCAAAGGGGGGTTATTTTTAGACCTGCGATTCCGAAGTATATAAAGCCACAGATACCAAAATGGCTCTCATTCGAGCGAATGTGCGTCTCCTGTCACCTTCGCAGATGCTCTGCCTGGGTCTGGCGCATTGTTTTTAAATATTTTTTAAAACATTTTTTTATTGATTTCAAAGAGGAAGGGAGAGAGAGATATAGAAATATCAGTGATGAGAGAGGATCATCCATCGGCTACCTCCTGCATGTCCCCTACTGGGGATCGAGCCCACAACCCACACATGTGCCCTGATGGGGATCGAACCGTGACCTCCTGGTTCATAGGTCGATGCTCAACCACTGAGTCACAGCAGCCGGGCAGTCTGGCACACTTGTACACACACACACACACACACACACACACACACACTACACACGTGGCCCTTTCTGTAAAACTCCACTGCCCTAATCTCTAATTTAGGTCCTAACCCAAACTATGACGAGGACTAGAAATACTAAACTGTTACCCTTGGATAAAAGACCATTCTCGCTGAGGTTTACTCCTCCTAGTTCAGGGGTCAGTGCTCAACCACTGCGCCACACCAGCTGGGCAGGAGCACGCTTTAATGGAGCTTTTGTTTGCCACTGATCTGGGATGCGTGTCCCCCCTGAAAGACTAATGGGATCTGAGGGTAATGGGAACTGTTTGCCCCATTCTTTCAGAAAGAAAAGCCGCTGTGTGCCGGCACCTGGAGAGAATCAGTGTCTCTAATTGGTTTTACCCAAATTCTCTGAGTCTATTTAGGATCCAGGGAAGGAGTATCATGATTTTTCAAATCTTAGTCAACAGATACAATATCTGGGATTTGTCTTACAAAATATCCAGTGAGAGGAAGGGGAACGTGAGTAGAGATGTAGATAAAACAGTCATGGCTGGGTAGAGGGGACATGAGCGCTTCTTGCACTAGCCTGGCTACTTCTGTGAAGACGGGGAGAGGGGCTGAAACCTGTATAGCGCTGGTCCCTTTCTAGGAAGAGCAGGAAGGGGCTAATTTTATTGAATGAAACGTTTTCAGAACAAGATCCTTTCCAGACACCAGGCAGCAGACAAATGAGAAATAGAGCCATGCTCTGGCCGGTGTGGCTCAGTTGGTTGGTAGGTTTCAGCTCGATCCCCAGTAGGGGCCGTGCAGGAGGCAGCAGATTGATGTTTCTCTCTCTCTCCTCACCCTTCCTCCCTCTCTAAAAAAATCAATAAAAACATATTTTTTAAAAGAGAGAGAGAGAAATAGAGTCATGAATCAATGCAAGGAACTTGGGGGGACTGGAGATTCTTTTTACACCCACAGTACATGCCCTTGGGGTGAGGGCTGTGACGTCACTGGAGGTGAGTGAAAGTTTTAGAAACAATTGCTGAGCGCTGCAGGTTCGGCCTCAGGTGGCTCATATCCAAGATTTCCCACCACTACCAGCCGCACTACAAAGCACCCACAACACCCCGCCTTGGGGGAGGGGAGTATCAGGCCGGAGAGATGGTGACATAGTGAATAGCCCAGCATACAAGTTGAGGAAGAAATTTCTGCTCTCCAGCTCCATGCGTGACTCCAGTTGGTTCCCTCTGTTGGTAACGTTTTTCCTTACGGGTTTCCTTTCTGGTCTGTTGAGGACCTGACCCATGGCCCATGGAATGTGTCAGCTCTAATTGCCTGTGTGGATTGGCACAAGCCAGCCCTCGGAATTGGAAGGTTGTCACATATAACATAGCCCTACAGAGGGATAAAAGTGGCCTGGAAAAGGTTTTATCCAAACATTCCTTAGAAGCAATTGTGTCCGGCCACGGGAAGGGGCAGACACCCTTGACGGAATCCGCTGAGTGAATTCCCCCGGTGCCGAGGTCCTCCGAGGACCTCAGACAAAGGCCAGTGGCACTCTGGGGGTGCTCCAGCACGGTTGTCACTAGGACAGCTTTCCAGAATAAGTGGGTATTGGAGAGTCACGAAGATAGACGAGGGATCGATACACCTGGGGTTGCTGTGGGCGAGCCTCCTCATCGCTGAGCCACGGACACAGGTTTTGCGTAGTTGGCAGGCAATAGCTGTCAAACAAGCCACGTTGGTACATGTTTGAAGGAAGCTCAGAACCTGTCTTCAGGGGGGGATTTTGCCACTAAGAACGATGCCAGGAGGTAAGGAGGTGATTCGATTGGGGAGTTGAAGAAAGAACACCACAACCTACTGAGCATCTATTCTGTGCCAGGCACTTGGCATTGTTGCCCATTTTATCGCAGGACTCACATTCTCACGCAGGGCCTGTTTTCTTTAGAAATCAATTGTGGCAACGTGGTTCCTCTGGGCCAGTGAGCAGTCACGTATTGAGAAAACGACAAATCTGTCCTTTGCTTCTTCATTCTGCTTTTCTCTGCACCTGGGCAGACAGGTGCCGAGGGAGGAAAACCAATGCTTGAACCACATACTAGAACCTTCTCAGGAAGACATTCATTGCATACGTCATCAAGTCGGACAACATTCCTCTTGTTTCAGAAATGTTCCTCATTAAAGGCACATAGGCAGACAAAAAAGCATCATGGGGTGCGGGGGGGACGTGGAGAA
Source organism: Myotis lucifugus (assembly GCF_000147115.1). Classification (NCBI taxonomy): domain Eukaryota; kingdom Metazoa; phylum Chordata; class Mammalia; order Chiroptera; family Vespertilionidae; genus Myotis; species Myotis lucifugus. The sequence goes on from NW_005871181.1 coordinate 983,319, forward strand.
GTAGTTACTTTGGCTACCTAAGACTAGTCAACTAGTTTAATTTTTGGAAATATTAGCAAAACTAAGCTGTTCTTATCATGAGAGATGGAGCGGATTGGAGGCGAATAGCAAAGCCAGAACTCTATCCGTTGGCAACAATCAAGAGTTGCCACCAGAGAAGGAGGCTCTACAAGGGAAACGCTCAAGAAAGTTCCCATAGAAAAAGCCAGGCCCACAGGAAATGTCTAGTTGAGATGACGGATCGCAGGCCATCCCACTTGCCAAGCTCCCATCTCAGCCTCTCGCAGCCACTGTCATGAGAAGAAACAATTCTCCCTTTCGTCCGGGGATACATCTGTTTTGGGAAATGACAAACTGTGGTCTCCTAAACGTTTCATGCTTGATATTTGACATTTTCCCAAGAGACCCAACTCTGTCCTCACCATGCAATCGAGTTGGAGGTGAAGATGCTTCTTTTATTTTTTATTTTGAAGAGATGTGGCTTTTAGGGAGCTAGGCAGATATACAAGCGTCTCCTAGGAGAGAATGGCGCCGAGAAAATGGAGGCCCCTGGAGATGTGAGTCTGAGTTTGTTATCACATGACGTTATTGATACTCATTTTCTACTGGATGGTCTTTCACATGTTTGTTTGTGTCTGGAAACTATCCCTCATTGGAATGGCCCCATTTTTATGAACATTTTTTCACAAATTTATATCCATTTGTTTAGACAGTAATTGACAAATGCTGGCATTGGACTGTATCGGGTTTATCTGGGAGAGACTATTTTTCTTATAAAATCTCCTTCCCAGCTCCAAAAATGATTGGATTCAGTAGATCTGGGGTGGACATAGGAATCTGTAATTTTAAACAATCCTTTCCCTGACCGGTGTGGCTCTGTTGGTTGAGCATCATCCCATGCACCAAGAGGTCACCGAGAGGTCACCGGTCCCATTCCAGGTCAAGGGCACATGCCCAATTATCGGGTTCCATCCCCACTAGGGGGTGTGCAGGAGGTAGCTGATCCATGTTTCTCTCTCCCTCTCCCCTACTCTCTCTCTCTCTCTCAAATCAATAAAAACATAATTTAAAAAAATAAAAGTTCTCTGTTGTATACCCTGCTTTGGGATCTCTGAGGGTAGATGGAGCACCCATCCATATGGGAGTGAGAGTTTTGCTCTACCCTACAACTGTAGACTCTTCGAAATGTTTTACAAAGGACACTGGGTAATTGGTTCATATCTTTCTCTATTTTTGGCAGAAATAGCTAACCAGTGTCCTTTGTAAAACATGGATCAGCTACCTCCTGCACACCCCCTAGTGGGGATGGGGCCCACAATCCGGGCATCTGCCCTAACTGGGAATTGAGCCAGTAACCTCTTGGTGCATGGGTTGATGCCCAACCACTGAGCCACACCAGCTGGGTGCACTGATTTATTATTAAATGTTTTTTTATTATGCTCTTGTGTGGTTCTGGGTATTAACTGGACTTAGCTAGGCACTTCTTGCTTGAGCTTCTTTTCGCAGAAAGTCAATGGCTGGGACTGGAGCCATCTGAAAGCTTCCTCACTCACGTGTCTGAGAGGTGGTGCTGATGGTCAGCTAGTGTGTGGGCTGAGGCTGTTGGCTGGGACACTTAAACACGGTCCCTCCATGTGGCTCGGGTATTCTCACAGCTTCCAGTGCCAGCAGCCAGCAGACAGGCCCCCTCCAACGCCGGCCCCTGGTCCCAATGCTTTCTCTTGTCCCTCTGCCTTAGGGAGCGATCCTAGCTTCCTTGATGCTAATCTTCGGATTGCCTTAAAGCCCCCTACTTGGTTCCTCTCTCACCACCTGGGTGATCAGCTTTGTACATCCGATTCCTATTTCAAATGCTGGTGGTGTTTATTTTCCTGCTTGGACCCTATCGGATATGGAAGGTCATGTCCACCTTCCAATGGGCTATGATGTGCCCCAGACACCAGGGAAGCAGGAAAGCACCACAGACCAAATATGGACCTCCTGTAGGCCCCACACGCTAAGGAGCCGCTCCGAGGACCCACCTGGTGCTCAGGGAACAGGAAATGCAGGAGTGTGCAGGGGGAATCGCAAGCGGACGGGTGGGCAGCCAAAAGAGACAGCTTTTAAACTGTGATGCAGTTCCCTGTGGCAGGCTCCCTTGTTCTACCCGTGGTTCTCAACCTTGGCTGCACATTAGAACAGTGATGGCGAACCTTTTGAGCTCGGCGTGTCAGCATTTTGAAAAACCCTAACTTCACTCTGGTGCCGTGTCTCATATAGAAATTTTTTGATATTTGCAACCATAGTAAAATAAAGATTTCTATTTTTGATATTTATTTTATATATTTAAATGTCATTTAACAAAGAAAAATCAACCAAAAAAAAATGAGTTCCCGTGTCACCTCTGACACGCGTGTCATAGGTTCGCCATCACTGCATTACAATCACCTGGGAATCTTTTTAAAATCCTGAGCTGTACTAAGTGCAATTCAAAATTGTTTAATTCTGGTCATTGTTGGGCAGTGCTTTAGGCAGGGAACAGCATTCTATGTTGCCATCAGGGATTAAAGATAGAACTG